>NW_005841927.1:1043839-1056057 GCF_000455745.1 Alligator sinensis
GCTGCACCCACAGTTTAAAACCAAGTGCCTGGCAGGGGCCGCAGCATTTCATTCAGGCAGCAGTGAGGGACTTCACAGCTCATCCTCATCTACCCAATTCCTTCTAAACTCTTCATCCCGCAGGCGTTAAGGACCCCCTCTGCTTCGTAATAGCACTGATATTCCACGAATCGAGCTGCCCTTTCTTCTGCCGTTCTGCTGTCTGTGAGCTGATCCTGGTCACAGAGCTCCTATTTCACAGACCCGCCGGCTGCTTTTACCCTCGTTCCAATAAAGTTATACTTGTTTTTGTTCCGATCTTAAACTCAATAGTGGAGCCCAGGGGCCCTGGTATATTAGTGAAGCTTCTAGTTTCTTTCTATCTGAAGAAAAATACGTGTTGCTGTATATGGGGAGGGTGCACCTCACCACGTGCACCTCCCTTTTCAACACCCTGGGTCCACCCATGCTTAGCTCCTGCTGGAGAAACTGGGCTTGGAGTATATCCAGGAGTGGGGCTTCTGCTATAGCTTGGCACAAACTGCAGCCATGTCACCAGTGCCAGCGACTGAGAGGTGCCACCCACGCTCCTTGCCAGGTGGAGGTTTGTCCCCAGCAAACCAGGCCTCTTGCCCCCCATCTCCCCAACTCACTATTTTTTTTTCAGCTCCCTCGTGCTTTCCAAGTTGTAAGTGGCCACATTGATCAGGCCCGCAGCTTTCTCGTCCTGTGAGGAGGATACAACAGATGCATCAGGCACGGCTTTGCCCGCTGTCGTTTGCAGGAAGAAGCAAGATCTGTTGAGCTGTGGGACGCTGCATGGATCTCCACGGCCACGGGCCATCAAAGATTCAAGTGTTCAAGGACTGTCATAGCGTCCTCAAGATGGGGGCGGTGGAGCCAGAGGAACAGGACGTAGGGGGCAAGAATTGCTTGTCAAGGCTGCTGCAATATGCACCTCTTCCCAAGCCTGTTATATTTGCTCCCTGCTCTCTCTGTGTCACCTCTGAGCATGTGCCACCAAGTCACTTGTGTCTATGGCCCAAGTGGGACTGCCAGGGGGGAGGACTGCAGCCAGGAACATAGATGCCTCCCAAGCTGCCTGCGGGTCCAGGCATCCCATGAGGTCAGGGCACAGGGAGCTGTAACTCATCTCTCCGTGCCCCTGCCTCCCTCCCCAACCCCGACTCACCTGGGGGTGGTTGTACCAGTAGAGTGCATGGCCCTTGAGCACGAACCAGCACCGCTTCCACTTCTGGGCCATGAAGCCTGCGTGGTCCTTCTTCTTCAGGAGCCAGCCGTCACAGTCCACCCGGCCCAGGTCCCGGCACGAGACCCGCCGGCGGCTCAGCCTGGTCGCCACTCCTGCGCACGGGAGGGAGAGGGGAGCGTCTAGGATGGGGCTACCTGGTCAGCTGTGCCCCCGTCCCCTGGCTCAGCGGCTATGTAGGAAGGTCATCATTTGGGGAGGGGCGGGGGGATGGGATGGGGCTTGTGTGACCACCCTGCCATCAATGCTCCAGTCACGTGCAACAGGAAAAGGTAATCAGTTTGCTAGTCCTCAGCCTAGTCCCTGCAGGGACGTGGCCCCCATTTCAAGACCCACTCCCAGACTGTCCCAGATGGGAGCCCCGAGCTGGAAGAAGGGGAAAGAGCTGCGGTACTCTGAGCGGGGTCTTCCAGCCAGACAGGGCACTGGGGAATCCCAGCCCTTGCCCTCCCTTTCCCTGCTCCTGGCCACGTAGCTCAGACCCAGGCAGGCCCCAGGACACAGCTCAGCGTGGCAGGCAGGGGGGAGAAGCCCAGTCTCCTGGTCACGCTGGAGCCTGGGAAGGTATCTCCCCTCCAGCCCCCGAGGGGAGGACGGCGCCACTCACCTTTCTGCTTGCGGCGACCCTCCGGGCTGCCCTGCGGGGGACAGAGGGGACATGTGGGTAGATGCACCCTGGCCATGAAAGGCACCTTCAAGGTATCTGTGCCGTAGACCCGGGCAGGGGGGCAGCAGGGCTCTCCCCAGCACTGGCCTCTTGCTCAAGAGTATCTGGAAACCCACCCCAAAGCGACGGGACAGGACTCCTGTTCCAGCCTGCCTCAGTCGCCCTGCAGCGGTGAGTTCCACCGGTTAGATGCCTCTCGCATAGCCCCCCTTTCCCGACATCTCCCTCAGAGACACCAGCCACTGCATGGACAGGCTTGTATTTCTTAGTGGAGCTGCTTGGTCTCAGAGCTGGGACCAGAGGCTCCACTTCTCCACCTGTCCGCACACTGCTCCCGGCCCCAAGGCCTTTGGCAGCTCAGGCCCAGCATCTCAGCCCCTCAGCAGACCTGAGGACAGGGTCCCCCTGCACGCTCCTTTGGCCTTCTCTCTCCAAAGAAACCAAGAGCCTCTCCGCTCTCACCTGGCTTGGCTTGTCAGAGGGTTCGAGGCCCGGACTCCTGCCTCCACTTCTGTTCCCTGGGGATCCAGGTGGCCCCAGGTCCAGGGCCAAAGTGCTGGGTCTGGCTGGGGAGAGGGGACCCTCCAGGTCCGTCCCCACAGCTGTGCTCTCTGCCACAGATGTTCCTGCAAAGACCAAGCCGTCAAGATAGAGCCAGGCAGCTCCTGGGACATCGCGCTGGGGCAATGGGCCAGGTTACCTGCTCGGGGAAGCTGGCATGGCACCAGAGCCTGCACTATAAAGCACATGCCATTGACCCCAGGGCTCCAGGCCGGAGCGCCAGAGGTGGAGAACAGCAGCCATGCTGAATTGCTCCAATCTGAGCACGTGTCCCCACCCTCCTTTCCCATTAGGACCCCACCACGGGGGACACCCGTGGGCCATGCCCCTCGTCCCACACAGCATAGGGTCTTCCCAGAGCCCCTGGGCCAGCTCCAGCTTTGCAAGACAGGCACGAAATGGAGCCTGGAGCTTGGGGGGCCTTGCCAAGTGCCCCACGGTGCGGTAAGTCGCACCAGCTGAGTCAGACAGAAGCAGCATCCCCATCCCCATCCCGGGTGCAGCTCCCACCGGCCCCGTCGCTACCTACGTCAGCGGCACAACACAGGCCCGGCAGGGACGAGCCGAGTCGGCCGCGGGCTCTGCCCACCAGTTGCCCCGTTGCCGCGTGCAGGGTACTGCAGGTGGTGAACCCCAACAGGGGAAGCCTTTGATCCAGCCCGGAGCGGCACCTTGTTCCTACCTTCCTCACCTGGGCCCCCGACAAGGTCCCCTGCGTCCTCTTCCGGGTGGGGCAGGGCCAGCCCTTCCTCGTCGTCAGCAGTGGTTCCCGGCGCAGAGTCTGGCCCCGGCTCCTGGTCGGCCGTCACGCTTGAGGAGAGAAGGAGCCTTTGAACAGCTCTCACCAGGCACAGCTGCCCCTCGGTGCGTTTGCTATTAACCAGGATCGCGCCGCCCCACCAGCCCTGGCTGCAGGGATGCGAGGGGGAGCTGGCCATCGAGCTCAGGCACTTGCTTGCTGGGATGCTAAGTGACTCCGCAGGAACTCCTGCCTCTGCCCCGCAGACCACGGCGGGTTCTGCAGAAGCATCCCACACACGGAGCGTCCCCTGGTCGCAAAGGGAACAGTGCCAAAGAAACAGGAAGGTCCACATAAAGCCGGGCCACGTGGCAGGAACCTGAGGAACGTGTGGGGCTGCTCCTTGCCAGTGAGCCCAGGACCCGGGGGCACTGCCACAATAAGGGTTTCCATAGATTCATAGATGATAGAGTCAGAAGGGATCACAAAGGGTCATTGTGTCTGACCCCCTGCCCCTGGCAGGAAAGAACTGAGGTCAGATGACCCCAGCCGGGTGACTATCAAGCCTCCTCTTGAAGACCTCCAAATTAGGTGATAGCACCACCTCTCTTGGGAGCCCATTCCAGATCCTGGCCACCCTTACTGTGAAAAATGTCTTCCTAATGTCTAACCTAAATCTACTCTCCACTAGTTTGCACCCATTATTCCTAGTTACTCCCTGGGGCGCTCTGGTCAACAGCGCAAAGGGGGCCGACCACCCATCGGCCGAGTGGGGCCAGGGGAGGCATCAGCACAATACGCCTCTAGCACCTGTTAGGCTCCAAGCTCTGTAGCTTCCCAGGGGGCAGGAGAACACGCAAAGACGGCAGAACCCGCTGCTAGACGCAAACTCGTCCTCGCGTGCTCGATGCCCTGGAGCCAGCAGCATGACGCCCTTTCAGACACCAGTTCTAGGCTCTTACCTGCAGGGCAGGCAGACCGGGGTGCCGGGGGAGTCATTGCTTTTGGAGCCCCAAGAGTCTGCCGCGTCGGAGAAGCTTTCCAGGGCCTGCAAAGAGCCAGTGGTGAGTGAGCTCCCTGCCACGTGCTGCATTGCCACGACCCCCCCGCCCCAGTGGTGCTGGTGCCTCGCTAGGGCTCTTGCAGCATTGACCCGGCAGCATCTGAGCATCAAACCAGCTGCAAACCTCCAGGTGCTTCATAGCGTCACAGCACCCGGCTGGGCTGGGCTGGGCTGGGCCGGGCCGGGCCAGTCACTGCCAACGTGGCCCAGTGACTGAAACCTGGGTTCTCTGGCTGTGGATGCGGGGGCTTCTGGCCCCACTCACCTGGTATGGAGGAGACCTGGGGGACCCCAGGAAGCTAAGGGGGATCCTCTTCAGCACCAAAGTCACCTGGCTCGGCTTTTCGAGGAGTTTCTTAGCCAGATTCACCCGGGTCCAGCCCACCTGCATGGGAGTTAGCGGGTCAGGGCCAGTTGCCTGCACAAGGTCCGCTCCCACACCAGCTTCTCGGCCAGCTGCTTGCAACAGGAGGTCCCAGTCATCCTGCTCCGTTCCAGCCCCTCGCAGGGGCATCCAGAGATAATTTTGGATGCCCAGGTGGGCCAGCCGGTCAGGACAGTGGCCTCACCAGACCCAGATGGCTCTGGAGCGAGACCACCCCGGGACCCGGGTGACTCTGGACCATGAGTCATTGCTCATCCTGTACACCCAAGTCAACCAGCTGATGGGGATCCCGGCACAGATCCACGCCGCGCGAGGGTATCCAGAGCCATCAGAACCACGGGACGTGGCCCCGTCTCCTTCACGGGGGGCACCAGACAGGGGTTGTCCCGAGCAGGACCAGGTAGTGAGGCCACTGCAGTGCTGTAATGCAGCTGCCCCGTGCCCCCATCCTCCTCCCCTGGGCTGGGTGCCTGGCTGGACTACATCTCCCAAGATGCAATGGCTCCCAAGACCATGGTGCACCCTGGGAGATGTAGGCTGCCAGGAGAAGGGGAAGCCAGAGGCATCCAAGCTGCAGCTCCCGCAAGGCAGCATCCTGGGCCGACACTGTTTTAACTTGGCGCCCCGCTCTAGAGTCAGCATTTCTCCCCAGGGAACAGCAACACCCCAGCCTGCTCCGGGACCGGCCATTGCCCCTGGCCCGGGAGCCCTGTGCTAGGGAGGCCAATCCTGCCTCCGCTGGGTAGTTTATGGAGCTCTTATCTACTGTTTGTAAAGCAGGTGGAGAGCTCAGCTGAGTCCCTGATAGTCATTCTCCAAGGGAAGAGCTGCAAAATAATAAAAATCAGCCTCCCATTCCCTCTCCCTCCCGGCTGCAGCCTGTGTCTTGTGCCCGAAGAGGAAGGGGATGGAGCTGCAGCCGCACCCCCAGGCCAGAACCAAAAATGTGCATTGTGGCGTCTTTCCCTCGACCCATCTTCCCCTTCTTCAAAGGACTGTTTCCGTTTACGCAGAAGTTAAACAGTAACCGGCCTCCCTGGTATTCTGCTCAGGCCCCGTCTGCTCCTCTCCCAGGCCTGAGAAAGGGCATTGCGTGCCCCAAAGCTCATCTTGTCTCTCTCGACTACACAGCTAGTCTGATAAAAGCTGTGCCTGCGCTGGGGACAGAGGTGGGGAGAGAGCGCAGAGGCTCCGGAGCAACCTTGTGAAGTTCATTTCCCCACCCAAGGACCCAGGAAGAGAGCCAGCCCCAGCCGCTGTAGAAGCCAGAGATCTGCCAGTAATACTGAGCCCGGCAGCAGAGCGGATCCAGGCTCCTTGCCCCATGGGACCCCCCCAGGTCTTGGGTAGAGAGGAAGTCACAGCCCTTGGCACCTTCCCCCCAGGCTCCTGGAGGGCTCTACGAAGAGGGAGCTGGTGTGACCCCTATTTCACGAGGCCTGGAGCAGGGGCCAGAAGCAGCCTGATCCCATCTCCTACTCAGAGGTGCCTTGCGCAGAACAAGCCCAACCAGGGAGATGGCACCCATCCAAGGCGGAGCAGCCCTCCCGGCTGGACAGACCCCAACCCCCCGTCGGACCCACTAGCCTCGCCCACACCCTGCGCCAACTCTTGGCTGCTTCGATGCAGACGCAGATTCACCACCCGCCTGCGGTCGCCCACCCAGACCCGGCTGCCCGACCCGGGGTAGCCCCCACGCAGCCGGGAGGCGCGTGCACTTACCACCACCTGGTCGTCCACTTGCACTAGCTCATCCCCCGGCAGGATCTGGCTGCAGTGCTCGGCTGGAGACTAGAAGAGAGACAAGGGCAAGACTCAAGAGCCAGGGGGATCCAGAGCCACTTGCACCGCAGCCTAATCAGGCCTAAGGAGATTTCTCACTGGCGTAAGCTCGAGGGGAAGAGGGATTAACTATTAACCCACTGGCCTGACCTTTTGGGCAATGCAGCTCATCGCAGGCAGGAGAGGAATGAAGGAAGGGGCCGGCTGGAGCTGCCTGCTGCAGCCCAGGGGGGAAGGGAAGGGCAGGCTGGGCTGGGGGGGCACCGTGCAGCTCATCTCGTCTGCGGCTGCAGCAAGGTCTCAGTCAGGCCGTGCTCTCCTTCTGGCTCAGGGAGAGGGATTAGGTGCTAATAAGCCCAGGGGACCCGGCCTGCCAGGTCGCAGCTGGGACCATGCGAGGTGGGAGGATGCGGGGGGACGACTCTAGCTGTGCGTTACACCCTCGCTCCCTGCACGGAGGGACCAGCCAGGCTGGGTCCGATGCTGCCTCCACCCCCGAGTCTCTGCTTCTGCTCGCTCACCTCGCTGGCGGTTCCCGAGATGAAGTGAAGGCCGGAGCTGGTGGACTTGATCTCGATGCCCTGCGGAGACGGACACGCACGGGGTTTGGGACCGTCAGACCAGCTGCCGAGGCGGCCTCTGATCTCAGGGGGAAGAGACGGAGGAGCCGACTCACCAGACTGTCGTCGGGCAGCGCCGGCTGCAGCTCCACGCTCTCCAGCACGGCCGTCCGGTCCAGGAGAGACGTGGGGCTGCAGCTCAGGATGTTCTCGCAGATCCCCACGACGTGCCTGCACTGGACGACGGGACAGGGTCACCCAGCTTCTGCAGCCGGGCAGGAGCAGCCCCCAGAGACATCAGACACCCCCTCACCCCTGCCTAGATCTGCTCGGCCCCCGTGCCCGGGGCTGTACTTACGATCAACAGAACCTGGCTCTCTCTCTCGGACACTCTGCAGTCCTGCAAGGACAGGAGCAATTAGGCTGACTGCTTCCTTCCCAACTGAGCCTTGGCCCAGAGCCCAGCAGCTTGGAGCCATCTCCAACTGGGCCGGCCTCCCTGGTCATTCCTGGACTGGGAATTCTTCCCAGTCCCCCAGGCACGCCACCATGGGAACCAGAGCTGGGACTTGCCATGTGTAAGGCACACCCAGCACCCTGGCAGGCTCCAGACACTCGTGGGAATGAAGATTTCACTGCACCTACAGTTGGACTCACCCCACCGCCTGATCCGGCTCCAGGACAGGGACCGGCATTGCACCAATCCCTGCTCCCTTCAAGGTCTGGGGACCTCGCTCATCCTCCCGCACACCACGGCTGCAGGTGCCCGACTAGCCCCATGCTCCCCTGGAGCCAGCGTGCGAGGGAGGGAGGACGGGGTAATCCCATGCCCCCCAGCCCCGAGGGCACAGGCAATGCCAGACAGGCACAGGCTGGCTCCTGGCCCTGGGCTGTGCCAACAGGTGGTCTAATCTCTGCTGTTCACCCACAGCCCCGCTGGCACCTAAATCCCTACCCCTGGAGGCAGCAGGGTTGCCCGTGCCTGGTCCTGCCGGCAGCAGAGGAGCTGTCGGAGAAACTCCTCCCAGCACAGGCCTGACTCCCTGGGGCTCCAGATCAGGCCTGGGGCTAAATGGCAAGCCCCTGCCTTTCCCTAGGACAGAGCTTTCCAAACTGTGTGCCGCGACACATTAGTGTGTCGGCGGCAGTGTGTAGGCGAGTCGCGCGAAATGCAGAAAATTTTGCGGAAGGGCACCGCGGAGCTCCTTTACTCGCGTCTGCTTCCCTCGGCCCCTCCCCGTTACTGTGTCGCGAAATGATGCATGTCTAAAAAGTGTGTCACCAACATGAAAAGTTTGGAAAGCTCTGCCCTAGGAGATGAGGGACTCAAGCAAAAAGGGGAAAGCCCACGCCTCCTCAGGGAGGACCCTCCACAGCTCCCTCCACCCAGCTCTGCCCTGGGATGAAGGCTTT
The DNA here is from genome assembly GCF_000455745.1 of Alligator sinensis. Classification (NCBI taxonomy): domain Eukaryota; kingdom Metazoa; phylum Chordata; order Crocodylia; family Alligatoridae; genus Alligator; species Alligator sinensis. Next base: position 1,052,259 of record NW_005841927.1, read on the forward strand.
CCCCTGTGCAGGTGGGTCTGCCCGGGTACAAGGTGCCAGGCAAGTCCTGCTCCCACGCAAGGTGACCCCGAGGGCTGGATCCCAGACGAGGAAGGAATCCTCCCCCAGCCCTCCCAGGGGCACAACTCAGCCCCTAGAGAAAAGCAAGCCAGGGCAGCCTGGGGATCGCCTTCCCTTCCACTGCCTGAACGGGACGTGGCTACACACCAGAGGTGACCGGTGGGTCCAGACCTGCTCCCTCCAGGCCCCTTTCCCAAGCCACAGATGCCTCCCCAGAGTCCTCAGTCTGCAGCTCCCGCCAGACTGCTCGCTCCCTCCCCTCCTGGGCTTCCCGAACCTCCGCGAAGCCTCCTGCCCCCTTGGACGCCCGGGGTACCGGAGCCTCCTTCGCTCCGCGGGCCTCGGCTGGGCGCGCTCCTGCCTCACTGAAAGCCGAGCTGCCCCAGCCCCAAGCCCGATCCCAGAGCATGATTCACAAGGTTATTTAAAGAACCACGGCTTCTCTCCCCACCCGCCCGCCCCTCTTTCCGCCTGTTTATCTCCCGCATCCGGCTTCCCTCCTCTGCAGTTCTCCAGTCCCTTCCCTTCCCTCGGTTGACTACGGCCCAGTCCCCAGCCCCTTCCTCCTGGCTGTCCCCCACTCCTCTGGGCTCCTCGCCAGCATCACCACCTCGCTGGAAGCCAAAGCCATTCCCAAGACCAAGGGGTCGGGACACCGGGCTCTGCTCCAGGGTAAGCTTGTAAATGCTTCCTGGGAAGTCTGTGCCATGGGACTGTGACCCAGACCCATCACGGGTGTCTCCAGATACCCCACGGGCTGCTCTGGGGGAGGTCCAGATCAGGGACTCTCAGCTGGGGAACTCCTGCCAGCTTGGGTGCACTGTCAGCCCCGCGCCCTCACCTTTCGAACGGCCTCGGCCAGCTCCGCGCAGAGGGGGATGATGTCCCGGCTGGAGGAATAGTCGTGCAGGTGGGTGAAGAGGTACCTGCGAGGGGAGGAGTGAGCAGGACCCGTCTGAAGCACGCTGGGAGTGCCAGGCCAACCTGGGATCCCACAGCGCCGTGTGCAGCAGCCGCAGCCGTGGCACCCCAGCCCTCCAGGGCAAGGCTGAAGTGCCTGGCCAGGGGGCACCGGGCCTGCCCTGGCCCATGCATTCTGGGCACGGAGCCCTCAAGGCTGCAAGAAATCCCCCACGCGGCTACATCAGGCCTGAGCTAGCAGGCACGGTGCCCCAAAAACAGAGGGCATGGCGAGACAACACCGGCAAGGTTGGGGGGAAATGGGGCACAGCCCATGCCACGTTCCCCACCCTTCCTTCTCCTCACAGGGGTGCCCACAGCTTGGCCCCCAGCCGCTCTCAGCACACAGACCCTCCCTCGCCTGGCCCAGGCCTCCCCCCACAACGGGGGGAGCTGGTCGGTACCTGTTGAGCCACGAGAAGAGCCCCTTAGCTGCGCCGACCAGCTCCACCACGCTGGTCAGGAGGTCCAGACAGGGGGGCTCGGCCGCGTCCCCAGCATAGGCGGTCACCCTCTGGCTGCTCAGGACGAGGGCCTGGATGGTCCGAGCCACCCGCCGCAGCTTCATTGTCAGTGTTCGCAGGTTGGTGGTCTCCAGCTCGTAGTACTGGAGCGGGGGTGGAAAAAGAGGGACAACCCCGAGGGTCTCAGGGGGGGGAAGGTCGGAGCCGCCCCTGCCTGGGCTGGGAGCTGCAGAGACCGCACCATGCAGGGTAACTCTCGGGGGAGCCACTGTCCAGCCCCTGTTGCCCCCGGGGCAGTCCTTCCCGTTTCATAGAGATGTGGGCTGGGAGGTTGCTCCGGAGGTGACATCCAGTTCAACCCCTGCCTGAAGCGGGATCTTCCCTCTCCAAAACATCCCAGACAAACCCATCTAACCTCTCCGCAAAACTACCGTCAGCCCTGACAGCTCCAGGCATCGCACCCGACCCTGCCACGGGCAAAGCAGGGCACCGCGATGGCCAATGTCCTGCTGCTGCAAAGGTGTTAACACATGCTCGGGAGACCCCAGGTGGAGGCCGTGCCCCCACTGCAGAGGAAAACAACCCTACCCCAGTCCAAACTAGTCTGACCAGGGGGGAAATTCCTTCCGGACCCCAAACGTGGTGTCGATCTGACCCTGCCAAGACCCAGTGGCCAGGACCCTCCAGCTTTGGTCCCAGCAGGAGCATTGGCTGCAGCCAACACCCACCCAGCGCCTGTGCCATCCGTCCCCAAGCCCCAGTGCTCTCGCAGCCCCAGGGGCAAGCACACAGGGCAGGTGCCAGGGGGGCTTCCCAGCTCCCGCTGCTCTGTGCACAGGCTCGGGGAAGGGGCCTGGCTCCAGCTCCACCTCCCGCCATGCACTCACCAGCGCACAGAGCTGCTCCACGGCCTCCAGCAGCAGCTCCTGGTGGCCCATGCACTGCACGCCCAGGCTCTCCAGGTTGCGGTGGGACAGGCACAGCAAGTCCTGCCCAGTCAGGGTCCATGCCTCCCAGGGATACTGCTGCAGCCTCTCGTCCAGACCTGAGGCAGGAAAAGCAGTGAGGTCCCCAGTGCCCATTGCTAGCCATGGGGGCACATCAGCCCATCCCTGCCACGGCACGTGCCCATGGCCATCCTATACCAAGGCCAACCCCCCTCAGCTCTTGGGGTGACCAACTGGCATCTCCCCTGGGCCTTGTGCCAGAAATGGGGGAGCTGGGGCCGGAGGTGCTGCAGACAGGAGTGGGACACTGTGGTAGCCCATTCCCTGACCCCCTACCACAGCCCTGCCAGCCCTCGGAGCATGCCAGCACCCAAGAGGATGGCTCTCAGTCCTGCAGCATCCATAGGGCACAACCTGCCCCACGGCAGCTGGCTTTGGGCCCTGCACAGAGCCAAGGAGCAGCCCCCGCTGGGGGAGCCTGCTGGGCCAGGGGCCCCGAGCCCTACCCCAGGCTGCGGGCAGGGCGGATCCAGGGGGGTGCACACGTCCTCTCCCCGATCCCTTCTCTACTCTGCATCCCACCCGTGTTAACGACCCTTTCTGCATTTGAACGGCCGTGATGTGCCACCCATCACGCTAGTCTTTTCTCTGCTATCCCACAGCCCTGCCGATGGTGCTGAACTCCTTCCAACGAAGGCCTGTTGGCTTTTCATTGAATCCTAGAGACCTCAGGCTGAAAGGGGCCCGCAGCTCCCCATGTCTGACCCCTGGGCCTGAGGCAGGATTAGCCCTGTCCAAACCATCCGGTACAATCCAGGAGCTAAGCTCTGTACCAGACAATGTTGGCCCCGGCACAGCACCAGGCATCACGCCCCAACTCGCCACAGGTGAAGCAGGGGCACGGCGGCCGCCACGGTCCCACTAGGGGGAATGCCTTACTGGACTGGTACTGGCAACGGGGGATGACATGGTTGGGGACCTACAGATCGGTAGCCATCTGGGGGACAGTGATCACCTAATAATAGAATTCACCATAAGACATCGAGTGGGTAAGGTAACTAGTAGGGTGAAAGTGCTGGACTTTAGGAAAGCTGATTTCAATTAACTCAGGCGATTAGTCAAGGACGCACTGCAAAGTAGGAGTTTTGAAGTGATGGGAGCCCAGGAAGGGTGGCTGTGCCTTAAGGAAATGATCCTTCGGGCACAAAGCAAGACGATCCCGATGCGAGGCAAAAGGGGGAAAGGGGCCAGGAGGCTTCCTTGGCTGACCAGAGAAATCCAGGGCAGCCTAAGGGACAAAAGGGGAGCACATAAAAAGTGGAAACAGGGAGAGATCACCAAAGATGAATATACCTCCTCTGCTCGTGC
>NW_005841927.1:1057130-1058268 GCF_000455745.1 Alligator sinensis
TGTATCAGCAGATGCATGACGAATAGGTCCAAGGAGGTGATACTTCCCCTCTATCGGGCGCTGGTCAGACCGCAGTTGGAGTACTGCGTGCAATTCTGGGCGCCGCACTTCAAGAGGGATGCGGATAGCCTGGAGAGGGTCCAGAGAAGGGCCACTCGTATGGTTAAGGGCCTACAGACCAAGCCCTACGAGGAGACTAGAGAAACTGGATCTATTCAGCCTCCGCAAGAGAAGGTTGAGAGGCGACCTTGTGGCTGCCTATAAGTTCATCACGGGGGCACAGAAGGGAATTGGTGAGTATTTATTCACCAAGGCGCCCCCGGGGGTTACAAGAAATAATGGCCACAAGCTAGCAGAGAGCAGATTTAGACTGGACATTAGGAAGAACTTCTTCACAGTTAGAGTGGCCAAGGTCTGGAACAGGCTCCCAAGGGAGGTGGTGCTCTCCCCTACCCTGGGGGGTCTTCAAGAGGAGGTTAGGTAGGCATCTAGCTGGGGTCATCTAGACCCAGTACTCTTTCCTGCAAGAGGAGGTTAGATAGGCATCTAGCTGGGGTCATCTAGCCCCAGCACTCTTCCTGCCTATGCAGGGGGTCAGACTCGATGATCTATTGAGGTCCCTTCCGACCCTAACATCTATGAATCTATGCTATGAAACCATGTCAATAGATACTCAACAGGTCCCGGGGAGAAGCGGAGGAAGCAAACCCCCCACTCCAGACTGTACCCATCTGACCACGAGGGAAATTCCTTCCTGCCCCCAATGCAGCGCTGGTCCGACCCGAGCGGAGGGGCAAAACCCTCCAGCCAGGACCCTCCAGCTCCGGTCCCAGCAGCCAAAGTCCCCAGCCTGGGCTGCAGCCAACACCCAGCGCCTCTGAAGGAAGCATAAACTCCCTGACACACCTAGCAGACAGGGTGTGGGGGAAGCCCAGAAGCCTGGGAAATACCCGCGGTCGAGGTGAACCCAACCGTGCCCCCCAAGCCCCGGCCGGTCCGCGAAACTGCCCTTCCTTTCCCCCCGGACACGAGCAGGGCGGCGTTTCACGGCAGGAGCCCGGCCCCGGCGCCGTCGCGGGGGCAGCGCGAAGCCGGGCGGTGGCACCAGGCTGCCCCGCGGGGCGAGTGCAGCGCACGG
>NW_005841927.1:1058401-1058734 GCF_000455745.1 Alligator sinensis
CCCAGCCGGGAAGCCCGCCCCGGGTCGGGATCGGGATCAGGGCCCTCCCCGGGGAGGGGCTGCGCCCTAGCTGCAGCCGGGGGTCCTGAGCGCCCCCCACGCTCCCACCTCTCCCCCTCAGTGTTCCCACCTGTAAAATGGGCCGGCCGCGGGTGGCTGGAGACTGCGGGAACGGGCTGGAAGGGAGATCCGGAGGTCATTTCTAGTCCAGCCCCCCGGCAGTCCGTCCTCATCATCTTCCAAACCGCCTAAGAGGACGGTCACCCCTGGTACGACACACCTCGCGCCCACGGTGCCGCAGCGAAGGAGGGGAACCACGGCAGCCCACATCCT
>NW_005841927.1:1058744-1067794 GCF_000455745.1 Alligator sinensis
AACGCTGCCAGTGCACCCCCGCGACATCCTGGGGACAGGCCGTGCCCCCCAGGTACGGGGGGCAACCGCCCCAGTCCGTACCCGTCTGACCACGGGGGGACTTTCCTTCTGGGCCCCCAGTATAGAGAGCGGCCTGCCCCCGAGCGCACAGGCAAGAGCCCCCAGCCAGGACCCTGGCACGGCCCGGCGCCCATCCCCGAAACACGGAGCAGGTCTGGGTAGACCACCCCTGGGCATCGGGGAGATGACGACAAGCCACAAAACCAAACGACTGCCTCCGCGTGGCCTGGCTAGACACGCCGCGGCCTCCCAGGCGCCTGCTTGGAAACTTTGGGCGGAGCAGGAATCAAGGGGGGTGGGGGGTGCAAGTGCACCCCCTGGATCCGCCCGGCGCTGGCAGGGGAAGGTGGGGGATGTGCATGCTCAGCGATCCAGAGGCCAGAAGCAAGGGGGTCGGGGGACACCTCCCCCAGGACCAGCGGCACGGCGGGGCTGGGGTGCCACCTCTGCACGGCGCGGCTGGTCGGCAGGAAGGTGTGGTAGAAGCACACAGCGCTATTAATAAGCGCTGCTATGACAGCAGCCAAACACAGTGGCCTGACTCACCCCGTGGCAGCAAACAGGTCCGGGCTGACTTCACGCTGGGAACGGTTTGCCCCGGCGTGAAAAGCGGGGGCCTGGCATTCGGGAACGCCTCGTTCCTGCAGCCCATCCGCACCTCCCGTCTCATCAGCGCGCAGCCCCTACGGCCGCAGCCCCAGCCCCGTTGCATCACAGCAGGCCGAGATGTTGTTGTCATCCTCCAGGATTTCCTGGGCATTAGTCAGTGTTTTGGGTGCTGCGCATTGCCGGGGTGTCAGCCTCTTGCCTGCCACTGTGTGAGTCAAGTATCTCCTATACAAGAGCAGTGACAGGCCACCCAGCTCTTCCACAGCCCTCTGCATTGGTGAAAAGCTGCCTGAAGGAGGACAGGATCCTTATCCCCATTTTAGAGCTGGGAAAACTGAGGCAAGCGAGGGTACAGGAGGGAGAGGTGGTTGGCTTGTGGGCAGGAAGGCTTGCTCAAAGAGTTTCCTGCGGAGGGTCTGCTCTAGCTCTGGAAGACGGGTCCACGGCCGATGCCCGGCGCTGTGAATGCTTTGTGCCCCGCTCCGACTGACACCCCCGGCCCGGCCGGTCACGGCTTCTTGCACCGTCACAAGACCCAGCTGCAAACGCTTTTGATTTCTCCTGGAGAATGGCCTGTGGCTGCTCTCAGGCTCTGAAACGCGATGGAGCCCCATCAACATGGTCTGCACCAGAGTACACACACGTGTGCACGCACGCACACAACCAAAACACAGTGACAAACTTTCTCTCCCACTCACACACTCAGAGTATCAAAATACAGTCTCAGTCTCTCACTATCACACACAGAGCACCAAAACACAACCAGAGTCTCCCTCACTATTACACACACACACTACCAAAACACAGCCAAGCACTGTCCACGCACACACACACACACTTGCGTGCCGTGGTTCCCAGCCAGCCTCTCCCCAGCCTGGCAAGTCCGCCGTCAGGGCCTGGGCTGAGATAAAAGCCCCTGTGGAGGCTGCGCTGCGCCCAGAGAATTCGTTTCTGTGCCAGACGCTGGACATGCTCCTGGCTCCAGCCCTTTGCTTCCCTGGGAGCAGGGACGCTCAGTCCACGGTGCCCCCATCGCATCCCGGGGGAAGCTGCCTTGCAGCACGTGGCTGCCAGCCTTGCCAAGGGGCTGTGTGACTCGGAACCGGAGAAGCTGACCCAAAAATTGCTCAGACTCACACGGTCCCTCGGCTCCCCTGACTGCAGGGTTGGGCTGGACCCGGGGCTCCAGCACGCAACTCTGGCGCCTGGAGCGGGTCCCTGCCACTGGAAAGGAGTGGTCTCCCCTCGTGCGGGGTCCCTGGGGGCTGCCAGCTCGGGCAAGCGAATGCAGCAGGGAGAACAGGAGACCCGTGGTACCAGCTCGTGTTGATGCCGAGCGGAGCCAGCACTGAGCTCATGTAGCTAAACCGGGTTAAGGCCCAAGCAGCCTGTGACTTTAACCCAGGATAAGCACGCTCACAGCCGGGGGTAAGCACACCTACCCTCTGCACCAGGACACGCGCTCAACCCCTCCTCTGCCTGGGTGCTGCTGCAATGGGAGTTAGCGAAAGCTGGGGCGGTGGGGGGTGCATATTGTCTAGGGCCTGGGTGGGACATCAGGGGCGCAGCTGGGCCTGGGCCTGCCCCTGATGATGTGAATTTGGCTGGAGCATCACTGTGTGCCTCAGTTTCCCCTTCTCTGCCTCACCTCCCAGGCAGGCTGGGGATGCAAATCTGCCCACCTGTCAGGTGCTTGACAGGCCCTGGAAGATGGCTCCGGTCCCTGACAGCAAGGTGTGTGGACGCGGCACTCCCTGGGGGCCAGCGGCAGCAGTGACAGGCTCCAGCTGCCGGACTGCCCCCCCCACCCCCAGCCATGGGGCTGAAGGCTGCGCCGCACCTGCCTCTTGTACCATCCCTGCCTGCCTCATGCTCTAGCCATTGTCCCCAAGGAAGACAACAAGGGCCATTGTCCCCATTTTGCAGATGAGGAAGTGGAGGCTCAAGGCAGCCACGTCATTTGCTCCACATCCCACGACAGACCCAGCCTTCTGGAGGCTCAGCCCAGTGCTTGAGCCACAGCATCCTCCCAGGAGGGCACCTTTCCCACAATGCAGCAGGGGAGGCCTCCCCCTGTTGGTACAGTTGTCCTGGTTTCTCCGGATCCCCGTCCTTTAACCCAGCGACTCTCAGGCAGGGCAGGCTGCAGCACCCTGGGGTGCCTTGAGACCCTTTCAAGCGGGGCTGACATCAGCACGGTTGGGCGCGCAGACATGATTTGCGCGATAAACTCAGAGATTTCACATGGGAACCTGTAGCGTTTAAAACGTCTTTCCCTGCCACGGGCTTGCCGAGTTCGTTGCAATGGAAGAATCGCTGCTAATTTGTCTGCAGTCAACAAATGAGCAAGAGCCAAGAGTCGGCATTTTCTGGGGGGAACCTGGAGTCAGCAGAACCCCTGCTTTAACCCAACCACTCGCTCATGCCCGGCGCCCTGCCCTGAGGCCCGGGTCTTCTGCAGAAGAGACTGGAAGTGACCCCAGACCAACATACCCAGAGCCCCACCCGTTACAACACCCCTTGCCCTGCAGATGCACCCCCACCGCGTCTCCCATGCGCTTGATGGAGCAGCGAGCGCTGATCTCCTGTGACAGCTGCTCCCGGGGCTGGCCGCAGTCGGGATCGGCATGGGGGTGGCGCGTGTGCATGCGTGCAGAGGGGAGGCGGATATTTAACAGCTCCCAGCACAGCTGCCTGGGTGTCCTGGCAGTCCTGCCGCCTGGCACGCAGGGAGCAGGGTCCAGTATTACAGGTGAGCGATATATCCGTTCCGGCCTGTTTCCCTGAGGGGGAGGAAATTGCAGCCCCCTGGCCACAAGCAGCAGGGAATGGAGATGGGGCGGGGGATTGGGCTCCCCACACGCCCAGCTTAAAAACAGCCGTTAGCCATGGCCTGCGGTGGAAGGGACGGTGTCCGGACTGGCGGGGGCACCCAAGCACGCAGGGCTGGGTCCCACAAGCACCCGTAGAGCTGATGTTCGAGCCAGGGGCAGGGGGAAGTAGCTGCTGCCGGCCGACATCTGGGTGCTGTCAGCGGGCCCAGACCGTGCTCTGCCCCTGCGGCACCAGCCCAGCCCACCTGGTCTTTCAGTGCTGGCTGTCTCCCCATCGCTGCCAGGAAGCCAGTGGGAGCAGAGGCCCAGCCTGCGTACTCCGAGCTGTGATCATGCGGCTCCGACTCTTAACCCCAGCGTACTTCCGCCTGCTCCAGGTAATACTCGTGTCTCCCCTCACCCCGTGATCTCAACCCCAGGGCTACCAGCCCTGCTGCTAGGGCATCCCTCACCCCAGCTCACCCTGAGGTCTCACGGCTCCAGGGAGGCCTCTTTGCCCACGGTCCCCTGGCCCCACTGCAGCCAGAACGGGAACCATTCCTTCATCGCGTGGATCAAGGGGACTTGGGCTTGGTCACGTCCACCGCCAGAGGGTGGATGGGGCACAGGTTCCAGCTAGTTTCCACCGCCTGTTGGACGGGTCTGAGCAGGCAATGCGTTCTCCCATCGCAGCTGCAGCTGTCTGGGGTGCTGGAGTGCGAGCCCAAAGACCACCTGGTGAACCACACGGCCCTGCTCCTGGCCATCGTGGGGCTAAGCCTGTCCTACTACAGCGTCCGGCAGCTGGCCAAACCAGTCAAGCCCCCGCCAGCGCAGTGATGCAGGGAAGGAGCTCCAGGGAAGGAGCTGCCCAAAGCAAGGAAGGTTGCAACAGGGCTGAGGGGGGGAGCTGGGACTTGGACTCCCTCAGTAGGACAGCAGCATGCTCCACTCCTGGTGTCTCATGGCTGGGAAGTGCAGGGGCAGGCTGGCCACAGCGCTGCCTCCTGGACCCTGCAGGGGCATTCCCTGGCCTGAAAGGTGCTGCTAGGCACAGGCCCCACCATCCTGGCCCTTTCCCCCGGCGCTGGCTGCTGTTTCTCCTCTGCCTCCTCGCTGGCCCTCGAGCAGGGTGCAACACACTGGCTTTACCTCTTTCCCCGGACAACTGGATTTGAATCCTAACAGCCTCCCTGCTGTCCTGAGCACCCAGCACCAGTCTCCCACCCCATCATGGACAAAGAATCTGCTTTACAAGCGTGCCCATGAGCAGAGGGCGGAGAGTCTGGTTCCCCACAGCAGCACCATCCCAGCCCCACGGGGCCCCTGCTCCTGGGTCGCACCCAGGCAAGACATGCCCCCAGGCAGGACAGGATCAGATGCAGTGGGATCAGCAGAGACAAGGAGGAAGGGAGAAGCCACCTCCTGCCCGAAGCCAGATGTTAGGCACCTCCTGGCTCCCCATGTAGCCACCAAACAGCGCTTTCCACCTCGCTGGACAGTCGCATGCTCACGTCCCTCCCCACACCAGCAAGATGGGGTGCGACGGGTGGAATGAGCCCCCTTGACAGGCAGACGAGGTTATGCACGGTCGGCCGAGCACATTCACCAGCCCGCCCCGCCCTTGCGCGGCTCGGCCAGCAGCAGTGCATCGTGGGATAGCACAGCCAGTTGAAATGAGGTCACAGCTGCTTGCTGTTATATAATGGGGTGCACGGGCAGGATAGCTGGGACCCACATTACAGCACAGATTAGAACAGGGGATTTGAAAGGCAGGGTGGGCCTACGATAGCCAACGCGAGGCAGTAACGGGACCAGGATGCATTCGGGGTGGGAGCAGTAAGTATCCCTACTGCAGCTGTGGTCTGCTGCACGCTGCCCTTGTCAGCAGCAGGCTCCTCTTCACAGCCCGTGCCTCTCCAGAAATCAGAAACACAGACAAGCGCCACCAGTGTGGAAATGAACTGCTAACAGATGCTAACGAGCCACCGTTAGATTGCGATCCTTCACAGAAAGAGGGGCAGGGTGTGGGTTTAACCCAAGTAAAATAAACCCCATGCTTTTAAGTGACTCACTTGTCTTCTTATCCTTTTGCCGTCCCAGCTTCATCCAGCCAGCAGGTCCCACGATCTCTGCTGCATGTTAAGGTGGCTCAGGAAGGGAAACAAGAGCCTTTTAACAGACACTGAGCTCAGCCCTCTAGACCTGCTGCAATGGCTGTGCTGTAACTGGCTCTGCAGGAGTCTGCAGGGCAGACAGGGGCAGCCTAGTTTTCCCCTCTTCCACCATGCAGCACAAGTATCTGCCCTAACAGGGCTGGGGGCTTCCTCGGAAGCATCCAGCTGCTGTAAATGTAGCCGATAAAAGTAAAAACAGCTGCACCACAGGCTCCCGGGAGCAAGACGGGCAGCGTTTCCACTGTATGACCCCAGAGGGCAGCACCAAGCCACATTGCAGTGCTCAGGATCTCAGAGACGCACTCCCTTCTTCCTCTCTGGTGGAAGACGTGGCGGTCAGCACCTTTCAGACCTGCAACTGCCTCATCTATGTAAGAACGGGCAAGATCCCTGGTCACCCTTCTCTGAGGCAATGGATCTCCCTGGAAGAGTCTCCAAGGCCAGAAGGGGCTGGCTCCCTCCCTGCCATGCCAGTGTCAGTCTCACAGGCAATTTGTATGGCATCTAACATGGCTGAAGCACAGAGGCTGCTATCAGCAGGGATGGGGACTGACTCCTTCACAACAGCTGCCACGCTGGAGCAGGCCAAAGGCCAGTCTCCCGTCTCTGACCGTGGCAAAGAGCACCTGCTTGAGGTGGCACGAGTGGCAGGGGCAGCTTGTGTGCACAGCACACAGCAGACTGAGGAAGGGACAAGCAGTGTAGTGCCAGGTAGGGCAGGGAACAGAAAACTAAGCAGCAGATCAGGCACGGGAAGGGGATCAGAGTGGCACTTGGTGAGGGCGTGAGGCTTAATGTGCGACATGTCTGCCAAAAAGGTCGGCCCCAACTGTTTTAGAGGAAAGGGACACATCCCCTCCGTGTTCCCAGCAGCCATGGGTTTAGGCACGTCCTAAATCTGAGGTTACATCCCTGACTGTTGCATTTAACAGCCCCCATGACCCAGCCGCCAGAAATCTGCCTAAACCCCTTTGGAACCCAGTTATACTACAGACCTTCATAACACCCTGCAGCAGTAAATATAAAAACACCCAAATAAAACCAAACGTCACTTCATGCTTGTTTTAAATCTGCAGCCAACAAAGAGCTGAGACCCAGTGACTGAAAGTTTCCCTAGTCCCTTTCCCCCACACCATTTGACTGATTTCTGTCATAGCCCCTCAGCTGTCTTTTTTCCAAGCTGAAGAGTCTTGGTCTTTTCATGTTCTCATGTGGAAGCTGCTCCACAGCCCTGATCACTTTCAATGCCCTTCTCTGCAACTTTTCTAGCCCTGCTGCGCCCGTTTGCATGCAACAGATGTGCCGTGGATTTATATAGTGCCACAGATGGAAGAAGCGGCACATTTCCAGGACAGGAAAGAACAAGATAGGAGTGTGACAAGGACACAAGGAAGTGGCTCAGGGTGTCAAATGCAACAGATCTGACCAAGAACAGACCTTGGGGGAATTTAAAGTGACCAAGCCCAAAGCTACTCTCATCCCTTTCTTTGCTTCAAGGGCCCCGCAACTTCTTAAAGCTGCTTGCTGACAATTCAGAACCAGCATCTTCAGAGTAAGAGCTTGAGACAGAGAGAGGAGGCCCCATCTGGAGAAGCAGCCAACAGGGGAAAAGCTGCTTTTGCTAGCAATGGGGCTGGTCTCCTTCCCTAAACCGAGTCCCTGATGTACAAGTCAGGACGAAGCCAACAAAGAACATTCTGCTGCTCAGTTAGCGGTCGCCAAACAGTTTATTTGAATAATTGGATGGGCAATTACAGAGCTCAAACTCTGAGCCAAGAGCCATTCTGCCCCCCACTGCTTTAAAAACACCAGATACATAACAATCAGGTCGATATCACAGCAAGAAGCAACTGCCCCTTTTCCCAGACCTCAGGCTGCCCTCTACGTGCAGCTCTGCCAAGAGGAACACAATGCCCAAGTGTCTGGTCAAAGCACTCCCGCAGCCAGCTCTCCCCTCATTCATTTCTTAGAGGGAACACCGAAGCCAATTGCTATGGGAGTCGGGGTAAGGCTTGGTTTTTAGAAGCACTTGCCTAAGTCAGGACAAAGCCCCATTCTGTGGCAGCATCTCATCAAGGGCACTATCCAACACATCAGAGAGCAGCCTCCGTCCCATTACGTCCACTGAACTCAGCTGGATTCTTCCATCTCAAGTGGCTGAGTCTGTACTTCGATCTTCTTCGGAGGGATGTAGGAACCCATCCCAGCTGCCCTCTCTGCTTCTTCCTGGGTATACGGCTCCTCACGTAGCTCCTTCAGCCTAGAAAGGAAAAGAAAAACAAGAGAAACTCTTGAAATCCAGCAGAAAGGTCCGGATGAAGAACCTGCTGTGGAAACCAAGCACCCAGGCAAGTTAGCAAGCAACGAGTCCTTGCTGCCAGCTGCATCTGGACAAAGTCTCAGGGCTGGCACAGCGCTGCAAAGGTACCCAGGATGGCCTAAGGGAGGAGTAATAAAAACTCCCTGTAAAAGATATACAAGTAATATATTAAAACACACACAAGGCTCACAACAGACAGATTCCAGAGCTGGTAGAAAGTCACGACACGGGTCACGTCGAGCTGTTCTCGTGCGCTTTCCTAGCGCGGCAGCACCCACCGAAACCTCCTCCACTGGAGGGGCGAGCGAGAGGGAAACGGCCCCTGCGGCCTCTCAAGAGGCACCTCAGCCACCCGCGAGCGGGCAGACCGGCACCGCGCCTCCTTAAAGCTTAAAAGGCTGAAGCGGGCGTGAAACCAGGGTTTAGCACCGAGAGCTGATCCAGGCACCCAGTTAGCTCCGCTACCTGTGTTACCCAGGGCGGGAGGAAGAGCCCCCACGACAGAGAAACCCGGGCGAGATGGATCTACCCGGCGGACGTTTACACACCTGCGCCCACACCCCCGTTACCAATGACTGGTGAGGACCAGTGCCCCCCACCCCGCCATCACCTTCTCTTGTGAACTTTGGACCGGAAATGCTCCGTCATGCTGCTCAGGTCCACGAAGTAGCGCCTGCGGGAGAGAAGGCAGCGGCTCAGGCAGGAGCCGATTCTGGGGCGGAAAAGAGCGGAAACGGCTCGGGGCGAAGGACGGGGGTCGGGCCGCGGGACCCCGAGGGCACTCCCCGGGGCCGGGGCGACACCAAGGGCGCCCCCAGCCCAGGCGGACCGCGCAGCACGACCCAGGGGGCGGATGTGGGGGAGGGGCTGGGCTCCCCACGACCACGGTGACGTCGGGTCTCGCGGAGGACAGCGCCACGCGTGGGCTCGGGGGGGGTTACGTCACGCGCGGGGACGCACGCGCAGTGCAGGCAGTAGAAGCGGGCGCTGCCGGGCAGGTCCGGGTCGGGCTCCTGGTGCAGCAGCCGCGCCGCCTGCTCGGGCCGCAGGTCCGCGGTGATCTGGTCCAGG
>NW_005841927.1:1068105-1071816 GCF_000455745.1 Alligator sinensis
GGGGGGAGTGAGCAGTGCTCAGTGCGCATGCGGGGGAGGACCCCGGGTGGGAGGGGGAATGAGCACTGTGGCCCCGCCTCCCGGCCCTGCTGCAGCTGCGTCTGGGGTGGAGCGCGGCCCGGGCAGCGAGGCCCCGTGGGCAATGGGAGCACAGGAGAGCGGGATCAGGGCCCGGGGAACGCCCTGGTCAGGCCCAGGCGTTGTCGTGCAGCCTGTGCTCCCTGGATCCGGGCTGCTGCCCATCGAGAGCCGCCGCCAGCCTCCTTCTTGGTCCTGTAGCAGACGGCCAGCTTGGCCAGGGTCCGGGGGTCGTCTGGGGGGCCCCGTCATAGCATCCCACCCAGGTCCTGTGTTCCTGTGAGGGTGCGGGGAGCTTCCTCGCCCGTTCCCAAGCTGCCCCGGCTGCAGCCCCTGCCTCGGGCGCAGCTGCAGCGGAGGGGGAGTTGGGTTCACACCCCCCTCTCCTTCCTCGAGTGCCGGCACAACCGCCTGCGCCGGGCTGGGCCCATGGAAACGAAGCGGCGGGGTGTAATTCCATCGGGGGGATCACGTTGCAGCTCAACACTGATTACCGGCCAGTCACTGCAGAGCGTGACCCCGAGCACTGGGTTTTGGTGGCAGCCGATCCTTGCGGATGGGTGGGAGCCCAGGGCCCCTCTGCCCGCAGCCAGGAGCAGCCCGGTGGGACTTTTGGCAAGAGAAAAGCACGAGCCCCCCGTCTCTTGGCTGAGGTGCAACGCGTGGCTTGGCCTACATTTTCCCTGCAGTGGAGTTGGATGAGCATGAACCTTGCTCCCCCTTCCCTGCAGCTGCGCCCGAGGCAGGGGCTGCAACCAGGGCAGCCTGGGAATGGGCGAGGAAGCTCCCTGCACCCCCATAACAACACAGGAGCTGGGTCGGATATGACGGGCCCTGCCATGGCCCGTGACCCCCCGGACAACCTGCCCGGCCCTGGCCAGGCTGGCTGTCTGCTACAGGACCAGGAAGGAGGCTGTGGGGGGGCCCTGGACCCCTGGGCAGTGCCCACTGCCCTACCATCCCATCTAGGGGGGTCAGTGCAGAGGGGAAACAGAGACTCGTGGCCTGCAACAAGGGCTGGGTCGCGAAGGGCCCGGGGATGTGGTATCCTGCACTGAGGCATCTGGGGCTATTCCTGTGTCCACAGCTTCTGACCCCAGAGGTGGCCTGGTGTGAAGGACGGGTCAACTCCATGCATAAGACCGCTGAGAGAGACATGCAGATAACGATCGTTTGCCCCGGTGCTGAAGACATGATAGCCCTAGAAGGAACTGTGTCCGCAGCGCTCTCGGCAGTGCCGGCCTCAAGCCCACCCGGCCCACGCGCCGCTCCTGCACGGGCATCGATCTCAGAGGCAAGGCGGTGAAGGCAACCTGGGGCTCTCAGAGTCTTGCTCTCCGGGGCATTGAGCAGGTGGCTGGGGGCACCCTCTGGAGAGGAAGGCTCCCTGGGGACCTACAGAGCAGTACAGACACCTCGGTGGGGAGCAAAGCACTCGGGGAGCAGGACCGACTCCACTGCACATAGCCAGAACCAGGCTTTCATGCCGAGGTCGGATGCACCCGAGTGCTAAGGAGGACGCCCGGCCCCATACGGTACACGCAGGAAGAGTTTGATGGGAGCTGCTGTTCCTGCACCCGCCATCCTGGGCAGGGAACATCCTTGGCAATAGCATTTGCTCGGAGGGAGCAGATTCTCCTGCAGCGTCCGTGAGCCAACCGTTGCTTGTGCCCAAAGTTTGCTTTATATATTTTGGGAGGTGGAAGCCGCATGCCATCAGAAACATGCCCCCTCTCCACCACGCTGGGGTCAGTGGGGCACAGGGGGAAGTCTCCCCACTCCCTGCCCAGCACACCATGGGGCAGGAGGTCGATGGTGTGACCAGGGGAGGGGGTTGAATCTCTTGGAGAAGCATGGCCGCATGGCAGGGGTTTTCTTACGGGTACTGCTGTGCTGAGCCGCGAGTTCTCAGCAGGACCGATGTGGGCACAACGGCTAATAACGTGGATTTATACACTGAAGATACACTTGTCAATCCACCACAAAAGAGCCGCCGGCCCTGCGCCCGCGATCACGTTACCCCACTGGGCTGGGAATCAATAATACATACAGCCCCGGAGCACGGCGGATGGGGCTGTGGTGCTAACGCCGCGGGCAGGCATGGCTCAAGGAGTGGGTACGAAGGATGAAGACCCCTTTGCACACCAGCTTGAAGGAGCCTGCCACACTACAGTGCTGGGACCCCACCCCACATCCCTCTCCTGCCTATCTAGCCCCCCACCAGCCCCGAGCACACATCTGCCCAGTGGTGCGCACACGGAGAAGCCGGCAGGCGGTAACCGAATCCGCAGCCGAGCAGAGCTGGCTCTGGGCTCCTAAGGAATAATTTAGCTGCCGGAGGCTATTTCCAGCCAGTTGCCCAGATACCGTGTTCCAGGCGCACGGTCTCCGCCGGCATCGGTTACCAACTGCAAATAATGAAGCATCACCCGAGTGCCAAGCTGAGCGGGGAGGGGGGGGTCTATGCAGGACCCTTCATGGGGAGAGCCTGGGCAGGGCTCCCGCGGGCCTGGCAGGTCCCCATGGGAGAGCCCGCAGAAGCAGAGGGGACAGGTAACAGGCCAGAGACGCACCTTAGTTGCCGAGGGACGTGGGTGGGTACTGAATGGCCCTGTGGGAGTGGGAGGAAGCAAGGGGTTGAGGCCCCGGACAAAGCCCTTCTGGGACCAAGGCCGAGGGGTTGGGTTAGGGGCACAAGGCAGCCTGCCCTGGGAGCCCTGGGGGCAAGCAAAGGGCAGGAGACACCCCCGGGGTGAAGGCCAGCAGCTCCCCCAGCCTGGCCCTGGTTCGAGGAGCCCCTTGGCAACGCGAGTCCACCTGGGATCGGGTTCCTCTTTGTGCCCCGAGCTGCACATTGAAGGAGGCACCTGCAATTTTAATGAAGACATCGGATCCCGGCGGGCGGCAGCGGGGATGGGACAAGCGCGCAGCACTCAAGACCTCGCAAACCGCTCGGCTTGCCCAGCGTGGAAGTGCGATGGGCACCCAGCGTGCCGGGCACAGGGGCTGAGCGCGGCCCCGCGCGGAGCCGCCTGCCAGCCGGTGCCCGGAGCCTCGTGCCTGCCGCCCACAGCCGCGCCGGAGGGCCAGCGCGCCCGGAGCCACCATGACTCAGGGCTTCTGGAGACTCTACAAGTCCAAGGTGCTGCAGACGCTGGGCAGCGAGGAGCCGGAGGACGAGTTCAAGGAGGAGGTAGAGGCTTCCTGGGTCCCGTGCAGTGGCCCACCGCCCCCGTCAGCAGCTCTGCTTGGATTTCCCCTGGTCCAGGCTGGGCTCTGCCTTGGCACTGACAAGCCCCAAAGCAGGTGGCTTGAAGCATCTGGCATGGGGGTGGGAGGCGAGGGGGGTGGATCGGCTCACCTCGATGGGCACAGGCCCTGCGAGGCATCTCCTGGACATAAAGGATGTGTGCCCAGGGCCTGGGGGAGGACCGCAGGCGGACCCCTGGCTGGTACCCTCCTACAAGTCCGGGTCCTGGGTCGTGCGATGGGGAGAGACCCAGCTCCCATGCCCAACTAGCAAGCTCAGGGACAAAGAGCAATGAAGACTCGGGGCATGAAGATGCCCGGGGGCCAGCTGGGGCAGTTGGCCTGCCCTGTCGACGTGTCCCAGCTGGCTGCCTCCAAAGGACA
>NW_005841927.1:1071838-1099586 GCF_000455745.1 Alligator sinensis
CGAAGGGGCAGCCAGTGGGTGGCAACGAGGAGATGCTTGCAGGGGTGATGAGACTCTGCCCCTGAAGCCCCGGTGCTCCCACCCCGTCCCCGCGGCCCCACAGCCGACAGTGCCTTTCTGTTCCAGAGCGACAACCCCGAGCTGGTGGAAACGGCCGAGGCCCCGGTTTTGACGGAGGCCGGAGCAAACCCCGTGGCCCAGCTGGCACGGAGGGTAAGGGCTCCCATCACACGCGCCCCCCAGCCCAAGAGCTCCCGGACCCGGCGCCAGTTACCCCCGGTCTGGGTGAAGCTTTGCAGACATCTCTATTGAGATGGATCCGCCCGGGAAGCTCCCTGCCACAGTGCAACAGCCAGAGGAGGCCAGATGCAGGCCGGGGGCACAGACAGCATCAGCCTTACCTGGCACCACGGCGGCTTGGGCTCTGTCCCCACTAGGGATGGGATGCTCCATGCAAGCCCCTGTCTTCCAACTGTAGAGCGGCAGGCAGGGCTCAGGGCAGTGCCAGGAGACGAAGGCACCTACCCGGGGGCATTAACAGAGCAGTCAGTGGGGATACAGCAATGGCAGGTCATCCTGCCCAGACCCAGGCTCTTCCACTCCCCTCCATTAGCGCCGGCAGGTGTGGTCCCTTCTTCGGGCACCTGGCGGAAGAAGGGATCTTAAAGGAACCAGCTCCCTCCCGCAGGAGAGGGCCAAGGCCCTGCGGCCAGGGCAGAGCCCCACGGGGCAGGAGGGTGGTGGCTGGGGGGAGAAGGCAAATGCAGGTGACGAGTCTCTCTATACCCCCAGCTCCCGGGGCCCTGCCACTGGGGTGGGCGCGCCAGCGAATATAGAAGTGCCGCGTAGCCCTGAAGAGCCAGGGTGCAAGGCGCTGTATGAACCCAGGGGCTTGCTGAGGGCTCCTGCCCCACGGCTCCTGCCAGCTGCCCCAGGGGTGCTCGGTGCCAGCTCCACGCACAGGGAGCCGGGTTGCGGGTGGGAGCTTTGCCGATGGCAGCTTCCCACCCCGCTGTCCTGCCCACAGGTCCAGGGAGCCAGCGCCAAGAGCTGGAGGACCTTCTCGTCGCTCTTCAACAGGGAGGATGAGCACCAGCTGCTGACGCCCGAGCCCTGCGCTGACCAGTAAGCTGAGCCCTGCCGTGCTGGAGGGGTGTCTCTGGAGGCAGAGGGGCGGTGGGGTATCGGGGCGAGGGCTCATTGGAAACCCAAGCCTGCAACAGCCCTGGATGCCGGCAAGGTGCCTTTCCCAGGCTTGCTGCGGTCCTGTCCTCCAGGACACGCTCCCCTCGCCCTGCTCAGAGCCAGCGCCCTGCCACGTGCGCTGTCTGGGATCTTCCTCCCCTGTGTGTGCGGAGAGGCTGCCCTGCCCCGACCCGACCCTAAACCCCGTCCCTCGCTTCCAGCCCCCTGGCAGCCAAGCCGGCAGAGCTGCCACCGTCCGAGAGGAAGGCCTCCGGCTTCTGGGACATCTTCGCCACCAAATGGCAGCAGACCACCGTGCTGGACAAGAAGGGCGCGCAGCCCGAGTACAGCAAGCCCGTGGGTGAGGATGCCACTGGGGCGGCCGGAGAAGCCCTGAGCGACGAGGCCACCTACCCCAGCAATGGCAGTGACCTCCGGGATGCGGAGGAGGGGCCGTTCCGCTGGGGCCTCCTGGCCAGCAAGCTGGCCGAGATCCGGAATAAAACCCCCTCCAAGAGCAACTAGGGGAGAAGGCCCAGCCGATGGACAGCCCCTGCAAAGACTCCCACGGCACTGCCAGGGGCAGGTCTCCTCTTCCCCCCACTCCCAGACTGCCCCCGGGAGCTGCGGGGCTGGGACAGGACCATCCAGCATCAGGTAGCTGCTCCCCCGACCCTGGAAATGAGAGCGGCATCGTCTCCCAGGCTCGACCACCTTCCCTTCCCCGTCCTCGGCACTGTATTGGCAGCATCACCGTTTGAACAAGGCACTGGGATGCCGGGGTCTCCTCCCCGCTAGGACATGGCAGCCTGCAACCCTCTGCAGGGGCTTTGCAAAGCAGGGAGGATGGGCGCAGCCGGCGAGGGCTGCAGTCCGGGCGGGAGAAACCTCTCACGGCTCGACCCTGAATGGGCAGGAGAGACCGAGAGTATCCCCCTGCCAGTGTCCCACGGTGTGGTGCCCGGGTCGTGCCCCTGGGGTGGGAGACGCGGAGCCTGACCCCAGCCAGCTCCTCTCCCTGCTGGCGGGGCTCTCGCTCCTGTGGGAATCTCACCCGCCGTGAGACGGGGAGAGGGGATCGTTACAGGGACCAGGTTTCCAGAGCCAGCCCCCTTTACCAGCCGTCTCGAGTAGGTCACCCCAGAACCGAGGCCCTGGGCACACTTTAAAGACTCGTGTCACAGGAGCTGGGCTTCGCTCCGGCACCGCACTGGAAGCGAGAGCTCCAGCGGGTGCTGATGGGTGCTGGGACCCTGCCCCCTCCAAGGGGGATGTCCCCAGGGTCACCAGTGCCGGACAGACCCCGGGTGACTCCCCGAGCACGACCCTGTATTTGTGCAGCTCCAAGCTCCCTCCGCGCGCCAACAGGGCTTGCCTTGTGCTCTGCCAGGCGGGCAGGGCAGGGCAGGGCAGGCCGCGTCCCTGCTGCTGTGGTTGTTTAACACTGACACTGTCCTTTTGCGGTGAGTTGTGGCGGCTCTGTGTCCTCTCTAGAAACGCGGACGGTCCCACTATCGGGGCCGGCTCCAAGGGGCCCTTCTCGCACCGTGCGGGCTGGGCGTGACGCCCCGCTCTCCCGCGCTGCAGCAAAGGCACCTGCTTGTGCAGGTGGTGCTGCTCTTTTATGGCCTTGCAGACAGGTTGGCAGGGAACTCAAGCCCAGGCAGGCAGAGCCCCGGGTAGGGGCGGTGCAAGGGAAAAGCAAAGGCCCCAGCATCACGTTGTGGGTGCCCAGGGGCTGGGACCCCCAGGCCGGGCCCACCAGAGGCATCAGCGGTTTCACGCCGCTAAGAAGCTGGTCTCCTTCCCCCCGACCCGAGACGAGCTCGGCGCTCTCAGCTCAGTCCGCAGGGAGGCAGCAGCTGCGGGCACTAGAGCGTCGACAGAAGCTCTGGCACGGGGTCAGTTGGCCCCTGCCCGCCTGGCAGACCAAGGGCAGCGTGTACAACACGCTTCGGACATAGGTGGTCCCCGTGCTGACTGCAGAAGGCCACAGACCCCCAAACTCCCCTCCCCGAGCTCTGTGAAGACGACCTCCAGCACCTCTGCTGCAGCCCCATCTCCCTCCCACCTTGACGTGTGCACCAGAGACAGCCACCGGCTGCCAGCACTTCCACGGTGCTGGAGGAAAACCTAGGGTATCACCATCATTAACCAAATGCCCCGAGTTTATGCACGAGTGGTCCTCAGCCTCCTCAGATGCCACCGCCCCCTTTGGAAAATGCCAGCTCGTGGCTTCCACTGGTTTTTTGGTGGCGGCAGAAAATACAAGAGCGATTCAATTGCAAAGAACTGCGCACGCCCGGGGCAGGACGGGTCGGACGCCCTGGGTTCCTCCCGGAGCTCTCCGAGCTTGGTGTGCAAATGCTGCGTAGGAGCCTGCACACCTGCTAGTGCCAACAGCGTGTGGTTCCCTTTTGAGGGTTTCACGTGCCCTGCTTGGCTGAGGGGGAGAAATGCTCCTGGTCCAGCCACCTCCGGTAACGTTTGCTGGCATTTTCCAGCTCTGAAGGGTTTGGGCTGGATACACGAGGCCCGTCGGGGCTAGCAAAGCTCCAGCTGGTGCTATCACGAACGTGGCCCCTGGCACACCGGGGTCTCGGACCCTCTCCCGGGCTCCCTTCCGGCCACCTCCTCCTCCCTGCAGCAGCTGGGGGGAGATGCAGGATCTGGGCTCCCAGGCTGCTAGCACCTGCCCCCGGCTGGGGCAAGAAGGGGCTTGTTCTAGGACTTGGTTTCCCCATTGCTTCCCAAAAATCCCTGCCAATGCACCACACCACCTCCCTCTGCTTTGAGTGCTGCCGTGGGAAAGGAGGGCCCCCGGGCCAGGGCTTGGAGGGGCAGAGCTCGGCTCTTCGAGGGAAGCATCCCTGGGGCCTGGCTTCTCCCAGCTGGGGGGTCGGGGAGACCCCAAGAGGCATCGGCCTGCCTGAGGCTCTGGCTCTCTGTGGCCCCTCATGGAGGCAGCTGAAGGACACGGAGGAGGGGGTTGGCAAGAGCAGAGCACGCGGATGCCAAAATCAAAGGCAGCCGTTCTACCCAGCGGGGCAGGGTGGGAGCGGGAGCCACCCACACCTGGAGATGGAGGGCACAGGGCAGGGGAAGATGAGTAATTCCCCGCTCCCAGCGCTCTTGGCAGGCTCCCGGCTGCCTGGGACCTGTGCGGGCTGGTAGCAGCGCGCTGCTCCGGGGAGCTCAGCTCCACCTGGCCAAGCCTGGGAGAGGGACTGGGGATGAGAGCCAGGCTCGGGCCTGCCAACCAAGGGGCACCTTCGCCCAGCGCCAGGTCTTCAGAGAGGGAGGCGCTCCCCCCAGCCCGGAGCAGTGCACGCAATGCCCTTGGCCCTGCCCACCCCCGACCCCCCAGCAGCAGCCCCCCGTCAGCCCAGAGCGCAGGCAGCGGGACTCCAGGTGCATCTGGTTTTATTCCTGATCCAGAAAACACAGAGAAAAGCCTGGGAGGGAGGTGGCAGCTGACGGAGCCGGCTCTCAAGGGGCAGCATCGTGCCCGCTGAACCCACGGACGAGGCCCCAACTCCTGCCAGCCCCAGGCCTGGGCAGAGCTCAGCTCCAGGGAAGATCCAAGGGCTGCACCTCAGCCTGCGGCAGTCAGGGGAAACTAGGGGGTTTCGGCTGGGACCAGCCACGGAGACGCCTGGGTCCCATCTCGCCTCTATAACCCAATGTGGGCCAGCGGGTCGCCCCTGCCGGGGACGCTACACCCCGCGGTGCCGGGGAGGGCAGCAGGGAGGAACCAGCTCACATCTCCCCCTCCCCAAGTCCATCCTGCCACAAGTCCACAGCCCAATGTCCTGGGCACAGACCCAGCCGGGGCCCTGGCCCATCTCCGCGCTCACACGGTGGACTCCCGGCCGGCCGCCCAGGCCCTCTGGCAGCCGTAGAGCCACTTGATCACCCGGGCGTTGCGCTCCACGATGGAGATGGCGGAGCAGAGCCGCATGCCCGGCTCGTCCCCGCTGCCCTGGGACGGGGCGCCCTGGGACCCCGAGCCAGCTGAGCCCCGGCTGCCCGGGTGCAGGGAGGAGGCCACGTCCCAGCCCGCCGCCCCGAAGCGCTCTGCCCCCAGGCCCTCCACCAGGTCCCGGTCCAAGCCGCAGTAGTTGAAGAACCGCTCCTTTTCCGAGAGTGGGAGGGAGCAGCGCAGGGCCAGCGCCGGCTTGGCCCCCGGCAGGGGCTGTCCCAGGCCAGGGCTGGGCAGGGGTCTCTGGGCACGGGCTGAGGCCGGCTCCATGGGGCTGGAGCTGCACAGGTGTCTCTGGGCGCTGGGTGACGCCTGCTCCATGGGGCTGGTGCCAGGAGCAAAGAGGCTGCCTCCTGGGCTCTGCCCTCCAGCCACCTCCTTCTCCAGGGGCACCCAGGCCATGGCCGTCTCTTCTCTCTCCAGGGTCAGAGGCTCCTCTTCCAGGCCTCCAGAGGAGGGGGATGTGGGGGACTTGTCCCTCAGGGGCCCCTGGAGCAGCCACCGCACCAGGCCATAGCCCTTGGCGTTCTCCTTGTTCCCCGCCGTGCAGTCTCGCTTCTGCCGGTAGATGACGAGCGAGTCGGGCCTCAGCCCACGCTTGCTGCCGCCACGCCGTGCCACGGGGGACTGCGGGGGCGCTGGGCGGCAGGGGCTGTCCCAGCTCAGCTCCACGCTCAGCTCGTTGCACTGGTGCGAGATGAGGAGGCGCCGGGGGCGAGGGGATGGCCGGGGGGTGCTGCTGCACAGCACGGGCTCCTGCCGGCTCTCAATGACCTGCTGGGTTTTGACGTACTTGGCTTTGTCGGCCTCCAGCCTCTCCACAGCGCTGGGAGAGCGGGCGCCCCGGTCCCCTTCCACCTGCCGGCGCAGGTACTCTGGCCCCCGCGTCAGCAGCCCCAGCGGGGAAAACCCGCTGGCTGGCGATACCGGCCTCATGGCACCGGGCCCCTTGGCTCTCGGGGACACGTGCCCCGACAAGGGGCAGCTGGCAGCAGGGCAGGCTCAGGGCACCATGGCAGGAGCCCAGAGCCCACCGTAAGTCCCACTGCCTTCCTCACAAGGTGCCGGCACAGCTTGTCGTCCACCAGCCGGATCTAAGCAGTCTCCGAGTCCAGCCGGGGCAGGGAAGCACGCTGGCACCCGTGTCCACGGGCTGGCAGAGCCCCTTAACCAGATCTCCACCCCTGCCTGCAGCTGGCAAGGTCCTCTCGGGGCATGGAGCCTGAGTCCCGACAGCTCAGCTCCTCACCTAGAAGAAGAGAAGAGGGATGGGGGTTAGTGATGGGCGAGTGCCCTTCTTGGGCAAGGGGCAATGGCTGTTGGGCTCCTGGCTAGAAAAGTACCATATTCTTTCACTCATGACACAAACCCCAGCTGCTGGACACTGGGGTGCATGTTATAGGTGAGGAAATACAGTAACCTCTGTTTTTGCCGGGGAGCTGGGGCTCCCTAGCTCTACTGTCTCTCCCCACGGGCACGCTGCTGAAGCTGCCGCTCAGTCCCTTCCCGCTGCCGGCCAGTATTTCCAAGGCAAGATCTGCTTTTCTTCATTCTGCCTTTCAAAAACAAGGTGCGTGCCTTCTGCAGGGGCGTATTGTATGCAAGGAAAGGGGGTAAATGCCTCCCAGGAGAGCCAGGAGGTTTCCGGCTTGCAGGGGAGATGCTCGTGCCCCTTGCCAGCACTCCCGGGGACGTCTGCACCCACGGGCCTCCGCCTGCCCTGCCACGGCTCCACGCGACAGCCTGAGCTGGGCACCCACAAGCAGACCCTGCCTGTTCTGAATTAAGAGCGGGGTCCCCGCTCACAGATGCCCCCACTTCCCTGTCCCGCCAAGCCCGTCCCAGTTGCCACTTGCTAGAAAAGCACAGATTTTGCCAGCCAGCTTCCAGGGAAGTCCTCGTGCCCGGGCTACCAGGGGCACTGAAGAAAGACCCCGTTGCTACAGCTCCTTCTCCACCCCGTGAAGCTCTGGCACAAAACCACGGCTGAGGAGGGCCAGGCGCGGCCTCAGGAAGAGCAGGCGCCTGGGAGGGGGCTCGGGGCAGCAGGGAGGTGAGGAAGGAGCCACTTTCTAGACAGGCCTGAGGTGCAACCCGCTGGGGCAGGAAGAGGGAAGCGCGGTGCATCCTGCAGCCCGCCTGGGCCGCGGCCGACAGCCCCGGAGCAGCCGCGACAGGAAAAAATAGGAGAGTTGCCGCCTTATCTTTACGAGCCCAGTGGCTGCCGAACAAAGCCCAACGGGGCCACGGAGGGAGGTGGCTGCTCACAAGCTGAAGGACCCTCACAGCTTCCTCTTTCCAGGCCTTGCGGAGGGAGGCGGTGTAGTGGTTTAGACTTCTTGGGGCCCGTCCATGCCAGATCCCCCTAAAAAGGCAGCCTGCGTGCAGCACGGGATGGAAGGCCCGGGGGGTCCGCTCCTGCGTCCATCCCTGCCCCTTTGCTTCTGTGGGGGCAGGATGGTCTGTGCATGGCTCGTGGAGGCCTCCACGTGCTACGTCCACGCGAACCAGCCCCCTCCGGCCATCTAGGATCTAGCAGGACTGGAGAGCTGTGCTCTGGCTCTTCCTGGAAAGCCCCAAACTGGGGTAAGGGGTCCCATCCAAACCAGGCCTCGTCTGACCAGCAACAAACTGGGCTTGGGGAGGGCAAGGGGGAGCTTACGGTAGGTACAAGTCGAGGTCACCACTGGCATCATGACCCCACGGGCTTAAGAGACCCCTGGGCAAAATGAGCCTCATCACGCTCTAATTGATCACCCAGCGAGGGCGGCTGAGAACAAAGGAGGGGCCGAGCCCGGGGCCGGGGCACCGCGGGGCCGGGGCAGTAAATCAGGTGCGGAAGCTGACAGGGCTGAACAGATGGTTTCCTTGAACACAAATGGCTTGGAAGAGCCCCCCCAGTGCATCGGGAGCTAATGGTTAACCAGCTTTCCTGTCCCGGGCACGTCTCCCCCCAGCCCTGCGGGATATCAGCAGCCCAGCCCAGCCCTCCCAGCCCCAAAGCCGAGCGATGCCCGGGAGCAGAAAGCACAGGGCAGCTGGCGGCGCCTGGGATCAGATCACCCACCCGGCTCCGAGTCCGGCACCAACCCCTCCGCTTCCTCCAGCCTCCCCCCACCCTGCACCCGTGCAGATCAGAGCCAGCTTCCCTGTCACGAGAAAGCCCCCACGTGCCTGAGATTAGCAGCTCTCCCCCCCACAGAAGGGGACTATGGCCAGGCATGGAAATACCCAGCTCAGGTGGGCACAGAGGCAAAGATCCCCGACCACCTCCCCTGAACTGCCGGCTCTCCCGGGCACAAAGGGCATTCCCAGGTAGGGACTTGCCAGCCCCGAGATGTCCTGAGTGCAAAGAAAGAGCAAGAATTAAACTCCAGCCCGGGGGGGACCGGGAGTGAGTCCGCAGGGAGAGACCCAGCCCAGCTCTGGCTGCTATGGGACCTGCTGGGAAAACAGGCCTTTCCAGTCGCGCGTCTAGGTCTGGGTTTGTCCCAGCGCTGGTCGGAGCCGCAAACCAGAAAAGTCCCATGAAACCCAAGTTCTTCCAGCCGCCAGTTCAGAAAAACCAGAGGGGAAAAACTCAAAGGGCAGCTCCAGCCCTCAGGCCCAAGGGCTTGTGACCTGTGCAAAAGGACATCTGGAAATTGTATCCAGAGCAGCACCGATTTCCTCCCGCGCCCCCGTCCGCCTGCCTGCCTCAGCTGCTCACACTTGGTCCAAGTGCCGAGGGCAGAAGCGGTCCTTGCTCTGCACATACAGCCCCTAGCACAAAGTCCCCCATGCCCCACTACAGCAAGGAAGAAAAGCATCCCGTGAAAATTCAAGTGCGACGTCCCATGCAACTCTGTCCAGCTAAGTCCGGGCAGAAAGCCTGGTTTAAGGTGATAGCAGCTACCTGCGCAACGCTGCTACCGCAAGCCGAGGCCTCTCCACGCATCACTCAAGCCACACGCGGCTCCTGTGAGCCCAGGCCAGACTGGGACGGTGTCACCCGCTCCTGGTGGGGAGCCCAGCACGCGCTCCCACTGCACGCCCAGTCGCCGAGAGAGCAAAGCTGGTTCCCAGAGCCTGGACCTGGATCTGGTCAGCACGGCAGCGAAGCTTCAGACGAGCTCAGCAACCCCCAGAAAAACAGCAGCCCCGGGAGGCAGCACGCATCTCCGCCCCTGCACGGGCGTGCTGGCCACCAGACCTCTGTGGCATTTCCCACGGCCGCCCGGGAGGTCTGACCCCATCGCCGTGCTCCCACGGGGCCTCCCCGCCACCAGGCCATCTATAAAAAGCGCGGCGCTGAACTCCAGGCCCGGCACTATAAATAAGCAGGTTGCGGGCAGACGGGCGCCCGCCCTGCAGAGACGGCTCCTAACCACAGGGCAGCTCCCACCCCGGCTGGAGCCGGGCCAGCCTCCAGCCAGAGCCCCAGCATGGGGGGGCAGCAAACAGGGGCACCCCAGCAGTCCCGCCCAGCACCCCGGCACGGATCCCAGCCTGGAGTACCTGCCCCCGAGACCCACAGCTGGAGCTGGACAGAGGATGCACTCACCTGGTCCCAGCCAGGGGCAGGGGCTCCCAGCCTAGCTCCTGTTGCTGCCCAGCCAGGAGCTCAGGCAAGCCCAGCAGGCTGGGGAAGCAGCCTGATATAAGCTGCCAGGACTCTCCACCCCCAGCCACCCCTCCCTGCCACGGCAGCCCGCGTTAACCCCTGCCCTTCCCCACTGCAGCTGGCCTGAACCCCACACGCCCCACAGCAGCTGGATTAACCCCTCCTGCGCCCCACTGCTCCTTCCCCTCCGTGCCCTCCTTTATGCCCAGCCCTCCTGACGTCTCTCCTGCCCTCTGCCACTGCGGGAAGCGCCTGGCTGCACCCACTGCTGCCCTGGGCTTGGGGCCTGGGAGCTGCCAGCTGGCAGCTCTGGTGTGGGCAGACCCCATCTCCCCCCACCCCTAGGAACAAGCCTTGCTTTGCCCGTCAAACCTGGAAACCCTTTGAGCGGGGACCTCTTTGCACGTACAGCGCCAGGCACGCTGCAGCTGGGTCTCTACTGGGGTTTCTACCTGCTGCTGTCAGGTGGCGGTCACACACACACGTGGGGTCCCATCCTGCACCCGCTGAAGGGCACTGGTTTCTGGTTTCCCCCCTCTGATTCCCACCTGGGCTCGGTCTGGATGTTCCTGCCTACCCCTTGCTGTGCTCTGGGGCGGGGGGGTGGTTCCGGGTCCCTGCTGCCGGGTGCTGCTCAGGTCAGAGTTGGCACCAGATCGGACCTCAGGAACGGGGCCTGGCTGCTGCTTCTGGGGTCTGGCCGGCCGGCAGTCTATGCCGCAGGCACCCCATGGAGGAGACAAAGGGGATGCCACAGGGCTGGTATCAGAGAAAGAGCCATGCCAGAGGCTGGTTGGGGGCCAACAGCAGCTTCCCGGCTCCTTGCCCCCTATATGGACACCCAGGCCAGACCCCACCTCCCCTCGCACCTCCAGGAGCAAACCAGACCCCCAGACACTCCAGCCCCGAGTGCCCGTCCTGCCCCCAACCCCTGCACGAGCTTCCGGTCGTGGCTAAGGATCACTGCCCGGAGCTTGTGCCAGCACTGCCCAGGCCAGGGCGGTGCAGGGATGTCAGGACACCCCCGTCTAGACACAGGCCCCAGCGCCTTTGGCCCCCGGCAGCAGAAGGGTCGCTGGCAGGCAGCTCTGCGCCAGCCGCAGGAAGGTTTGGGCCTGGCTGCTTCCTGGGGAGGATTATAAATGGCAGGAAGCGGCAGGAGAATGTGGAGCCAGCGCCAGGGCTATATTTACCTCTGCCCTTTCCCCTGCCTGCAGGGAGGGTGATCCCGGGGGAAACGCCCCCAAGCACTGGGCACAGCACCCGGGATGGGGTCGGGGAGCCCAGGGGCTCTGCTCCCAGCCCTTCGGCAACTCCAGGCTTCGCCCCCCGCTTGCAGAGACGCCACGGAGCCCCCAGGGCAGGACCCGCGTCGAACTGTCCACCCACGCCATAACACATGGACACACACTCACCCCAGACATACACTCACTGTAACACACCCCACCACTCGCCATAACACACACACATCCCTACATGCCATAACATATGCGCACACACACTCATCATAACACACACATCCCTACATGCCTTAACACAGGCACACACTCTGCACATGCCGTAACAGCCCTTCCACTCGCCATAACACACGCGCACACACACATCCCTACATGCCTTAACACAGGCACACACTCTGCACATGCCCTAACAGCCCTTCCACTCGCCATAACACACGTGCACACACACATCCCTACGTGCCATAACACACATGCACACGCTCACCATAACACCCCCCATTCACCATAACACACACACATCCCTACGCGCTATAACACACATGCACTCACCCCACATGCACACATCCCGTAACTGCCCTCCGACTCTCCATAACACACGCGCACACACATCCCTACATGCCATAACACACGCACAAACACCATAGCACACCCCTCCACTCACCATAACACACATGCACGCATGTCATCCCTACTCACCATTATACACACATACACATCCCTACTCACCAACACACACACGTGTGTAATCCCCACTCACTGCAACACACACCACACATGCAGATGTTCCTACTCTCCAATAGGCTCAGCCACCCCACCCCTACTCACTGCAAGGTGTACACACCCACACTGCTACACCTTGACACGTACAACCCCCAGGGCTGTGTTGGGCTCAGTGGTGGGGGTGTCAGTAAATCCACCCCCCACCCACACCCGCACAGGCTGTTTCCATAGAGCTCCTGGGTCCGCAGGGTGACCCACGGGACCCTCCCAGTGGTGTGGGGTGAGAACCACTGCCGGAAGCAGTCCCACCAGCCCGCGAGCTGGGAGAGCAGGGCTGGAAGGAAAGCGCAATGGAAAGCCCAGCTTGGCTCTGGTCCTGAGCGCTGTTTGTTCCATCCAGCGCGTGGAGCCCAGACTCGGCCACTGCCTTTTCCCAGCAGCGTCGGTTCCTTCCGGCCGAGTCACGGCGCCCCAGAGGGACCCGGTACCTGGAACTGGCCATGGGCATGTCCCTGCAGCCTGGCAGAGAAGGGATTCCAGGAATCAGGCAGCCAGGCGGCCCCGACCTGGCAGTGGGGAAAGGAGACCTGGGCCCCCCCGCCCTGGGCTCCCTAGCTGTGCCCCCTGCCTGAAAGGGAAGTGCCTCTGGGGCAGGCCCCGTCTCAGCTCTGTTTGTACAGCGCATGGCACGGCAGCCCCTGGGAAACTGTTTCATCCCCTCCCTTCCTGCTCACTTCCCCTTGCCCCCTGGAGCCCAGCTGCAGCATCTCGTGCCTCCTGGCACCCGGGCAGCCAGGCTGTCTGTGCCCCCTGGCAGTCTGCATCTCATGCCTGGTGGCCTGTGGAAAGCAGGGGGACCACGACAGCCAGTGCCCTGCTTCTATAACAGGTTGTTAACATACACTCAAGGGATCCCAAGCAGAGGCCGTGCCCCCGTTACAGAGGAAGGCAACCTCCCCCCACCAGTCTGTACCAATATGATCATGAGACAGAATTCCTTCCAGACCCCAAATCTGGTGCCGGTCTGACCCTGAGCAGAGGGACAAGACCCTGTAGCCAGAACCCTCCAGTTTTGATCCCAGTTGGACCATTGCTGCAGTCCAGATGGGATTAGATTGACTAGCAGACATGTCCATGGGTAACTTACCCTGGGATAAAGGTATTCCTGATTTTCTTGGCCTGGCTGGCCTTGTCCCAGCAAAAGGTTAGGTGCTGCATGCCCAACTCAACTTCCACAATGGAGGGAAGCGAGTCTGTGCTGCAGCAAAGGTGTGGCATGGTCACGTCCCGCAGGAGCCCCTTTTGCACCAGAACAGGTGTGTGCTAAGGGGCTGCAGTAGCTGCAGCATGCCAAGAACTGGGGGACACACAGCGAGGTGGGGAAGGGCAAAGCACGTGGGCCACAGTGGCCAGGGCGGATCCCAGCTTGCAGAAGAAACCCCAGGGAGCTATTGCAACCCTGAGCGTGAGGTCTGCAAGCCGGGTGCCTTCTCCCCTGCCACCCACAGCCCCATACAGCTCCCTTCTCCCCCCGTGGAGTGAGCAAGGGGTGCGGGGCCACGGAGTGGGGAACTGACTCCATAGCAGTCACCGTGACCTCAGCAATGTTGGGGAAGTCACACGGGGAAGAACAAAACAGCTTTGAAAATAAACATCCTTATATTTAGCCCCGTGGGCCCCTGGGCAGCGTGAGTCACCACGTACTACAGTAAGCTCATTTGCAGCCGTGGAAGCAAACCAGTTCTTCTGGGAAGAGCAGAGGTGAGTAAGGGCAGCACTGGCTCAGCCCCCATTGATCAGCTGGGGGTTGTTCCTGCTAATGCCAGGTGCTATCCTCCACCTGGGAGATGCACACGCGCAGACACACACAGGACGGCTCCTGTCATTCCCTTCCTGCCAGTCAGCTCACACCAGAAACCAGCCAAAAGCCCAAAAAGATGTAACTGCAGTCTTCAGTACTGCCAGGTCAGCCCAAATCCCTCTGGCTACCCTAACGCACCCTACCCCACAATGGCTGACCTGGGGCTGTTCCTGCTAGCAACAGCCCAGCCAGCTCCAGCTTCCCCAAGCAGGTAGGAAAAGCACCGCCTGAGACAGAGTTCAGCTGTTTCCCCTGCCCTGCTAAATTGAACCCCAAAGACTTGCCTCTTTTCAGCAGCACAGAGCAAGATGCCCAGAAATGCAGTATTTGGGGCTCCTGCCCTTGTGTAGCAAAGGCAGCGTGGCTGGATGCACCATCACCTGCAGGTCACTTGCTGGGATGTGGCCTGGGCACTGCCTGGGAGGGGTGGGGGGAGATGCTCCAGGAAGATCATCTCCATTTAGACCAGCCTCCTACCCTGGCCAGGCACTTGCGTTCGCCCTCCTCCATGCACCCCTCTCATCAGGACTCACTTGAGGGGCTTGGCGAATCGCTCCACCAGCTGTCAAGACACCTTATAACCACAGACAAAGAAGATAATGGCCCTCCTGCCAGCAGGCGCAGGGTCTCAGTAGCAGTAAACTGACCCATCTCTTGGGAAAGACCTAGACCAAGGGGATGCCTCAGCTCACCAGAAGGCAGCTGCTTCTCATGGGCAAGGTCATTGCTGGAGGTGGCCTGCAGAGCTTTCGGGTGACGGCAGCACTAGCTTGCATCTCCCTCCCAGCGCACAGTCCAAGCTACTCTGATGGCTACACAGCCGAGTGTCGCCAGCCCCTGCTCTCAGAGCTGGTTTCTCAGACTGGTTGTTTTCCTTCAATCCCCAGCTCCAGGAGTCCTGAGACCACGTGAGAACCTTGTATCTCCTCCCCCTGCCCCCAAGGTAACATTCTCGGGCAGTGCGGGACAACACAGAGTAGAAAGGTTCAAAAACAAATCAGAAGCCAAGACTTACTCTTAAGAGGTGCTGTTTCTGGAGTGGCTGGGACAGCAGAGATGCGACGTAGTGCTTGGGATTAGTGTCATTGATCCGTATAACCTCTGCCTCACCCCCCACAACCAAAGCATCTTGGAACTGAGAAGGATAAAGGGTGGAAAAGCCACCACCATCCCCAGGGGACAGGCCATGCGGTTCTAATCGATCCCAGATGAGCAGGCAGGAAGAGCTTTGAAAGGCAACACTCCACACGCTTGGGAGAGGAACTGAGGACTTCCGTATCCAATCGAGACTGCAGGGAAAGAAGAGATGGCCGGAGAATGGAATTTGGTGCAGACAGCCAGGCTCACGCAAGAAGGGACTGTTAATGACTGTAAGGAATGAGGGCAGCAGCCATCCATCTCCATGCCTTCAGTGCTGGAAACCAAGCAGGATGTTAGGACTCCTCTGGACGAAAACCACCTACAGACTTAACTAAGGGGTGCAACCATCTCCTATATGCTACACAATCTTTTCCTGTTGATTTAAAATGTGACAGCTGGAAAGTTTCTTTGCCTGGCCAGCTAGCAGCTATAGCAGAGCACAAGCTAATTGCTTTAAAGGCTTGTGCCTGCAAGAGAGATTTTAATTGACATTTTCAAAGAACCATGGAGACGGGCTGGAAGGGACCCCTGGAAGTCACTGAATCCATTCCCCTGCCTGAGGCAGGATCATCCCTATCCAAACCATCCTGCACAGGTCCATAATGTAATCTCTTCGTAAAACTCTGGTCAACCCCGACCCAACACAAGGCATCACGCCCTGGAAATGCAGCCCTGAGGAATCCAGGCTGAAAGGCATGTAATTCAGGTCAGAGCAATGTGCTGTACCAGCAGCAATGAGTTGCTAGCACAATCCAGGCCTGTAATTAATTCCCCACCTGTGCTGGCTGGGGGATGCTACCATGTAAGCAGATCTTGGGTATTTTTACCCCCCCTCCGTGTCTTCGAAGCCTACTTTAAGCAGGGCCAGATGGCAGGTAAGAAAAGCTTCTGAGTGTCCCATATAGCCTCTGCTGGGGAATTCCACATCTGATGGCCCTGGCATAAGAAAGGGCCTGACTGCTGCAGGAAGAAGAGGTACTAGGCCTAGGGGCTAGGAGGAAAGAAGCAACATAGCCCACAGCTGCTACAGAGGCAGGGTAGGAATTGCAAGGTACAAGCAATGGGGAGCTCTCCAGCACCCTACCCGCTGCAAGAGGGAACAACTCCGAACCGTGTGCCAGCTCCTTAGCCAGGGTCTTGCAGAGTTTCCAGAGCACCGGGATGCCCCAGCGATCAGGTATGGAATAGATCCGACTGAAAACAGGACAGCCAGCCACACACCCACCTGCTTCTAGGTGAAATGCTTGCCGTTGCTTTCTTTTCTGTCCACTGATCAGGGCCTATGCACATGCTGGGCTCACCAGAAGACAGTTGGTGCATCTGACCTGGCGATTCCTAGGTTTGGAGAGGTCCTGGTGTTACCCAAGGGGTGCTCCAGGTGAAGACCCGAAAGCCTTTGGCACTTTGGGCAGGGGGAGGATGGATCTGCTCCATGAGAAGATCGAGGTGAGAGGTGCTCTGAATCGCAAAGAGGCATGCAATCACACACAGCATCTCACACTGGCAAAGTGCTCCCATCCCCTGTGGGGACAGGGGAAGGGACAGCCTGGCTTTACAAAGCACCTGCAGTAGCAACTAATGATGGGAAGCTCTCATCCAGGGTCGAAAGTGAAACCTGTCGGATGGGTGACAGTGGAGCTCTCTCTGGACGGGGGCCATGTTGATAAGCCATCACAGCAGCTGGGAGCAGCCTGCACTGGCAGTGGCAGCAGAGAGCTCACATGGGCTACGCCATTATCCTAAAAGCAGTACTTCCATGTCCAAGGGAATCCAGAGAAAGCATAGTTCAGCTTCCTAAATACAGAGACCTCTCGGCAGCCTGTCGCAGTTACAACACGCCATCTCGTGGCCACG
Source organism: Alligator sinensis (assembly GCF_000455745.1). NCBI lineage: Eukaryota > Metazoa > Chordata > Crocodylia > Alligatoridae > Alligator > Alligator sinensis. Next base: position 1,088,422 of record NW_005841927.1, read on the forward strand.
CTCCCCGGAACAACCACAAGCTCTGGATCACAGCCAGGGGTTAGCTGAGCTGGCACAGCTATGTTATGATTAATATAGTCCTTATACAGTTACCTTCTGTTTGGGTTGGGCAAGCAGCTTAAGAATCAGTCCAGGGCACTGCATCTTAATGGCTGACTAGGATGTGAGACCAGGCTTTGGTTTGCAGAGCTGCTACTGGCCTGCAGGTCAGCTACAAGGTACTGCAACTCTCTGGGCCTCAGTTTCCCCATCTATAAAAAAAGGGACTTGCAAAACTGCCCTCTTATCCAAGACATGCACAAACTGGATGCAGAGCTTTGTAAGAGCAGGGCATTATGATTCTCTCATTCTTTAAGTAATTGCTATAGTATGTCAGGTGCACAGAGACACTTTGCAGCTGACAGAGGTGTAATAAATCCCTCTTCCTTACCTAGAAAGACTCAAGAAGAGTGAGCACTTTGCATAACCGCACGGCTGAAAAGGAAACGAGAAACAGCAGTGGGTGCTCAGTGCCGTCTCCTGCAAGCGGTGGGGCCTTGTTAAGAATGATTTATGCTTAAATGCCAGTAGCTCGCTGACTTTGAGACAGCACCTTTGGACTCTAATGGCAGTTCATTATTATTTTCTTCCTTCTTCTGACTTTGCAGTTCAAGACATTTAAGCCAGTCCCAACTGCGTGAAGAATCACTGCTATCTAGTAGAACAGAAAAACAGTACAAAAGTCACCTATCTACCGCCCTTCTCCAGACTGCACAGGCTCAGCTTGACCTTGCGCTAGCAGCCAATCCCTGTGAAAGAAAAAGGATATATATAAATAAATGTCTTCTTTAAACAGAGGGCACTAGTCCAAGGGGCAGGCGAAGCTGCTGTAGGTTTCCTCAGTGCTATCTTAACCACAAAGCAACATCTGTCATTACGCTGCAATTTCAGCGAGAGCGCTGATTGGCTGGCACGCAGGGGAAGACACTGTTTAAATGAATACAGAGCAAACAAATAAAAACCAAGTCAAGTTCACAGCCCCTGCCCTGAAGAGCAGTGTCACCCAGCCAAGCCCTGCCCAGTAAAGCCATATAAGCGAGACAGAGTCAGATCTTCACACGCTGCAGCAGGCATCATGTTATTTGATCAAACCCGTGCCCTTCATTAGGCCCAGTTGGTGGGCTGAGATGTTTCATCCTACAGATTATCTGGTTCTAAAACACCAACTCATATTTTTATATTATACACAAATATAGTTGGAAACGTGCAGGTTTATCCCATCATTTACATTTAGCTTAACTCTCCCTTCAGCTTAGTGATATTTCAAAGTTTACTCTTTTTAAATAAAAAAGGGATTTTGATATGGCTTTTCCCTTTAAAAAAAAAATCACTTCTCTTTTAAATGAAAAGGTAACACCTTATTCCCCTTTTATAATTACCTTGGCTAATAGATTCAGCAGTGGAGGACAGACACCGTCTGTATCACTGTTATTTAGCTAAAATAATTGTGAAGTCATGGATAATACTCCTAGAACTCTGTGCTGGATACAAATGGTATTTCTCTGCATGTAGCAGCTGCGGTGTCGGATGCACTTCTCCTTACTGCTTCCAGCCACCTCCTGCATGAAGGATAGGGCTACAAGAGGACATTTCTGGGGGAGGTGATGAGTTGCATACACCAAACACACTGACTGGCATCTTCTGGATTAAATCTCACTATCCCAATACACCGCACAAATAACTGTCCCTGTGTGTTCAGCACAAAGCTGTGTGTTGTTCACTTGTCCCAGCGAGATGCAAAATTCGCAAGAGAGTTTTGGCCTGTCTACAGCTAGGAGGAGCTCTTCAAAAGTTTTGGCCTGCTAGGAGCTCTTCAAAAGTAAAAAGCCTAGTAGTGTTGGTAACAAGATACAGAGTCGACCTGAGCTAGGAACAGAGCCCAGGGCAGAAGAGACCGAAAAGCTGTCACCGGCCCACTGTTTCAGTGATGCACACAAAAAACACATTAGCAATCTCCGTCCAGTTTAGTGACATCAAAACATCAGGATGCCCAAAAGAGCATCACAATTTGGATCCTTGTTAATGGCCTCAGCTGAGGCTGCCTGAACATGGATCACCTCAAGTTGTGAACAAGCAAGTTCTTTATCTTCAAGGCAATTCAGTCCCTGTTCTCTGTCAAGTGTGTAGCAACCTAATGAAGAACTGATAGAAAAATGTGAATGGTTGCCAGTCTCCAACTTCTCTCTGCTGTAGGAACAATCTAGTATCTACCACAAGCACTGATGTCACTCAAGGAAGATAGACTAAGAAACCTGCATACCATTTGATTGTCATTTTTCAACAAGCAAGTTACCAGAAGGCAAACAAGCCTCTCTGGAGCACTTGTGATGGCTTATCTACACAGCAAACTGGCACCGACTAGAAAGAAAAATGTCTCTTCAGTCTCCAAAAGTGTCATTGAAATTCAGATTTTATTTCAAAACAGTCATGAACTTAATAAATTACACAATCATTTCCCCTTTTATAAATTCTTCATAAAATATATTTTACAATTTTTAAAAGAAAAAAAAAAAGTTCTGAAAGTCCATTTGCTTTCTGAAGTGCTGATGACTATCTTGACCTTTGTGTCATGCTGGTGAATTTTGTAGCTGCTACAAGAGCTTGAGTTAAAGGTTTTACAGAGATCCAAAAAAAACCCCAAAAAACCCTCGAGCAAAAAATCAGAACAAGAAACACAGATCAAGGACTATCATTCAGTGCTAACCAACGAGACACTCAGCTTCACAACATCAAGACTAAGCACCGAGGGAGGGTTTCAGGTAGCCCCCACCCTTTAAAGTGGCAATCAGTGCAAAGAAACACTTTGGGAAATCAACTTCACTGTGCGATTCGTTACCTCCCTCGCTTTCCATTAGTTTCTGCACTGCAGGTAAGCAGCAGGTTTGGTGTTTATCCTTTAAATCTCTTCCGAGTATCAAATTGATTTTCAAAGCGCTTTGAAGGGAAGTGCTAAGTATTATTATTCCAAAACAGACTAATATTTTAGAGTAGGTTAGGGAGAAGACTATCAATTCCTGCTTTTTTTGGTATCTTTAAAAATCTCTCAGTATTTATTGTTCCATGATTCTTACCTCATCGTCAAAAGCAACTGTTACATGCCGGGATGTTACTAAAACCAGAATGCTGGCACAGACACTCAGGGTTCCTCCTTAAACTAGCACCTTGTCTCCAAAAACAAGCTGGGGCTTCAAGTGGACCAATTCAGGTGGAAAATGTTCAACTGAATGGGTCACCACTTTTAAAGGTTTTTTAAAATCATGATTGCTGCTTGAGTCCATGTTTAACTTCAGTCCTACCTTTTCCTATAAGTTCCATGCAGGGGATAAGTGACATCGATAAGAGTTTGCCCAAGACAACCCTGGGCGATCTCCTCAGTTGGTGCAACTCCACAAAACACCACTTAGGACTAAGTCATTTACACCAAGTGAAGTTTTAGATGAGCCCTCTCAATAGGACAGAGCATTGTGCCTGAAAAACATTCTCTTGTGCTTTTCTAGCATCATTAGATATCTTGAAACGAGACATTGAAAATATCTTTGGAAAGGAAACCATTTTCCACTTGAAAACCACAGATGCTAGGTCGCTTGACCAAGAGGGGATCAAGTAAGTCAAAAAATAAAATCCAAAGTTCCTAGAGCCCTGCTCTATCCATTAGGGGATATGAGGCCAACATCTGGATTCTTACAAATATCTAGGTATTTAGCAAAATGACCCCTTGCTCTGCTCTGCACCCCCTTTCCCTATTATCCCTGGAGGGGCAAATTGCACTTTTCTTTATCTGTACTAATTGTTTACTTTCTCCCATTTCATTTATTAGAGAAAGTAAACACTGTATAGGGGCAGTTTCACTTCCTGGGTTTCATGCCACAGCACCAGGGCCCCACCTCTGAGTTGCCAACACTGCAAAGGAATGTTTAAAACCAAACAAGAAGTCATTTGCAGTGGAAAACCTTCTCGAATTTGCAAACCTGGTGTTGCACAACCCTGTTTAAAGCCTAAATGTTGGCCCTAGGATCGTTAATATCTGGCCCCAAGGTATTCTTCCAGTGCTATTTTGTAAGGTTTTGCCTACTCATTGCAGGACTTTTTTGGATAACAGAATAAAAATTCAGGTCTTATCCATCAATTATCAGCTTAGAGGAAACAAATACGATGATTCACAGGGCTGGTCAGCGTTCATCATACTGCCAAGTAATTCAAGTCTACCCTAAAACATTAGGAAGTCTGGGAAAGTTCTCCATTAACATATGAATTGATCAGTTTTTGCGAACATAGGGATAAAAAGGCTTGTACTAGTTCAACGGGTTGTGTCCTACCATCCAGGACAAAGAATAAAACCAAGTCATAAGGAACAAAACACTACCTCTCCTATGCAGCAGAGCAATCCAAAGGTCGGTCAGTTTTCCGCACAAAAGATTTGATTGAAGCTGCAACATCTCATTCATACATTAAGTATTGAGATCTCACCCATATTGTAAAATGGAGGTGTTTAACACTGAAGATAATAATCCCTTTATCGCCACAGCACTAACCAGTGAAAAGACATTGCATCAATGCCAAGGATAGGAAAGAGCTGATACAAATGGTATCAGCTAGATCAGACTAACAGGAAAGATTGTGTTTCAGCAGATTATGAAGAACCTTAAAGCGATTTCAGCTGCTGGAGTCTGCTGTTAGGTATCTACATTTTCACAAATCAAGGTCACCCTCCTGTAAGTGCTCTAGGCTGTAGGGATGTATAAATACAAGGGTGCAGTCATGTTAGGGAACTGTAGCTTAACTGATTAATAGAGTGCGCTTACCTAAAAGAAAACAAAAACTGAATGATTAATGATCTAAGCAACATGCTAGCACATGATTGCATACATTTGTAATTTGACTCCCTCGGCTGCAACCTTACTAGGCCGTGCTAAGCTCAGAGACATCACAGCACCTTTGAATTTGCTGATCCCTTTGAATTGCATTTTTTTTGTTGAAGAAGTCAAGTTTTAGGCCCTTTCTTTTTCCAAATGATAATAGGCTATAAAAATAAAAATGTAAAAATTCATCTGGCAAGTACATATGGAGGAATGCTTATCATTTATTTCCCTCACTGAGTTTAATCGGCAGATCCCAATCATCCAAACCCACACCAAATAATTTAAACAGAAGTGGCATCTTCTCTATGGAATGCAACACGCACACGCTCGGTCACTCACATATACATAAATATATACATAGATTTACTTTACAAAGCCCAAGGATTTGCACTGCCAGCATGCAAACCTCCTCGTTCACGGGAGTTCCTAATACTGCGATACGAAACTGGAATGTCTGAAATATTCCATAACGTATTCCTGGAAAGCAAAAGAAGCGCAACTCTCGGGCCTCTTTGTGGACAGCTTACATGAATTATTTTGACACCTACGCTTGGGTAGAATATCTTGGGAATATACATATAAGTGTATTTATAATGAGATGGCCAACTCAAGTTTAGTTTAATTCATGGGAAAAAAAGAAGAAAAAAATCAGTTTGGTTGAAATTAAACCCTGAAGTGCTGAGTTTAGGTTTGTTTCGTTTTCTTATCTTTTTTTTTTTTTTTTTTTTTACTGCCACAAGAAGGTTTGCACCTTTGTTTAAAAAAAAAAAAAAAAAAAAAAAAGCAGCAGCTGTGTGCAGAGATGAGCGTTCCAGAGGTCACGTGTCCCAACTGCTGTCTTTAAAAGCAATTTTGACTAATCGGAGTTCTAGCTCAAAAGCATCAGGGCGGTCCTGCGGGTTGGCAGCCAGCATTTCCTTAATCAGCTGTTTCATGCGAGCATTCATAGACTTCTTCTTCACAGGGATGAGCAGTTCCATTTTGGGGTTTTCTAGAAGTGCCTCCCCAACAGGCACAATCTCTGTCCCCTGCTTCACGTAGCTCCCCAGGAGTTCTTTCTTCGTCTCCGTGTCGATGAAGGTGATCCTTTCCAGCATTGCCCAGATTATAATCCCCAGAGCAAAGATGTCTGCTTTGGCAGTGTAGTGTCCTTCCCAGACTTCTGGTGCCATGTAGAAGTCAGTCCCGCATGCGGTTGAAAGAAAACATTTATTTACGTTGACTGGCTCTTCAGGGTTCTGCCCCGAAGCCGAACATACTTTACTTAATCCAAAATCAGCCACTTTGAGAGTGGGTTCCAAATCGCTAGCATCCATCCTGCTCTGTGATATTAGTATATTGTCAGGTTTGAGATCGCGATGGATAATCTGATTTTTGTGCAGGAAAGCCAGAGCACTGCTCAGCTGAAGCATGAAACTAGTGTTGGTTTTACGACTGGGCTTTCGGGACAGCAAGTACTCATTCATATCCCCTCCGTCACAGAAATCCATGACGAACCAAAGGTAGTAGGCGCTTCTGGGATCAAAGACTATTTCTCCTTTTAGCGAGGTCTCTACAAGCTGCAGAGGAAGAGAGATTTCAAATCTCATCAGCGCATATGCACTAAATTCTCTCTTACTTATTTCACATACATTTAAGCTTAAATTGAAATCCCAATCATCTGCTCACTCCAATGTTTAAGAGTCCTATTGTTTCTTCGCCTGTGGGGTATATTGAGCTCAAGCCCCAACTAAGAGCCCAGATAACACTATTTTGAAAGATGCATGAGTGGCTATGAACATTCCCATCTGTTTCAGCCAGGCTGTGTTCCACCCGCTGCTTAACTAGTCCCACCCTTTCCACTAACAACTTTCGTGAAAACACATATTTCACTAAGCAGCACTGCACTGTGACAGGGATCATCTGTCCTCAACTTATGAAACCTACTGCCCACACCACCTGCAAAAATAAACTATAACATACTATCTGCTAACTCCAAGCACTCATATACATGAGCTAAGCAGCTATATATTAATGGACTCCTACTTCTACTCTTTTCAAGGGATCATTATCAACTTGATGTTTTCCAGGACACATGGAACCAATACCTTTGACAATTTCCAGTAATCATGTCAAAGGAAAAACTTACAGCATAAGCCATTAGGTTTTGTTAACCACAGTTACACCTTTGCCTCTTCCGTTTGTATACGAGGTGGCTCTCAGTGCAATCTAGAAACTAAGCATTTCAGTGATTTGTGGAAGTCGTCTATGGGTTTACAATCATGTGAATTTTATTTAGAGGAAGGATACTTTGTTTATTCTTTCAAAGATGAAGGCATGTGCCAACACAGCCTCTGAAAACAGCTTTCTGAAACAAAAAGATAAGCTCTCCACCTAAAGATTAAGTTCACAGCAATTTGAGCATGTCACTGCTGGCACAGCTGTGTTCAAGACAGAGCTGCAGGACAATGACTGAGCACAACATCCAAATGTTGTGCAAGTTATATATTGACCATTTACACACGGATCATAACAGTGAACCAAAGCACTCTGGCACTGGCAAGGGATCTCCCTCGAGCCGTGCATGGAAACAGGACGCTCTTTTTCCTTCCGCACAGCCCTAGCAAATCTTCAGAGGATTTAGCACCTTCGTTTAACTTTCATTCATCCCAGAATCTTGCTGTCCTGCCTGACACCAGCAACACACACACGCATGAAGTTTTAGCTTCACTGACTTTCACTTACACCAGCTGAGGATCTGCCCCCAAAGCATTCCTTCAGAAAGCAACCCCCTTCCTTCCCCTAAATACTGCAGCTGTCCAGTTCTGCAATGGCATAAGATGTTTATTTCCCCCATTTTAGCATGTTAGCATAGTTACCCAAGCCTCTTTAGAAGTCTAGTTACATGATATTTACTTCCATGTTTGTAAGGCCTTTGGAGTAAGGACTATTAGGTGAAGTGTTTGATCAGTCCCTTTTGATCTTGTCCTTTGCAGAATCTAGGACAAAGATGACTGCTATGATGAACTCAAAACAAGAATCATCTCTTTCCTAGGTCTGCAAAGCACCTAGCACAAGGGGGCCTAAATCCCCACAGAGAGCTATTATAAAAGTATTTAGTGAAGAGGCTCCTAATTGCATGCAAAAATGACAGAAAAAGGTTCTTGACTGATGCATTCAACTATGTCGACACAGATTCCAATTGTTAAAAGTCATTACAATGTATTAACATGAAGGCATAGGACGCAAAGTAAATGCTTGGAAAGAAAAACATTCTGCTCCCACTGTGAAGGGTGATGCTTACACACAAATATCAATTGACTCTCTTATCTAATTCCTTACTGTTGTCTTTTATATCCTCAACACGTTTCCTTTTTTCCTTATAACACACTTTTAAGGTTCTAAGCATAAATAAAGTGTTGGCTCCTTTGCACTCTAATAGTGGGATTTCTGAGGAACGGTTTCCTAAGCAAAGATGGTTATTCCCCTTGGCAAGGGTGGCTGGAGTTCAGAAACCCAGAGCCACATCTTAAGTGTTCACAGCAGCTCTAATTGTGAATAGACTTTTTTTTTTTTTTTTTTACCCAAAACATGCAGGAATTAGTATCTGGTTTGTGTTCATTTGGAGCTCATTCCCATAAATCATTAGAAGACTACGCAATTTTGCTGTGTGGGTTCATAAAGTCCGTTGGAACCGCATGCCTTTAACTCTGAAATCTAGGGGATTTTGTTTAATAAATACATCACAGGCAAATACATAAAGAACTGTTGGCATCATTACATTGCCAGTCTCGCTCTCCCAGCTAAGTGCATCTATAAACAATACACACTCATTATAAACTCCCAAAGCACCAAGAGAAAAGTTCATTAGATGAGCGTGTTCTCTTTAATAGGCTAGTCAATTTGCTGCATCATAAGGAAAAAATGGTTTCCGCTGTTGCAACTGAAAGCAGCTCACTGCTATGATGTGCGTGTACTGGATACGGCAAGGAAAAGAAAGCGATTGCTACTTTTCCACCTCTTTTCCTCCCAGCTGCATGCACCCACAAATAGCTCCCATTGTCCTTGCAGCTTGACGTACCTGTAAATAAAGGGAGGAACTGGACCCATGGGACATCTTCTGCACCATACCATCTTTCTGCAAGATGCACTCCTCCAGGTGAATGACATTTGGATGCTGACTCTTGATGCTGCTCAGCGCCCAGAACTCACGCAGAGCTAGTTCCACGTTCTCTGGAGCGTGGCACCGAATCTTTTTCACCGCAACCCGTGCAGAGGTCTTCCTGACAACTGCTTCGTACACCACACCATAACTGCCACGACCAACCTCCCGTATTAGGTCGTACTTTGGCTGACTACTCACCATCTTCAATGTCAAGGATTCTGGAGGGGGGAGGGGAAACAAGAACAAGGCAAGATTAAGAAATGTGTGAATAGAGACTGATCGACATTTCCTCTCCGTATCATTTTGTTAAATAGCATTAAGTCAATCCCTGTGCTTAAAAACCATCAGCACTTTTATTCACCTCCAACAAGACATTCAGATGTCACCCATAAAGGATTTCAAATCCCGCTTGGTAAAATCATGGCTGCTGCCAAACAGAGCATTTAAAATAATATACACAGAAAGCTTCATAACATTAGGTCGTCCATTACAATTTCAAATAAAGTTCACGGTCAGAGATGCAACATTACAAGCCTTGGCTTGTACAGGATCAGAACATGCTTGTCCATTGTTTCATCTCGGTACCTTTTCTTCCAGCCTTGTGTCATGTCAGGCCTGCGCTCGGTACACGTACATCACAATACCCCCTAGTTAAGTTTCTAGTTCAAGACTGCACTTGAGAGAGATCTATTTTACCCCAATCTGCATCAGGGAAGAAATTGGCCCCTCACCTGACAGCATGGAAAGCCCGCTGCTGCAGCAGTTTGCCTATCAAAGGGCTTTAGCATGCAGAGGCAACAGGCACACTTTTCTAAGCATTTCAATTCTTTAAAGAAACGAATACAAGCTTGCGACCAGGGAGCGTCACCTGCACAAAGAGCTTAGTATGAAAAGTGAAAATGGTCGAGATACTGAAAGAAGAAATCTTGACAGATAGGCTGGAGAAGAAGGGGTGTGCGTGCATGCGTGTGTAAACATACCGAAGAGGAACAGATCTAAGCACTTCCTTGCAAGGTGTGAGCTCAAGTCATAACAGCAACCTACTCGCACGCTTTAATTACTTTAAGTAGAAATACAATTTCAGGGGCAGACAGACAGCATCACCCGGGCAGGGAGGTTAGTATGAAAACAGGGCAAGATATTTAAAGGAAAAAAAAAACAACCCTGACATGGCGCCGACGTACAAGCTTGAGGAGAGAGAACGGGAGAAACACGTTTAAAAGGAAGCGATCCAAGCTCTGCCCTGCAAGGTTTGAAATCAAGCCATGGCAGCCGCCTGCTCCAACGTTTTAATTCTTTTAAACGAGTAATACAGCATCGCGAACGGAGACATGGCGTCACCTGAGTAAACCGTTTAGTACGAAGAATTAAAACGGGGCGAGATATTTGAAGATTTTTATCTGGACTACACCCAAGTCTGAAAAGGAGAGGGGTGTGTGCGTGCACACACGTTTAAAGGGAAGAGACCCAAGCCCCAAGCATCACAACAGCAATTTGCTCAAATGCTTTCCTTGAACACGTCATACGGTGTTGTGAACAGACCGTGTCGCCTGCGTGTGTAAATACGTGCACATTTACAGGGGCCTGATCCAAGCGCTCGCTCCCCTGCAACGCGACAGCTTAAAATGGGGATATTTAAACAAAAAAATAAAAGAGAAAAAACTTGACGTGGCGTCGACGTGCAAGTCTGCGTGTGCAGCTGACATGCAAGTGTGTGACGCAGGGGTGTGCGTGCGTGTGCAACTGATGTACACATGCACGTGGGGTGTGTAGCCAACAAGCAAGTGAGAGCATGCACGCGTGAAGCCGACACACAAGTGCGTGAAGGGTGCGCGTGCGTGTGTGCAACTGACACGCGAGCGAGGAGGAGGTGAAGCATGTGCAGGAGGTGTGCGCGTGCATGTCAGCCGTGCACACACGCACAGTCTGCGGAGGGGGGGTGCACACGCGTGCGGGAGCAGCCCACACACGAAGCCTGAGGAGGGTGCGTGTGCACAGTTGACGTGTAAGTGTGTGTGTGTGTGGGGGGTGCGCGTGTGTGTGCGCGCACAGCTGACGTGTAAGGACGCGGGGCCGCGAGCGCGTGCAATGACACGCCGGGAGGGGTGCGTGTGTCAGGCAGC
>NW_005841927.1:1099969-1102598 GCF_000455745.1 Alligator sinensis
GGGGGGGTACAACGCAATACAATGCAAAGGGGGTGCAATGCAGGGAAGTGCGGGGATGCACGCAGCTGGCGCGGCTTTGCTGCCGCTACCCCTCCTTGCAAGCCCAGGCCCGGCTCTAGTGCAAACGGCCCGGATCGGTTGCAAACCCCCCGGTAGCCGCAGCCCCACCGTGCCGGTCATCCCGTTCGCCGGACTCTCCTCAGTGTCCTCCCGCTGCTGCAGCCCAGGCCCCGCGGGCTGGGGGCTGCAAAGATGCCGGGGTGGGTGGGGGAGGAGGACGACCCCCCCCACCCCCCCGTATTGCCCCCCAGCGATGTGGGCGCGGTGCCCAAACTGCTGCAGGCACATCGCGGGCAGTGATTTGGGGAGATCCAGAGAATGCCAGGGTGGTACCTTCCCTCAAAGGGAAGCTGCCTCCATTGTTCCAGCTGGGAAATGGGCAGAGCCCTTGCCCCCCGCCGGCTGTCAAGGTGTTGCACCGGGCGCAGATGCCAGGCGGGAGCACAAGCCTCGTGGCACTTGCTGCCGTGTGGCCTGGCAGCGGCTGCACTAGACCCCAGTGCGCGCCCCCCCCCCCCCCTTTGGTAGCCCCAGTCCGGATGCTGGCCTGGCTGCCAGCCAGTGATCCATGCGCCTGTGTTGCACCCCGTGTCGGGGGAGCCGTCCCTGCCTGGCAAAACGGAGGGAGCAGACGTCCTGGTCTAGATCTAGGCTGGTTCTTGCTCTGCCTGAGCTGGGCATCACATCTCCCTAGTCTGAGATCCTCTCCCAGCCCAGGCCGGAAGGGAGGAAGAAAGCAGCTTGGCCAAGAAACAGCCCTTTCTGACGGCTGAGCCTGGGCCCTCTCTTCCTCCGGACAGGGGGCACGGCTCCAGGTCCGGTCCCCTCTCCAGGACGCAGTCTGGAAGGCCACGTGAGTGGCAATCTGCATTCCCTGGATGGAGCTACCCCCACGCTCTTAGGAGAAAGCAGGACGGTCCAGCTGAGACAGCGAGTCTTTTGTACCGCAGGTTTATGTGTTAAACCCTGAGGAATCGCTGCCGGGCAGCATCCCTGCTTGGTGGGGCTGAGAGAAGAGGAGAGCATGTGCTGTAGTGGGGGCATCTTCAATCCTGCGCTAAACTATGCTCTGCACAGCTTTCTGTACGCCATCCTGCCGCAGGGGGTGAACGAAACCGGAAGAGCACCAGACCAGCGAGCCCAAGGCCCGGTCTCCAACACTGGCAAATAACAGATGCTTTAAAAGAAGAGTTTATGAACCAGGGTAGAATGATTCACCCCGTCCTACCCTCCCAGCCCCAGAAGTGTACCAGCTCTCTGTCCCTTGGGCTTCATAGCCCCTGACAGATCCATCCTCCAGCGTCAGTCTGAGCTCAGTTCTGACCTGGCTGGTGATACCATTGGCTTCCCCCAGATCTTGCGGCAATGCTTCCCCCAGGTTCATCATGCCTTGTGTAAGAAAGTGCTTCCCAGCGTTTGTTTTAAACCTGCTGCCTGGTTCACTGTGGGTTGTATGCTTGATAATGGAGGCCACCATATGGTGGCGAGTTACCTAAGAAACCATTTAAAAGTTTAAGTGGATACTATAATTAGCATTTAACCAATTGTAATGGATTGCTTGTGAGTAGTTCAGCTATAACCCTTTCTACTGATGAGCTTAATGCCAGTCTGTAATGCATACAATCCGTAGTACTAGCACACTTCTAACATCTAGTACACCTTTATAAACTATACGCTTATCCTTACTATCAAGACAACACACTGCAAATGCTTCAGATATTTGACCAACAGGTGTTAAGTGAAGAATGTGCATAAATCTTTACAGGACTGGAGCTATCCACTGTTCCTTGTTACCGTAGTAAATAGAAGTAGATGATAAGTGTTGATCTTCCCATAAGATTGAATTATAAATGGATGATGTCTCTTTAGCCGGGTCAAATTCCTTGAGTGAAGTTGCAGTGACATCTAGCGGCTAATTGAGTCCTTAATGGGGCCCCTAAATTACCCAAAAGATCTGGCTGCTGTTGGGGGGGGGAACAGCTCAATCAGTTCAGTTTCATGCTTGGTCCCTGGGAGTATGCAGTAGTTCTGGATACGGGAATTAGCCAAGGGCCTGCCACGTATCGAGGCAGCCTCAGGGGAGGCAGCTTCTACTTGCTTTGACTTCAAATAGATCCATCTTTTTTGCAAGGAATTTTTTAGTGTCCCAAGCCAAATCAGCCAAATCAATTCCAAATCCATGAGTCAGTCAAGGACCATAAGTGGCCCTACTACCGGCAAGCGTCCTCCACCCCCACCAGGGGCTGCAGATGTTTCCAAATCCTTTGGTGGGTATCCTACGTGCAGGCCCACGCCCGGAGGCTTGGGGTTCAGATGCCCTCGAGTTTCGTTTGCCCTCAACTGTACAGCCGCAGGAACAAGCTAGGGAGGAGTCTCCCATTTCCATAAAGTGGGCATTCAAATAGACCATGGGTGACTGGTGCCGCCTTAGTCTGGAGGGGCATGTGCCCCCCCTGCAACCAGTCTTGATGCCTGGGGGAGGGTCCCCTGCAGTCAATCGCAGCTACTTCCAGGAGTGGCCGTGGCCGCTTCTTGGAGCGGCTGACGGCAATTGGCCAGCAGGGTCAAG
>NW_005841927.1:1102629-1123568 GCF_000455745.1 Alligator sinensis
CCCCCCCACCCATCACCTAAGTGGCGAGCGTGGCCGATCAGGGGGTGCACCGGCATTCTCAGGGGGCGCACATGCACCCCCATGCACGTCACCACTGAAATAAACCCATCTCTTTTGTCATTTGTGTAAGCATGGTAGGAAAACTCAGGCTGGGAAGAGCATAACAGACCGCAGCCCAAGCAGCGAGCCCCCACCGCCCATCAGGTGACTGAGCTGAAAATCCCAAGCCTTGCTCAGGATGGGTCCGTGGGACAAGCAGATGGGCTGAGCAGAAAAGCAGGCCCTGATTCTGTCCTCTTCGCTTCGACAGAACGGGGATGAGAGCAGTCTTTATCCTGCAGGGCTTTGACTTAAAATATACTTATTGCAGGGCATTAGCATCATCATTACTACATCATAATTTGCATGTATGTGCAAGCACGTGCTTGGGATCTGCCAATGTCTTCCCATCTTTTTGGCTCCTGAGTCATTGGTTTATTTAGCTGCTGTGGTGGGCTGTGATTAAGCCACGACCTTTCTTTTCAGGCTGGCATAGGGAGATGTGCCAGGCCTGCGAGTCCTCAATTAAGGGCATGGGGCTGAGAATAGTCACAGCAGCTATCCTCTGGCCAGGGGTAAATAATCTGGGATTGGGGGACTAGAGGGCATGTTGTGGTGTCTGGGCTCCAGCCCAGATTGGCAAGCGCTTCTGGAGGCAGGACAGAGACAAACTGTCTCTGGGGTCCTGCCAGAAATCAGGCCCAGTGGGAGCGCTCTATTCGGCGCAGAGCTTCAGTCTAGCAGGGATGATGCCTGGCACTGCCAGGCTGGCCTTAAACCTGTCACTGAGACCGTAACGAATATTTTGGTCTGTGCAAGGGGCAGCGCCAGCGTCTCTGGACACAGACCCTCTGTTGGCTGATGGAGCGGATCCAGGTGGGCACTGGCAGTACCAGTGCAGGGCTTCTTCGCTGTGTGCTGCACAAACCCTTCTGTCTTGACAGCAGACCTGAGAGAGGATTCATGGCCCATTCATTCCTGTCCTGGATCTGACTCCAGTGACATGGACACCTGTTACTTGGGAAATGCAATGAGCCCTGCATGGACCCATGAACCAGGACTGACAGCTGCTCTGAGCTGGGCTGCATTTGATCTTGCAACGGAGGTGAAGGCTTCCCTGGCCAATCGCTGGAGCCATGTGAAACTGGAAGAAAAACAGATCTTGCAGGTGATTTTCCCAGTGATTGCATCAAGTGAGAATCCATGGGGTGAGGCCTTCCACCACATCCAGCCATCTGCCCTGCTTTACACAGATACCCACATGGTTTAATAAGGGGAAACCTTCACCCTGGATAATTAATTTAAAGTGTCTGTTTGCTCAATCCTTTTTTCCCCCCATGGATCCAAATCAAATGCAGCCAGCCAGCATGAGTCTAGCCTCAGACCCCTCTTCTGAACCAGTTCAGCTGCAAGAAGAGTGGCTCAATACAGGAATTACTCAGGCCTGTGTTAGGTGGAAGTTCATATTAGATGCTCACAGTGGTCTGTGCCTTGTAACCTTACAGTGTCTGGCTCCCTGAGAGGCAGGGGCTCTGGATCTGTACCTACACTGTGGGTGGGACCTGGCATCCCAAAGAAAGCTAAAAGTATGGGCTTGAAATCTAGCTGTAGACCCGAGCCTTTGGCTTTAGGTCATTATGAAAAGCACTCCAATGCACTTTGAGTTGGAGGTGGGGAGCCCAGCTTTATACCTCTGCAAGCAATTCCAGACCCACAGCAAGAAAATGAGCTTGACTGATTTATGCTGTAGTGGGGCCAGGGAGACGGAGGTGATGAGCTCCTCCCCGAATTGCTCCCCCTCCTGTTACAGGTAGGGGACAGGTGCATACAGACTGGCCCTTGAGGTCCAAGTTCTCTCTGTACGCTTCCTGCAGTAAAAAAAAACAGAGCCCAAAGGTTCAGGACTTTGATCCTGTGCTTGGTCGGCTCCCTGGCTGTTCGTTTCTAGCTCCCCGCTTTTTCCCCGGGTGGGTTCAGACTGTCCTTCGCTGTGCTCAGGTTCTGAATTGGCGCAGGCAGTGCCTTACAGTGGCCAGCAGGGACGCCCTGCTACGCAGTCCGTGCTGCCAGCTGTTTGAAAACTGATATGAACTGATTTGCTTTGGCACAAGCTAATAAAAGGGGAAAGCAGTGGGAGGGGAGGAGAAACACCGTGGATCTCTGCTCCCATTCTGGATGTCTGGGCAGTCAGAGATTCATTCAACTCCCTTGGCTCCCCTGCTGAGCCAGTGCCTCTGATAAAGGCCCAGGGGCTTGACAGGAAAAGCTCCAGTGCTCCCATCCTCTGGCTAATACATGGATCCTCGGATTCTGCTTTCCAGCCTGAGGTTTCTCTCTCTTCCCCGCTGCGAGCGGGTTCGTGCAGAGGTGGAGCTGTGTGAAACTGGATCGGGGATGGGTCTGGTGTGTGGGCTGCAGGTGATGAGCGGTGCTAGCATTATTTAATGCAGATTTCCTTGGATAAAAAGCCCAGGGTGGCAGGGCTGAGTCGTCAGAGATTCGTTCTGAACCTATTCAGCCATTTAGTTCATTTTCAGTCTCCTCTCCTTGATGGAAGGTTGAGTTATTAATTTCAGGCTGGATTAATCAACTCCCTTCATATCTCACCCAGATTAATTGATCGTCTGTCCAGCACCGATTAGCACATCCTATAGACTTGACTAATCTAGCCAGAGCTAATTAGTGACACAACTAGTCTCTTCCAGGCAGCCAGCCTGAAGCTGATTAGTATCACCCAAGCCAGAGCAGCCCATCCAGCCTTCTTAATCAGTTTTATCCACAATTAGTTAACCACTTTCACACTAGACTAGTCCTTCAGACTCGCTCCATTTCCAAGGCAGCTACTGCATATTACCTTCATTTACTTGGGTCTAAACTGCCTGATCTAGAACTAATGAGTTTAGCTACCAGCAGGATTCACTGATTAGGATTCAGCTGTGTCAGATGGGTCACTTCAGGTTGCAGCAGGTAGGTGTTGTGATGAGATGCTTTTAAGGGAGGAAAGAATAGCATTCTCGTGCAGAAAACACGAGATCTAGGTATTTCCCCTGCATTCATGTTATTCCTTAATATGAGTTTCCTTAACTCCTTCTCTGTCCGTTGATTCATGGAGCTGGATCAGGAGGTTTCATGAGTATAAGCAGCAGCTCAGAGACCTGGCAGGAAGAGCTGACCTGGGCAGTTTCTCTGGGCTGGGCACTGGGCTTTAATGCCCTCCATATGGAGCTGCTGATGAGTCAGGAGTGACAGACAGCGGCTGATGGCTGGGAAGTGCAAATTCTCTCAGGCAAAGCCTGCAGCGTGAGCAGGGGTGGGAGAGCCTGCCAGCCAGTGCCTGTAAGTCCTCAGAGGTAGGTCAGGCAGCGAAGCTTCTTGAAGGAGATGGGCCCTCTGCTTTGCGTGCGAAGGGAGAGCCCTGCATGCAGCCTTGTGTTGCAATGCACAGTGCCCCCCACGGCACCCTCAGCAAGCCCCTGGCTGGAAAGGGAGCAGGTGGCGGCTGAAGTGCAGTGGTGTAGGGGTGCAGGGCAGGGCTGGATGGACTGATGGACAAAGGGCCTTGACCCTCATGTGCAGCGGACACAGGCTGCTTGAGTCCCCCAGCTGTGCCCTGTGCTCCTGGCAGCAGCCCACATGCTGAGAGCCCCTGAGTTGCATTTCAGTTTCCAGCACTTCAGCGTGGCCTGATCCTGCAGCAAAACCTCTCCGAGGTGGCACCTCTCCTGAGCATGGTGTCCATGCCCCACACCGCCACTGGATTGCCAGGGCAGCCTTGGATCCTGGCTGCCTGTCAAAATAGTGGAGCAGCTGGGGGAACTGGCCTCTGCTTTAGCTCGGTGCAATGTTTGTCAGGCTACTTCATGGTTTTATGCTGGGCTGTCCAAGCACTTGGAGATGCTCAGGTAGTAGGTGCTGCAGAAGGGGGAAGCACCAGCCTTAACGGCAGCCACTTCAGCATGGAAATGCATTCTGCTAACATGTTTGATGCTCGTGCTCACCATGTGGCTTCACCCTTTTCCCTGACATCCCTCATGCTAGGCTGCTTTGGCAAGCTTCGCCTGGCCTACAGCTGGCTCCCCAGCTCCTCAGGGGCTGATACCAAATCCAGAAACTGCTTCATGCATGGCTGAGATCTCAGCCTTTCCCCAAAGCTTTCCCTTCCAAGCAGCTATCATCTAGGTCAGTGCTTCCCAACCTTTCTAGGCCCCAGCCCACCCTACTTGGGAAATGCTAGCTCTTGGCTTTCGCTCCATTTTTGACTACAGCAAAATACTAGAGCAATTCTTCTGTTGCAAAGATCTCCGATCGCAATGGGGCAGGGTGATTGTGACCCTCTGGAGAGCCCTGGGGCTGTCGTGTGAACCCCGTGTAGGTGACTGCACACCCAACAGTGCTTATATCATGTCGAGCCCTGGGGCACCCTCAAAAGGATCTCGGGGGCACCCGGGTTGAGAATCACTGGTCTAGGAGCAGCCTGAAGGTGAGACCCTGACACGGGCCCCCAAAGAAGAAGGGACTGTACTGCAACGCGTTTGCTGGGCTGGTGTTTTTTGAAGGGGAGGCAGAGAAGACATAAACCACAGGTCCCGACTCACACTTTGAAATGTGAGCAGTTGCCAGCCTAGAAACAGCTCTAAATAACAGCTGTGCCGTGCCCAGCTGGCCACAGAGACCTGTTACTTAACTCTCCTGCAATAAAAGACAACAAACAACAGGCCGTGTCCTGGCTCTGGGACCCACGTGGCCCCAACGCACATGATGAAGCTGGCAGGGCTCTCTGATCCCAGGAGATCACAAGGATCAGGGGATCAAGTGTGGCCTTGTTCCTGGAAGCGATGGAGCAAGGAACAGCACCAAATGCTTCTGGGCTTTTAGACTGCAGGACTTGACACGATCGGGGACTGAAGTGGAGGAAGTTCGGGGTCAGGGTGGCTTCTTCCTTTTTCCCCATCCTCCTCCCTGGCTCTGCCGCTGACCGGCTGAACCATTGCTCCGCTCCTCAGCGTAGCCGTCCATGAAGCAGGCAGTGAATAGTCCTTGCCTGGTCATGCTGCAGTGGTCCCTGGCACTTCCCCAGTCACAGAACTGCTGCGTCCTGGGGCTAGGAGCAAAACTTCTTGCCCCAGATAGCTTCGATCAGCAAGAAACACAGTTCATCTGCAGGGAGTTATACTCGCTGCTGCAGGAGCTGAGTGCGTTCAGACCTGCGGTGCTGAGGGCAGCGTGGATGCCTTTTGTGCCCGGGAAGCAGCTTTCCAGCAAGCCAGGAGGAGCATCTATGCAAGGGGCAGCTCAGACCTCTGCTGCAGAGGGTATGGCCTGTATGAGCAGAGATGCTGACAGCTGCTGGCACTCACCTGGAGAGCCTTGGATGCAGGGATCTAGTCTGCCCAGGCCCTTCTGAAAATGCCCCACCTGCCTCTCTGGGCATCCCCTCCCCTTTGGCAGCCTGGCCCCTGAGCCCTGCTCAAGTAGGGTGCAGGCTCCCCTCCAGCCTGCCTTTCCTCTCTGCCCTAAACAGGCTGAGCAGCAATGGTGGGGCCTGAGCGGCTCTAGGGACAGGCAGCAGATGCTCAAGCCTCTCATTTGCAGGTCACCTCTAGCCCTCACCTGTTGCAAACTGGCTGCTCGGTGCCAGGGCACAGCTAGCTCGAAGGGTCTCAGGCACCAGGGGAGAGGTGTCTGGGCTCCCAAGAAGCACCCCCCAAGCTGGCATTAATTGGCAGCCTCCTTGTTGCCCCGTCAGCAAAAAGCTGCAGCCTGAATGAGCGGCCCTGGTGTCTGGAGGTGGGTTCTGCCCATCGGCGCACAGACAGCCCCCTCCGCTTCGACGTGCCAATGCCACATGGACCTTCCAGCCTGCCTTGGTCTCTTGCTCTCAGTGAGGTCTTAGGCCTGGGAGATGCTGTGTGTGGCAGCTGCTGGCCCATCGGGGCACAGACAGCCCCCTCCTCTTCGACGTGCCAATGCCACATGGACCTTCCCAGCCTGCCTTGGTCTCTTGCTCTCAGTGAGGTCTTAGGCCTGGGAGATGCTGTGTGTGGCAGCTGCTGGTCTGGAGACGTTCCCTGGCCTGATGTCTGCTCTCCAGGGCCCGTCCTCTCTGGTTCCACGCGTGCAGCCCTGGGGAATCTCCCCACCTCTGGATGCATGAACCAGCTTTGGGTTGTAGGGGGGATATTTATATGCAAGAGGCTGCAGGAGTTTCCCTGCGTCGGGTCTCTGCAAGCACCACAACACCAATGCTGGAGTGAGGCAGGGGTAACAGGCTACGGACACCGGCCTAGGGGGCAAACAGGTCTTGTCTAGCTTAGTCCCCTCTGCAGAACAAACCGTGTCCAGCTGGGCTGGGCTCTGACCCCGGCACAGCTCCTCTGCTGGGTCCCACGGGACCATCTTCCCACACCCCCATGCATTTGGGGCTCCCTTGGTGAGCTGCCTGGCCTGTCTGCTCCAGAAAATCCCAGTCCCAGGTGTGGTCTAGGTTTGGGGCTGGTTCCCTGTGGTTCGGCGAGTGCTCAGGCGACGTTTCACACCAGGGCACAGCAAGGATACAGGGTGGTCTACTGACCTGCCAAACAGTGCAGGTAGCAGCAGGCGCTGACCTGTGTCCTTAGCCCCTTTCTTGGCTGCCAGCCCCAGCCCTGAGCCCTATGGCACTGAACGGGGATGGAGGGGCCAGCCCAGCCAGCCTGCTGCCCCTACCCCAAACCTGAGTCACTCTTACATGAGCTTGGAACACAGCCCCTGGGAAAACCAGCCCCGTAAACACGCGCCCGTCTGTCATCATGCCCGGGTGAGTCAGGAGGCTATAATTAGCCGGGCTGACCCCCCACAGCCCCTCTCGCCTGCCTGTACTGACAGGCCTCCCTGCAGCCGGGGGCCGGGATCTGGAATAATAACCTGTTTATCGCTGGGGTTTGCTGGTGAATCTGGAAGCGACACCCTGATCACGTGAACCCGGTATGGATTCAGCCTGGGGCAGGTGGGGGTCGCAGCCTTCATGCTTGAGGTTGACACTTGCTCTGCCTGGCCACGAAGATGTCTCCTGGGCAGCTCCTTCTGGGCCAAATGCCAGATTTTCACCCTGAAAATGGGGTAATAAGGGGCAGCTGCTACTTGGGCAACAGGGGTCACATCCCTTGCTCAGGCACCGCTCAGTGATAGAGGAGCTCATGACACAGGTCCTGGACTCCGCTCCCAGCTCTGCTCCTGCCCTTAGGGCAGCCTCTTGGTCCCCCTGCCTCAGTTTCCCCATCTGTTGGTAATACACCTTGAGATCTGTGGATGGAGACTGTTCAGGACTGTTCCCCTGTCTCCCTCAACTCCAAAGTACCTCAAGGAAACCCTCTAGGGATCCCTGGGCAGATGGGGAAAGATCTCCATGCATCTGAGCTGTCTGTCTCTCCTCTCCGGGGCCTCCTTGTCTCACCCAGTGGAGCCATAAATCCCAGCCCTGTCCCCATGCAAGGGAGCTGACAGGGATGTCCAGCATGCAGGCCGAGAGTGGTGTCCTGTGACGGGGTGGCACCCCTGTGGAGAAGGAAATCCCCTTTCCTCTCCCATGGAAGGAGCCAGCAGCTCAGATGTGCCTCCTGCGGGACGTGGGTGCCTAGACGGGGCAGGGCTGCACCGGAGGTCCGGGCACAGCACAAGGGCCTCTCTCTGGGGGGGACACCAGCCTGCCATCTCCCAGCAGAAATAGGATCCCAGGCCGGTTGCCACAAGCAAGCCAAGTCCCCCCTGAAACCAAGGTCCCTGTGGGGGACACCACCCTGGGGCCCTTTGCCTAAGAGGTGGGGCTTCACCCCAGGGGTGCCTGCCAAAGGCTGGAGGTAGGGCTGCACCCCAGAGGTGGCTGCATTTCAGTGGCAAACAGAGAGGGCTTCTCCATTCCCATTTCCCTGTGGGTGAGGTTGCAGGGAGCTGAGCAGCTGGGCCCCAATTAGCAGCTCTACCCCAGGCAGGAGCAGTTACCAGGCGGTATTTCTTTTATTAACACTTCTGCCCTGGAAACTGGCAGCCGGCAGCCCAGCTTAAAAAAAGAACGGCTGGGATCTGAGCTAAGCAACTCCCACCCCCCACAAGTGCCTGAGACCATGGCTGATTAGGGCTGTGCTAGCCTCCGCCAGGAATAGCTGGAGCTGCAGTGCTGGATGCAGGGCCCCATGCCAGCTCGCTGGCCCCGGGTTTGTGCTAGTGTCAGGCAAATCCTTGGAGCCTAGTTGCTCTGCTAGTCGGCATCTCCAAGTTTTATGCGCACAGCCACAGACGGCCCCCAGGACTGCGGCTGCCTGCAGAGGAAGCCCCGTCGGGCCTGGAGACTTGAATTCCTTGCCTTGCTGGGTGACCTTGGCCAGCAGCTTCCCCTTCTTCCTCCTCCTGGCTTATATCAGGCTCCTCTCTTTGGCCTGTCAGCACTTCGAGGCAAGAGGCAGCTCTCGCTGTGCGTTTGTCTGGTGCCTAGAGCAATCTCAATGCAGCCCCCCGCCCTACAAGAATGACACTCTACTCCCAAGCTCGGCCGCACAGGCGGGACTGGGGGAGTCGAGCGAGGTGGCCAAGGTCAGCAGAGAGTCAGTGGCAGAGGCAGGAAGGAGAAGCCATGTTTGGTGCTCAGCCCTGTGCTTGAAGCACCGGGCTCAGCCTCCTCTTCTCCAGGGGGGGACCAGGCCAGTAAACACAAAGCCAAAAATGTCTCAGCTAATTAGCAAGTGGCCCAAGAAAATCTGCAGTCAAGAGCCTAGGGAGGCAGGCTGGGAGGTTGCTAGAAAAGGATGTTCAGAAAGCTCAGATCCCGGGGCCCCAGAGATACCGGCCTGCTCCTTGTACCCCTACCGCTGTAGTAATAACCGTGTGATCCTAGCGGGGTGGGGACCAGCCGCTCCCCGCAGCTATGGGAGCTGCAAAGGGAAAGCGGGCTCTGCCTGTCCCATCCAGGAGAGTGCATCCGGCTGGCTTTGCCTACTGTTTTGCAGTAGAAACGTAGCTCTCGCCAGCCCGAGGTGACCCCATGGGGACCAGGAAAGGTGAGAGGTGATGTCGTTTCAGGAGTGACAGCTGAGCGGGGAAAAGGTATTTTTAGACTGTGTGAGTGGCCTAGATTTCCTGTGCTTTCTACCCGTGTAACTCCAGTGTCCAGTGAACGTGCTGGGGGAAGGTGGCCTCTATTAAAGCTTCAGCCCACCTCATCCCTCCTTCATCCGACATAAAGGCCCACCCTTGTGTTTTGGTACAGGTGAGGGCTTGATCCCTTGCAAGATCCATCAGCTCGCCCCATCTGGTCCCTTCCATTGCAGGACGGCCCCGTGGCTACTGAATCTGATGCGGAGTTTCCTCCGCTTCCCAGGAGAGCCGGAGCTGTCTCCATCCCCGCGCTAAATCATCCCTTCCTGCCCTGGAGCTGAGGCCCCATGGGGAGCCGCAGGCTGTTACCGTGCCTTGCTGAGTCCAGCAAAACGTTTTGAGCTCTCTCAGTCTCTCCTCTTCAATCTGCCTCTGGTCCCCGCGGGCCATTCCAGCGGCTCTCCTCTGCCTTTTTGTCTTTGCCCGTGCCTGCCGGCGTGTTTGCTTTTAGATCAGGCTTTCTAACATAAGAGCCAGATCCACTTTTTTCCTCCTAGTAAAAGCAGGTAAGAGGGACCTGCAGGTGGAGAGTGTCCTGGCTTCTGATGGAGTCAGGTCGGCGCTGCCTGTGCTCTCCTCTCTCGCCTCGGTGCAAGCAGTGGTAGCAGCAGCTGATCCGTCCCCTGCGCCTCTGAACCACCTGCAGTAACACAATCCCGCTGTGGACATCCCCACCCTGGGAAAACATCCTGACAACAACTGGGGCTTGTTGAAGAAGGGGAGCAGGGAGCAAGGGCAAGAGGGCACGTTGGGAATGGGTCTTGCAGGGGTGAGGGCACTGCCAGCCCATGGTGGTAGACCCTAAGCCTGACCCTAACCCTAACCCTAACCCTTCCCCTTCCCTGCAGTCCCCATGTAAACGGAGCTTGTTTTCCTCTGGGTCCTTTCCCGGAGGGCTGGGCTTCTCCAGGGACCGGGGGCACGGCTCGGCTGGCTCCGCGTGGCTGCCGGGAAGGTAAACAGGATGTTTTCCATCTGGATCTGGGTCAGAACTCGTGGTAGGAACCGACACGCCTGCATTCTCCTGAGCG
The DNA here is from genome assembly GCF_000455745.1 of Alligator sinensis. NCBI lineage: Eukaryota > Metazoa > Chordata > Crocodylia > Alligatoridae > Alligator > Alligator sinensis. The sequence continues at coordinate 1,112,826 of NW_005841927.1, forward strand.
TCTTTCCAGGGAATTGCCTGCCGCTCACCAGCCCGTCAGCCGGGGAGATGCACAACAACTCTCTGAGACCCGCCGAGAAGCAAAGAAACATAGCCTGGTTATGGGTGCAGGGCACCTAGGGGCGCTGCACGTGGTGGGATAAAACAGTTCCAGGCATGTTAAGGCATGTCAGTGGGCAGGGGTGGATCCAGGGGTTGCACTTGCCCCCCCACCTTTCATGCTTGCTCCATTCAAAGTTTAAAACAACTGTCTGGCCATGAAAGCAGCATTTCTATCCAGGCAGCAGTGAGAGCATCAATGGACTTCACGGCCCATTATAATTCACCTGCTTCCTTCTCCGTGCCTCACTCCACAGGTGTTAACCACCCTCTTTCCGTTTTCTGGTTTATTTTTAAGTGGAGAAAAATAGGTGGTGTTTTATATGTGATGATGCATCTCCGCACATGCACCCCCCTTTTCAAGATGATAGATCCACCCCCGTGGGTGGTTGCAGCGTTAAAGACTGTGCAGAGGGGGAGAAAGTCAGGGACTGGCAGGAGAGGCTGCGAAACGGTTTGGGTACCGCGCAGCTGGTCTGCCGCTGGCTTGGGTTGGGTGGCACGGCCAGTCGTGGGACTCTGGAGCGCTGCACGTAACGTGTACGAGCGCCCGCAGACACTAAGATGCGTGAACAGTTTAACGAGCTGCGAGAGGCTTTGCTGCAATGCCTGGAGAACGGGAGATGCACCGGGAACACCCTGGGTTGGAGGGCGCAGGCGGGGTGAGGATGGTGGGGACGTGCCCTTGGGGAGGACGAAGGCTGCCTTGGAAATGGGGCATGGGATTGAGAACCACGAGCCTCGCTCCAGGTTAACCCTTCACAGCTCAGTAAGCAGGGCTGGGTGGGGGGTAGGCTGGGGCTGCTGTTTGCTGTTAACCCCCGAGAAGCATGACTCTGTTGACAGCTGCATCTCCAGTTGCTTTGTCCTGAAAGACACTGGAAATCCCTGGAACCGTAGCCACGGCAAGGCCCGAACACGTTGTCCTCAGCCTTGTTTACAGCCCCCCCGGCCCTCCAGGGGGGCGATTGCTCACTCTCACATGTGACAGGCAGCAGTTCAGCTGGAAACTTGACCCTTCCCAACTGGTTTTGCTCAACCGGGGCCCATGTGACCCTGAGATAAATTATAAATAGACACCTAAGAGGAGCGGCAGACAAAGGCAGGAGCCAGGCTTCAGTTTTAGGGAAGGAGCAAGACTTTGATCTCCGAAACCCAGCCTAGGGGAAGAACCGGGACCGAGCCAAAGCAGCAAACTCAGGAGCCAGTCGCCCAGCAGTGGATTTAACCCAGAGGGGCTGAGGGGCACTATGGATTACGAACCCAGCATCATCCGGGACTCGAACCCCATGGAGAACCTGGAGAAGCAGCTCATCTGCCCCATCTGCCTGGAGATGTTCACCAAGCCCGTGGTGATCCTGCCTTGCCAACACAACCTGTGTCGGAAATGTGCCAGCGACATCTTCCAGGTCAGTGGCCAGGCTGGGAAAGGGCAGGTTCCCCCCTGCCTGGCATCTGCCAGGGGGTTCGGAGCGGAGCAAGTCGCTACTACGGGGTCGGGAGAGCTGAATGAGGGCTGGGGCTGCCTAAATGGCCCCTACCAGGGGATCTTTTGATCCCACAGCAAGCCAAATAGCCCTGCTCCAGAAAGCCCATTTCTCAGTAGAGTTGGCTGCACTCAAGGCATGGCTCATCCGTACAGCTTGCGGGTGCATCGATGGAGCCCCGCAATTTGTAGGGTGCCCGTCACTAGGATGCTGGTGCCACGGAGCTAGGGACCCTCCCAGGGAAGGATACTCCTTGGCACCTGCGGGGAGGGGGCTGAGCCCGGCATGGCGACCTGTCCCACCATGTCTCCTGGAGCCATGGCCGTCCCACTGCCCCCGAGCAGAGCACCCCTGGACAGGCCCCAGCTGATAAAGCCGTCAGCACTGAGGCCCTGCCACATTCCCCGCTCGCTGAGCGGCACAGCACTTGTCAAATCTCAGCGATAAAGAGAAGGCGGGGGCGGGGAGGAGGGCAGAAATTGGAGCCCGCGGCTGCAATGGACCAGGGCCTGCTGGCTTGGTGGGGTGGGGGCGGCCGCGGGCAGGGCTGGGGCTGTCAAGGATGGTTTATAACTAACAGTTGGTGCATGGTGAGGAGGGAAAGGCGGCATCCCACCAGGCTGGCAGCCACCTGCCACCGTGGCTCAGGCCTTTAGGGGGTGGGTAAAGCAGCTGTGGAGGTACCTGGACTGCGTGAGCCTGGGAGGGTCTTTCCCCTGCCTCAGTTTCCCCAGTGTGGAGCTAATAGCAATGCCCCCGTCATGGCTCATTGGTGAGTCTCGGTGCCCCGAGTCTTGGATGGGCGGGGTGGACAAAAGTGCAAATCATTCTGGGGTCCGCGTGGGAGCACCGCCGAGGTGCGGTGGGATGCTGGTGCGGACGGCACGGCTGTCTCAGCCCCAGCAGGGTGTCGTGGGGGGGACCGCGTGTGCCGGGGTCCCTCACTCAGCCCTCTCCCTGCAGGCTGCCAACCCCTACTGGCAGAACCGGGGGACCGTCATCTCGGGGGGCCGCTTCCGCTGCCCCTCCTGCCCCCCCGAGGTGAGCCTGGGCCACGAGGTGATCCTGGACCGCCACGGCGTCTACGGGCTGCAGAGGAACCTGCTGGTGGAGAACATCATTGACATCTACAAGCAGGAGTACTCCAGGTTTGCCCCACCGCCCTCGCCTCCCAGGGCAGACGTGCCCTCTGGCCTCACAGGGTGGGGAGAACGGGGGGAGGATCTGATGGGGGAAATGTTCTCGAGCCCACTGGTTTTCAGGGCACATTGTTTCTATCACCAATCTGCCTCTTATGGGCCTTGCCTCCCGCAGGCCGTATGGAGTAGGATGAGTAGGAGCTCAGATAACTCCAGTAGGATGAGATCTCACACCTCCACCGTGCTCTACATCAGATCATCCCCCTCCCTCCCGATCGCACCAAGCAAGAGGTGTGGGTTGACACGATAGTCCCTTCGCCTTGCAATACTGGAGCCTTGGGAACTAAGTTGGCCGGTGATGCTCGGGGAGAAACTCTTCTTCCGGCAGTAGCTTGTTAGCGTGCTTTCCCAGATCCTCAGCACATTAGTGGCAGGGAGAACCAGAGAAATACCCACTTCACTCGCCAAGGGCTGGGTTTGCAGAGAACGGCAAGGCAACTCTGCTGGGTTTCTGGAGAGCAGGGTCTGGAGGTTGCCAAAACCGAGAGAGATTCCAGCCGGAGATTGGTCTCCACTCAGGCGTGCAGACATGAAGCACAAATACATTCCCACCCCAGACAGCCAACAACCTTCCTCCCCACAAAAGTAAAACCAGTCTAAGGGACTGGAAAGAGCTGTGCTGGTTTCCAGAGGAGCTGATCAAGCACCAAAGTGGAAATAAGAAATCTGTCCTGGATGGAAAGACGGGAGTGTTGTGACCGGCAGCTTGCAGGGGGAAAGGCAAGGGCAGTAGGCCGATGCCAATCCAGAGGGGCTGAAGGGAATTACAGGAGAGAGAAAATAGATCCATTCATAAACGAGGCAGGGAGCAAACACAATGAGGTTTCCACCATGGCCAAAGCCCCAGCCCGGTCTTGGCTGGTACAATGTGATCTAAGCCAGAGCTATGCAGCGGGGAGGCATGCAGGACCCCGGGCAAGGGACTCGGAAACCACGTGTTTATAAGTCAGCAGGTGCAGCCCGGAGTCCGAGGTCTTAAGGGAATTAACTCATGAATCTACTGAATCACTGTAAATATTATTGTAAAGTCATGGGGACGGGGCAGAGGTGATGCGATGGGCAGGTCTGGTGCTCATGGAAAAGCCATATTAGCAGATCCCTTCGAGCTTTGAGGGTGAAATAATGGGGCACGCTTTAGGTACGGAGGAGGGAGCAGGCCCAGATCGACTCCATCCCTCTTTAATCACTTTGTGCAATTAGCAGAGTTAGAGAGGTAGATACAGTGCGGTCGATAGAGCGAGCGAGAGCCCTGCCTGGGCTCACCGCAGCAAAATTAGTCTAGCTGGGCCTATGTACAGCACCTGAGCACATGGCTTCTGCTCTCCAGTTCCCTCTTGAGAGATACCGTATTTTCTCACATCCAAAGACCAGCTGCTGGAAATTGCACTGCACATTATATGCAAGAAGTATGGTAAGAGCAGTTTGTGTCTGACAGGCAAATACAAAAGTCAAATCTGCACTCCGGGAGCAAAGCAAGGAGCAGACTTGGCTCCCTGGAGGCTGCTGCTCAGGCACTTACGACAAAGGAAGATCTTTATTACTTCATTCGGCCTTTCAAAAACAAGAGGCATGTTTTATTCCCGAGTGTGCTGTATGTGAGATAATATGGAAATTCACACCCGCCTGGCTCTGAGCACAGATCAAAAGCTGGCCAAGGGGGCACGGCTGGCCGGTCATACAGAATGGCAAGGGCAGAGCTGGGGCGATGGGGGCATCAGACCTCATAGCACTGGTCTGACATTCATTACTGAGATGGATTATTTATCGAAGGAGCGTGCAGAGGCCTCAGCCAAGGCTGACCTGCCATCGTGCTGGGCGCTATGCAAACACACCAGGAGAGGTGGCCTCTGCTCCAAAACATTTATCGTCTGAATAATCCAAGCAGATGAAGGGAGGGCTGACGAGAGCGGCTCCAAGCTCCCAGCTCCCAGGGTGGCTTCACAGGCCTCTCATGATTTTGTCCCTAACGTCCCAGCTCCCGGGGTCTGGTGAGTCCGTAGGAATCCAATCGCTATTTTTATTCAAATGAATTTTCAAGAGAAGAGTTGGAAAACAGGTCCCTCGATGCCTCCAGAACCAGAAACCACAGAAAAATACTGCCCAGATTTACCAAGTTTATGCCTGTCTCCATGTTCCCAGGGCGGGAGGTGTGATGCTTTGAGTGCAGAGGGGTGGCCAGGGTTGACTTGATTTAACTCCCCTCCTCTCAGCTGCAGTCATGTTACCTATAAAAGGGGAAGCTGACCAAAGGGGCCAGGGCTCAACTGCCTGTGTTTAAATATACCCTGGGCTCCTGCAGAAGGAAATAAAGATCTAGCGGCACCAGGAGTTGGCCTTAAAGAGGCGCGAGGAGCCTCTAACTTGACGGCACCCTGTGTCTATAATTAGGAGATTCTGCATCCTCCGTGAATCTGGGCCCAAGGCACCAGGGACTTAATCATCCTAGTGGATCTAGTCACCTCTATGGCTCGCTCTGCGCTGGCTGGGGGTAGAGCAGAGTGATGCCTGCCGGGAGGTGGTAATCTCAGAGACACGAGTTTGAACGCTCTGAGAACTGGCTCTGAGTGGTGGCAAGAAGGACTGATGGCAGGTGGCACCACTGGACAGGGCTGTCTAGTCCTGACCCTTCCCTTCATTAGCACCAAGGGCAGACAGAACCGGCCTCCCGGGCACTGGACACAGCATCACAGCAATGAAAATGAGACCCAGATCTAGCCCCGTCCCTCCGAGCCGGGGCTGGAGAGGCTGGGGCTGGGGGAGGTTCAACCGCACTAAGACCCTGGTCCAGGCTTTGGGCTCGTGCCACAGCTCAGTCCTAGGCCCGGGTGCCAGTGCTGCTAATGCCTGCCTCCTTTCCCTGCAGCAGGCCCCTGAAGAAGGGCAAACACCCCATGTGCAAGGAGCACGAGGACGAGAAGATCAACATCTACTGCCTGACCTGCGAGGTGCCCACCTGCTCCATGTGCAAAGTCTTTGGGGCTCACAAGGACTGCGAAGTCGCCCCCCTCCAGAACGTCTTCCAGGGGCAGAAGGTACCAGTGGCCCTGGGGGCAGGGGAGCAGCCAGAGGCCAAGGGATGCCCTGCCTTGTCCCTAGAGGGGTTCCCATCCGGTCCCCTGGAACGTTGATTGGCCTCCAGGGATGGGGGGAGGCTCTGCTGGAGACACCCAAGAGGTGCTGAGCTGTGCCTTTCGGGAATAGCTTCGGAGCCCCGTCACTGGGGTATTCATAGCTGGGTGTGGAGAAGTCACCTTCTATATTTAGAGCCCCTCACGAGGCCAGCACTGGCTCCAGGGGCAGCGGGTTCTAGGCACCTGGGAAGGAAGGAATTGCTTGAACAGGGTCCACATATGGCAGGATCTCTCCCGGCACGCACCACGGCACCCCTTGCTCTGCGCACTGGGTTCGGGGGGAGTCCGAGAGCCCTGAGCAGAGACAAACCTGATTGATCCTGGTGTCCACACCCGGAGGGACCAGGCCTCCCCTCACAGGCCGTCGTTACCCCCCCACCATCCTCCTGCCCCCCCCAAGAGACCAGCAGGAGGGCTGAAGCCACCTCTATTTCTGTCCTCCCTCGCAGACCGAGCTGAGCAACTGCATCTCCATGCTGGTGGCGGGGAATGACAGGGTGCAGACGATCATCAACCAGCTGGAGGAGTCCTGCCGCGCCACCGAGGTGAGGCAGGGGGAAAATGAGTGAGCCTGCGGAAACCCGAGTGGCCCCGGAGAAACCCGACCCTGAGCCACAGCCTCAGAGGGCTAGTGTGGGCGTTGGGTGCTCGGCCCTGTCCCTGAGATAAAAGCGCACATGGACAGTCCCTCAAGGCCACAAGGAGAGAGAGAGCGCCCAGGAGTCCTGGCTTCCAGCTCCTTCTTTTAAGTCTCAGATTCAGAGTCTCTTACGAGTCAAACCGGGGATTACTTTCCCCTTTCCCAGTGGCTTGCACCAGTATGTTTGTACCCCCCCCACAGAGGTTGCCTCCCTTGGGGATCCTCTGGGGCCGAGAGCTGAGCTCGGGGCACATATCAGCAGGCGTGAAGGAGTGTATGAGGCTGGCCCCTGCCCCGGGCAGCAACGAGGTGCCCTGCTCCATGGTGTGGTCTGGGAGCTGTGCCCACCCCTTCCCTGCCAGCCGGGCACTCATGCTGTGCTTCCTCGGCAGGAGAACAGCCAGCGGGTGCGGCAGGAGCTGTGTGACAAGTTTGACACCCTGGTCGCCGTCCTGGAGGAGAAGAAGAACGAGCTGCTGCAGCGCATCACCGCGGTGCTGGAGCACAAGACCGGCTTCCTCCAGGCCCTGGTGCAGAAGTACAAGGAGCAGCTGGAGAAGTCCAGCAAGCTGGTGGAGACGGCCTTCCAGTCCATGGAGGAGACCGGAGGTGCCACCTTCCTCATGGTGAGCGGCGCCTGCCACCGGGCGTAGGACACAGGGAGGAGGGGACGGGCACTGACGGGAGCCTGGGTCTAGCCATGCTGCCCGCCCCCATCCAGAAAGATTTCCCCACCTGCCAGATTGTGTCTCCTTGCAACCCAAGCCAGCAGCCACTGGCTGTGCCCTTTGCTACCCCAGCCAGCTGCCAAGCTCCAGCCTAGCAAAAGGGAGCTCCCCAGGGCAGCTGGGCAACATGCTCTGGCTCCAGGCAGCTGCTTCTCAAGGCTCCCCCACATCCCCAACCCTTCCCACGACTGATATCCAGTGGGTGTCAGCTCCACCCTGCTGCTTTGGCAGCCTTCAAGGCCAGTTCTGCTAACCTTTTCTCTCTCTCTCTCTCTCTCTCTCTCCCCCCACAGAACGCCCAGAAGCTCATTAAAACGTAAGTCCCCAGGATGCATTAGTGAGCCGCTACCTCGGTGCCACGCTCATTGTCCCAGCAAAGTCAATGTCCCCGGAGGGAGCTTCAGTTCCCGGGGGGAGCCGTTACTCAGGGTGCAGCTTAAACATCAAACTCCTTGAAAACCAATTCAAGAGCGCACACAGCGCTGCTGCATTGTGTCTCGGTTGCGATACCCCAGCCAGCACGAAAGTGGGACAGGGCAGGACGCTCGAGGGCTATGGGGCTGCTCTGCTAAGTCCTTCTGACTCCCTGGACCATGTCAGCTCCCCCTGTGCATGTGAGAGAGGCTCATGAACTCGGTTTAAATTGGTTTGTAAATGGCTTTAGTCTAACCAGTGGCCAGGGCTCTGTGGGCGGTGGTTTCAGTCCAGCTGAAATGGGCTCCTAAGTGAGTTAAAAGTGAAGGGAGCTTTTTCCTGCCTCCTCCAGAATCGTGGAGGCGTCGAAGGGTGGTCTGCTGGAGAAGATCGAGGAAGGCTTTGAGAGCATGGACTCCTTCAGCCTGGACCTGGAGTCCATCATGGAAACCCTGAGGGCTATTGACTTTGAAGCAGGTATTGTCCTTCTCTGGCCCCTTCCACTCATGCGTTGCCTGAAAGCACTTTTATTGTGCTGTCCACCCAAGCGTGCTTTGCAGGCACTGATCGAGCTCAGGGGTTAGAGGAACAGCCAGGGAGCTAGGAGGACGGCCTCTGAATCAGAGCTTCCTAGACCCTAAATGCTGGAGGCTGCACATAGGAGAGGAACGGTGGGAAAAATCCTGGGTCAGACCCTGTTCACTCTCCCCTTCAGCATCAGCTCTCTGCCGCTGTGTGACAGAGGAGACTGGGCAGGATGGACCTACGGTCTGACCCAGTCAATGGCAGTTCTTCCGTTCTGATGTTCTTCACAACCCCCATGGGACGGGCATCAGACCCACTTTACAGAAGGGAAAACCGAGGCCTAGAAACACCAAACCAACTCACCCAAAGCTAGGCAATAATTTGTTAGGCAAGCCAAGTACAGAATCCAGGGCATGTCTCTTCACAGTCTAAGAGACATCCTTATTTCCCTAACCCCAAAGAAAATGCCGACACGGAGGTGTGAGGGTGTCTTCTCTTGTATAAGCGCTGGGGCGGGACTGAGGGGTTCTAAATCACACCCTTTGTGTTTGAAGATGAGGAAGAGGAGGAATTTAATGAGGAGAGAGAAGAATCAGAAGAGGAGCTGTCTCAAGAACAGAAAGTTGATGGTAAGTCAAGAGCAAAGCGCGGCAGGCTGGCGAGTGGTACAAACCCAGGGACTCGCAGCCCTCCTGGGTCAGGCCCTGCAGACAGAGGCGCCCGGTCTGTTCCTGCTGCAGCATCTCGTACCCCTCACTAAAATAGCAATGAGCTCCTTTGTGCGCTGCGGGGTACAGCTTCCACTCTGCTGAGACCCAACGGCGCGCTCTTGTTGCAAAAAAAGCAGCAGCCTCCTGGGCTGTACGAACAGGAGCATCGCTTGTAAATCAGGGGCCGCGATTCTGCTGCTCTGTTCAGCATGGGCGAGGCCTCCCCTGGACCCCCGTGTCCAGTTCTGGGCCCCGTACATCAGGAGGGATGTGGTCAGTTTGGGAAAAGTCCAGTGCACTGCAATAAAAGTGATCAGGGGCCTGGGAGGCAAGACTGATGATGACAGGCTGCAAGAGCAAGGGCTGTTTAGTCTGGAGAAGAGAAGGTTGAGGGGGGATTTAATCACTGTCTTCACCACCCCGGAGGGTGATGACAGAGAGGATGGAGATGGGAGTTAGGGGGACCCCAGGCAACAGGACTAGGAGCCATGGCTTCATGCTGCAGCAGGGGAGATTCAGATTGGAAATGAGGAGGAACTTGGTGACTTGAAGGGTGGTCGAGCATCGGGAGGAGCTGTGGGTCCAGCTATCACGGCATCCTGCCTCTGACAGTGGGATGCTTTAGGGAGAGCATTGAGCTGGGTAGATCTAGTGACCCATCCCCTAGTCGTTACCCTCCCCTAACGGTTTAGAGGCGCCAGAGCAAACGTCTCCACTTGTTCTGTTCAGCAGCTATTAACAGGACAGTGCAGGAAACTCCCTCTGAGGCATACGCTGCCTGACTTTCTGGAGCCCTTGCAGGGAGAAACAGCAGGTGCTACATAGCAGGGGTCGGACAGGGTGTAAGGATGAGTTTCCTCACTGCAGACCTCTCAGGGGTGGAAGGGACTCCCCGTCAAAGTCCCATTGGGTTTAAGTGATGCTGTCTCCCCTTCACTCCTCAATCTCCTCCTGCCATCAGCCCCCCCTCACCTCGTCTCCACCCCTCCTCTTCCAGCACCTCAATAACGGAGCAGGAGGAAATCCAGAGCTGAAGAAACTCCTGTGCAGGGAGCGGATGGATTAGCAGTCGGGGGACGGGGTGGGGGAACACTCTGACTTTGTGCCAAGCTGCAGGAGGCGGCGTCCGGCGTCCTGGATCCCGGGGAAGAGTCGGGCTTGGCCAAGCAGGATGAAAACTTGAGCAACGGACACTTTTCTATACGGGTGCAAACAGGAATATTCCGTACATTTTATACGGCCTCTTTTTGTATATAATTGTGACAGGACTTGACCCTTGTTGTCTTTTGTAAAAGCAGCTCCCTTGCTCCTTTCTTGTGTCCTGCCCGCTCGCAGGGGCGGGCGATGCTGGTTCTGGGAATGGCAGAGTTTCTTTGCAGCGGGGGGCACAGTAAGGACAGCACCAGACCTCAGCGCGCAGAAGGAGCTGGAGCAGCTAGAAAGGCTTTTCTTTGCGTTGTGTTTGTTGGGGGGTCCAGCTGAGCGCCCCCCAAGACCAGGCTCTGCGCGGCGCGGGCTCCCACGGGATTTATTGTTCACGTTGCACACTGTTACAATAAAGGACCTCGGGTCTTATCAGTGCCTGGCAGCCTGGGTTTCTCGCCGTGCCTTGGCACGGAGACCTTCGCGGTCACCCCGCGGAGCTCGGGGCCGGGCTTTCGGAGGGGCCGAGCCCAGGTGATTTGGGAGCAGCAAACCCCCTCCTTCAGGCGCTTCTAGTCTCCTCCCGGAGCTCGGCACCACGGCGCCGGGCCCCGCGAAGCGCGGGCAGCCCAGGGCGTGCCCCGCGGGGCCGTGCGCACCGGGCGGCG
>NW_005841927.1:1123841-1125336 GCF_000455745.1 Alligator sinensis
CCCCCCAGGGCCGGGGCAGCAGCTGGCACGGGGCAGGGAAGGGGGTTCAGGGCTGCAGGGGAGGCGGGGGCCACTCTCCTCTCTTCGGGTGCTGCTTTGGGGTGGGCTGGAGATGAACCCGTGGTCCTTCATTCGCGGGCCCCCATTTCAATTGCAAACCTCTGCCCGCCCCCCACGGTCTCCCCTCCCGAGCCGCCCGCCACCCCCAGGGTGGGCAGTAAGGGCAGCTCTGCGCTTCAGGCCCTGCCTCGGTGTGTCGGGGAAGGATTTCCACAGCTCCGTGCTCAGGTACATGCCGGACCTGGCCTCCATCGAGCTGGGGGTACAGGGCAGCCAGCACTGCCACTCGCAGCGGGTCACCGACGACCACAGCGGCTCCGATAAGGAGCGGGCGCGAAGGAAACTCTACCTGGCGTCGCTGATCTGCCTGGTCTTCATGATGGGGGAAGTTATAGGTGAGGCGCAAGCGGTCTCCACTTGATAAGAGCTGAAACACCCATGAAAAGGACTCGTTCTCCTCCCGCTGCCCTGTGTTACGTGCGGCTGTTCTTCCCTGCCGCGTTCCACCCTAGAAACAATCGCATTTGAGCACGGTAGTGTGAGCACGGTAGTGTGACCGCAGTAGTATACCTGCAGGTCTGGCTGAGGGCCCCATCCCCACAAGGACCAGGCCAGCCTGGGGCAGCAGGCCAGTCTCTGCCTCTTTTCCCACCCATGAGACGGAGCTAATGTAGGGGCAAGGCTGAGCAGTGAGGGAGCCGCAGAGCTGAGGCTTCTCCGTGCTGTAGTAGAACAGGGGAGAGCACCGAAAATCACAGCCCTCCCCAGGCTCCCTTCCTGCATCGGGACAGACACAGCGAACATTTGGCTTCAGAGAAATCCCAGCAGCCCCAGCACATGGCCTGCAACTTTTTTGGGGGTTGCCCCCTGTACCTCTGAGCTTGCACCCTGGCACTTCCCTCGCCTGGGGCTGGGCATGCTGGGAGGATCCCCTGTGCAGCGTGCCCCACGTTCTCCACCCCGCAGGGGGATACCTGGCCCACAGCCTGGCCATCATGACGGACGCGGCCCACCTGCTGACGGACTTCGCCAGCATGATGATCAGCCTGTTTTCCCTGTGGATGGCGTCGCGCCCGGCCACCAAAACCATGAACTTCGGCTGGCACCGAGCAGGTACTGTGGACGGGGGTGGTCTGTAGGGTGGCAAGCTGCCTACATGGGTAAGTCCTCGCTACCTCCCCATCCACCACTAACCAGCTCTGGGGATCGTGGAGGCTCTCCTGCCTGGGGTGACCTCCCCATCTCTGCCTTGTTGGACCGGGAGTGGAAGGTGCATCCCCTCCCTTCTGATGCAGGGCTGGGAGATGGGACAAAGTGCCCCTGTCCAGCCTTACAGCCCGTAAAGCACTCGTGGCTCTTGGGCAGTGAGATGTGCTTGAAGCTGGGGCCAAGGTGTGGAGGGTCATGCCCTCCACAGCTGGACGTGAGCAGATCC
>NW_005841927.1:1125367-1169569 GCF_000455745.1 Alligator sinensis
AGTGGCCTGTGCCTGGCTTCAGCCCTGCTATCTCAGCAGGGCAGGCCTTTGTTCTGGAAATCCTAGAGGCCCAGGTGTCTGTTATCTCTTCCACGGCCCTTGGGCTTTCTAAATGCCCCCTCCAGGAGTTCCTGTCTGGGCTCTCACCCTCCCTGCCCCACTCTCCTTTCTGGTGACAAGTGTTTGTGCAAGTGCAGGGTCTGAGCCTGGTTTCTGCCGGCACAAACTGTGGGCTTTGCTACTCCACTGACAGTTCAGGTCGGGATTGAGTTAACTATTCAGCCCTGTACGGTGGCTGCAGCCCTGGCCTCTGGATCCAGAAGGCCAAATGTGAGCCCAGAAGCTGGGCTGTTCTCCCTGAAACCACTGAGGCTGGGTGTACGCTACACAGCCTTGCCAGTGTAGCTGTGCCAGTTGGAGTTGGTAGGGGGGCAAAATAGCCCACCATGAAGAGCGCCGGGACAGTACAGAATCTAATGGAGATGCAGGGATACCAGTAAATAAATGCCTCTTTAGCCATCCCAGCTTTCTGCTGCTCTACGGAGTTGCTATAAGCCGTGCAGCAAGAGTCCTCGGGCTGGCATAGCCTCTCCGCGGTGCTAGCAGGGGTGCCAGCAGCCCCTTTAAATGCGTGGACCGCAGATACTGAGATTCGTAGAGAGGTGGCTGGCTTGTTAAGAGGAAAGCATCGCTGCAGCTGCTGCAGAGCCAGTGCAGGTCTTGCGAGGGGGAAAGGACACCATGCTGCATCTCCCTCAGTCGTTTGTGACTGCTGTGTGCAGCTGCCTTACGGCGTTTATGCTAAAGGGCCTAGACTGTCCTAACTGAGTTAGTCTGCAAGGTGCCACGCTGCCCTGCCTTCTGTGCTGCTGTGGTTCGTGCAGTGCCGGTGGGCTGGACTTGCAGCCTTTTAGCCCTGGGGTCTCAGAGCTGCTGTGATTTGCCTCCAGAAGGTGCAGGGGGAAGCAGCGGGGCTGGAAAAGCAGCTGGCCCTGGAGGAGCAAGTTTAAGCTTTGTGCACAGGGGCCTCTCCAAGTCCCCGTCCTTAGCTGTAGTTCCAGGGGCTGGTACGGACCATCAAGGAACTAGAAATGGCAAGCAGAGGCCTTCCCCCAATGCTGCCGGCTTCACAGTGCAGGCCGTAGAGGGGGCACTGGAGCCGAATGGGGGGAGCTGCTTTGGGAGACGAAGGGAGGCTGCCGTGGCCACTCTGGGTCCAGGAGAGGCTGGGGGCGTGGGGAGAGCTCGGAGGTGAAGCATTTGCTCTAACCCTGGCCTTGCCCCGCAGAGATCCTGGGAGCCCTGCTCTCGGTGCTGTCCATCTGGGTGGTGACTGGTGTCTTGGTCTACCTGGCCGTGGAGCGGCTGCTCTCCAACGAGTACGAGATCCAAGGGGAGGCCATGCTCATCACCTCAGCCTGCGCCGTGGCCGTGAATCTCATGTGCGTGGCTCTGGGGGTGGGCTTGGAGAGAATGGGCGGGAGTTGCTGGCTAATGGCAAAGGCTAACTCCCTCCTATGGGAATGCCCCGACTGGCTGGTAAGCCTTGGCCACCCCTAGGGATAATTAATCCAGGGACTGGGAGGTCTTCCAGGGCTGGAAGCTGGGGGATCCTTGTGGGTTTCCAGGATCAGGTCCTGGTCAGCCAGATGCCAGCAGGGATTTTGCTCATGAATGCAGAAGCTCTGGGCACCTCTCTAACCCACCTCCCCATGCCACAGCCTCTTGACATGTGCCCTGCAGGGGTGAGGATTGCCCCCTCCCCTCTCCTTGAACCCCAGCTGGATGAGAAGGGGCTTGGGGGTGAGACAGGCCCCTGCCTCTGGGGGTGCAGCTGCACTGATGGTGCATTTAGAGCAGGCCAGGCCAGACTAGGCCAGCCGTTGCTGCAGGCTGCAATGGCAACCAGGGCCTGTTTCCATGAGCTTCAGGCAAGGGGAGAGGCAGAGGCAGAGGCAGCTCCCTCGATGCCCTGACACCTCCATCTCCTCCGTAGGATGGGTGTTTCCCTCCACCAGACCGGGCATGGCCACAGTCACCACGGCCATGAACACGGTCCCCATGGCCCTGATGCCCAGCCCAACCCCAGTGTCCGTGCCGCCTTCATCCACGTGGTTGGGGACCTGCTGCAGAGCATCGGTGTCCTGGTCGCTGCCTACGTCATCTACTTCAAGGTGCAGTGCAGAGGCGTGGGGGGTAGCTGGGGGTCCCCTCTGGGCACAGCACAAAGCACCAGCCCCTTGTTGCACTGTGGTGGTCGCTGTCCTAGGAAGGGGGGGACCTGGTCTGAGTACAGGACCGAGTGCCAGGAGCTCTGTGCCTTCATCCCTGCCCTGCTACTGACTCTCCCTGCATCCATAGGCAAGTCATTTAACTGCCCCACTGGTGCCCAGCACTGCACAGGCAGCCAGGACACAGAGGGGAGCTCCGCAAGGAGTGGAAATTTCAGAGAAATGCAGGCATGTCGCTCTGTGCATTGAAACCTGGCTCCAGGATCCTGAAAGATGAAAGCCCATGGGATTTTTGGCTTTGCTTCTCACCACACATTACCCACCTGGGCCAGGGCATTGAACCTTCCTCAAGGGCACTAGAGATGTTCCTGGGAGGCCTCCCAGCCGGGCGGGGACACTGCGCAGCTTGCACTGCCGTTGTGGCTGACATCCTGGGCCCAAATGACTTCTCCTAACTCGCACTGCCGTTCTTGCTGACATCCTGGGCCCAAATGACTTCTCCTGTGGAGCCGTGCTCAGTAACTCAGCTCTGGGCGGGCGCAGGGTAGCTGCAGGGGTCTGCGCCATGTGGCTGCCAGGTGCGGGTCTTGGCAGTGCAGGGTTATTTTTGGGGAACCTGGAATTGTGGTGACCACTCCCCTCCCCTCCCTGGCAGCCGGAGTACAAGTTCATGGACCCCGTTTGCACCTTCCTGTTCTCCTTCCTGGTCCTGGGCACGACGCTGACTATCCTCCGAGATGTGGTGCTGGTGCTGATGGAAGGTGAGGTACCCAGCCCCGCTGGGAGCAGGGGCTTCTGCCCCGGTCCTGCCACGGGTCCATGCAACACCTCCCTCCCTTCCCAGCTGGGCTGGGGACACCAACTCCCTTGCCCCCTTCCAGGGACCCCGAAGGGGGTAGACTTCAACAGCGTAAAGGAGATCCTGCTGTCCGTCGATGGCGTCAAAGCCCTGCACAGCCTCCACATCTGGGCTCTGACCGTGTCTCACCCCGTGCTGTCTGTCCACATCGCCATCAGTGAGTACATCTGCCCCGCGGGCTCCCAATGCAGGGGCCTATGGAAGTGTCGGCCTCGACCTTGGTCATACCTGTTGGCATTGAGTGGCCAGGTCGAGGCTGAGGTGCTTTGCAGCCCCTGTGCTCCCTTGGCAGGGGAGAGGCCAGAAATGCTGCTGGAAGGGGTTGGGGTGGGGACTGTGGGAAACCCACAGAATGGACCAAGGTGGGCACTTGTCACAACGCGGCCCCGTGATTCCTGCCTCCAGCGTCTCTCAGAGAGATGTCAGAGCAGAAGTGAAGCTTTGGCCCCTCCTGTGACCTCTCCCTCCCCTGCCCACGTGCCCCCCAGACGAGAACGCGGAGGCTCAGGCTGTGCTGAAGGAGGCCAGCGCCCGCCTGCAGCGCGAGTTCCACTTCCACACCACCACCATCCAGATCGAGAACTACTCGGAGGACATGCGGGACTGCCAGCAGTGCCAGAGCCCCTTCGACTGAGGGCTCCTGCCCCGGGCAGACCCCGCGCTGCCCTGGGCCGGTGGCGACCTCGAGGCGCTTCAGCTGGGACTCGATGTTCTCAGCACGGATGCTGGCCAGGAGCCCACTTGGCATCGGTGTGGCAGCCGGGGCAGGGGGTGGGCAAGCAGGTTCCCTGACCCTGCTGCCTTGTCCTCTGGGTCTTTTTTCACCTCCCCTGTCCCTAGTAGACGCTGTCACTTTTAATATTCTGGAAATAAAGCAAATAAAACTTGTCTACCCGGTAGCATGGAGGGCTCCCTTACTGCTGGCTGCTTGTCCTGGGACTCTCAGCTGCCCTGATCTTCCCTTCCAGTGCTGGGGAGGGTTTCTGAATGGAAAAGCTATGGAGTCACTGTATGGCTTCACCTACCATGCTTGTCACCCCTCCCCGAAATTAGCTGTCACACATCGGCGTTTCTTTGGATTTGGTTTCTGATTCCAAACAGTTTGTTTAAAATGGAAAATCTTTTTTTTCCCCTTCGTTCCATCTTCCCCAGACACGACACCGCTCTCACTTGTGGGCATGTGGTGTACGGATAAGTACGGCAGGTCCCGGAGGAGACCCTGTCACCTTCTCACCAGGGAACTGTGTGGCTATGGCATCCTTGGAGCCCTCGCTGTTGGGGTGGGGGGGTCAGGGTTGCGCACCTCCGTCAGGGCTTGTCCAGGAGGGGACTGCAGAAACCATGTCCTTGTTGCTGCAGCTGTCGGCCCTGCGGTGTGGATGCGATTGGACTCCTTGGAAAACGCTTCCCACCCCTGTAGAGCTAGCCGCAGGTGGCAAAAGAGGTACTGAGGCGGGCACCCCTTTGTGCCAGTGCAGCTCTCTCCACACAGGAGCCCTCACGGGTGAAGCACTGATTGCGGGGGGCCTCCCCATAAAGCTGTAGATCCCTCACCGCTTGCTCTCGGCCTCATGGGACCCGGCCCCCCTCCAAAACCACTGGCTCTCAGCTTCTGCTTGCGGCTCGACTTTGCAAAAAGACTAGAGCTGCTGCGTTGGCAAAAGGACTCGGCGAGGTCCAGCCAGGCAGGATGGTTGTGGCGCTCCCAATTCCTCTGGGTTTCATTTGCAAATCTTGCGTAGGTGTTTGCACAGCTAATATTGCCCAGCCCCCTGAAAAGGATCTCACGGCACCCCGGGGATCTCTCACTGAGAGTGCTCCTCACAATGGCTAGCTGAGACCTCCCGGCATCTCCCTGGCACGCCTGGTCTGTGGGAGACTGGCAGAAGTGGCATGACTGGAGGGGGGGAAAATCTGTTTTCTTGTCCCAGCTCAGCTCCTGCATCCTGTCTCTGTTACGAGTAGGGGAGGGCAGGTATCGCCCCCACCCCAGCGGTGTGTGCATGGCCCGGATCCGTTCTGCCTCCCTTTAATCAAACCAGTTTGACTTCCTCTTGATTCTGGTCCTGGCTGGTGTTCCTCCCCCCTTCTCTCCATCTCCGCTCGTCCCACAGTGTTTCCTGGCCTTCCCGACTCCCCGCACCCACCCCTCCACCCCCAGCATGGGTGATGGGTGCAAAACGAGGGGAAGGGCCCGGGCCTGTGAGCAAAGGCGCTCTCACCCTCGGCAGTGTTGACTCAGGGCCGTGTCCTACAGAGGTCAGAACGCCCAGCGCCGCGCTGGGAGGAGGGAGCCGTGTGCACATCTGCCAGCCGGCATTTTGCTCCAGCAGCGACTGCAAACATCTGTCACCGCTTTTAGGGGCAGGAATCACGGCCCGTTTTAAAGGGAAAGCGATGTGGGATCTGGGGCCCGAGCAACAGCATCTCTGCTCCGATACGCTGCTGTGGTCCTAACTGGCCTGCAGCCCCCAGGCTTGTTTCCGTGCCGGCTGCAAGCCCTGTCCAAGAGGCTCCAGGGAGGATGTTCCCTCTTCTGCTGCGGGCACGAGGCTCCCACACGGGCATTGCCAGCTGTTAGGCCAGATGTCATCACCAGCCTTCCCAGCACATCAGCTTTATGGAGAGGGCCGTAGCACCATCCACACCCAGGAGCACAGAAAAGGGGAGCAATGGCCATCGCTTCCAGCCATCCAGAGGTGTGCACCATGGCTGCGTGTTACAGCACAGCTGCGTCCCACCCCAGAGGTTGCTGCATTGTGTTGGTGGGTGACATGGCTCCTGTCTAGGAAGCACATCGGGGCGGGGGATTCCAATCGCTGCAAGATGCTGGTGTCCCCTAAAACCCGCTGGGTGCCTGGCGGGTCAGGAGAAAAAGCTGTAGGGCTCCCAGTGTCCAGATCTGTGGTGCCAGGGAGTGAACACCGGGCAGGGACGGAGCAGGGGGATTTCTTTCCAGCTTCATTGCCCCTTGCCTCAGTTCCAGGCTTATTGATGATTAAACACTGTTTTCCAAGTCTACAACCGCAGGCACATTAACCAGATCTTATCCTAAGAGCCAGCAGCAGCCTGACCGTGGCGCTGGCACCTCACTTCCCAAGCAGCTGCCACGGCTCATTTATCTTCCAGCTTGAGGCTGATCCAAATCCCGGGTTACGGCTGCTTAATTAGCTGCTAAAAATTTCCTCCTGGACTTTTTTCCTGCTTACGCAGGCAGGACTTGACCTGGAGCACCTCAGGGTATGCTCTCTCTCTCTTGCAGGGTGCTGTAAGCTTCTCTGCAGCAGTGCCCAGGGAGCACAAACTGTGAACTTCCCTGCAACAGTGCCCTGCTTTGCCCAGCCTGGGTCCCTGCACAGCGTCTTTTCATGCCAGGGTAAGCAGAGCTAATGCCTTCCGCTGCCTTTGCTCCACAGCTTCCCAAGTGCTTTGCAAGCCACCGGCCCCCACCAGCCTGCCCTGTCCTCCCAATGGGGAAATTGAGGCACACAGAGATCTACACTGGGTGTCTGCTGGCTTTGGGTGCCCCTGTGCCCAGTGCCCACTGATCCTGTTGGCTCCAGTGTGATTTGCCAGAGATGAACTTAGGTGGAAAATCAGGTCAGAGGGGCCAGGTACTCTGGGGTATGAAGGTGCCCAGCTCTCGGTGATACCCCGGGGAGTTAGGTGCCCAGCAGCCTCAGCTGATCGGAGCCCAGGGGGGTCTCAAGCCAAATCAGCCTGACAATTTGCAAAGCCCTCCACCGAGTCCCTTATCCAAGGTCAGCGTGCACGTGAGCCTGAGGCCGGGCTCCCAGGTGCTCTGTCTCCCAGCTCCGAGCTCTCCCTAAACACAGCGCTCACTGCTAGAGCTGGAAGCAGACCCCAGCTGTCCCGGTTCCCAGTGCTGCCAGCCTCTGTACCGCTGGGACATGCTATCTCAGCTCACCGGCAGCTTGCCACACACCATGCATCACCAGTGCTGGCTGGTAACCCTACCTGCGTCAGCTCTGGCCCGGTCCCTGGATTCCCGTCTCTGCACAGCCCGAGCTCCAGCTCCTGGAGTCAAGTGATCCTTTTGCTCATCTAGCCCTCCCGCTTGCGGCGTCACACCTGGGAATAATACATCCCCAACATGTCCCAGCCCGAAGGCAGCAAATGACAAGAACAGGCCATTTGCTGGGGGTTTTAGCTGTCATGACGTTGAAGCCAATCCCCTGACCTGGGGAGCCAAGCAACAGACGGAGCCAGGAGTGTCCTCGATGGCTCCTGTCGGACTGGCCCCGACCCTCATGCACGCTGGGTGTCTCCGGGTAAATCCGAGAGCGTCACCTCACCCCCCTGGGTTGCAACGAGGCTGGCTGAAGGTTGGATCTGCTACGGGAGGTCGGGGTGGGGACTCAAGCTGAGCTGCTCTTGGGGCAGGGCAATGCAATCTCTGCAGCCTTTTTCCAGGTGCCACAGGTTTGGAGCCAGCCTGGCATTCCCCGGGGTGAGCGTGTTCCTGGTGGAAGCTGCCCCCCCGCAGCAGCTCAGCAGGGGACGCACCCTGGCATACGTGAGCATGTGGGGCAATAACAGACCATCACGATAGAAGTGAGAGGCAGCCTCTTCCCCACGGCTGCCTGGGGCAGGGGAGCCCAGCATCCCTGCGAGCCTTTATTTGTACTGGTAAAACCCAATAAGACGGAAATGCCTGCCAGCGTCCAACAGCGCATATCGGCCCTGCTCCAGTCCAGCCTTAGGGGACCCTGCAGTGCTGCTAATAACCACGCCTGGCTCAGTCCCTGGCCTGGAACTGCAGCCGTCTGGTCCCCGGGGCACCGCCAGCTGGGTGTTTTGCCTGGTACCATCCAGCCCCCACCCGGGGATCCCAGCCAGCAGCCGGCTGCCCTCCCACGGCCCTGCTGTCCCCCCGGCTATTGCTTCTCCAGCTGCCGGTACTTCTTGCGCAGCACAGAGACCTGGTCCTTGAAGAGCACGGGGTCGAGGCGGAGCTGGGAGTGCACCAGCGGCATGTACCCGAACCCGGCGGCGAAGCGGTTGACGCAGGCCTGGCGCTGGGAGAAACGGAGGGGCCCACCGGAGATGCCTGCGCTCTGGGATGCCTGGGGAGACACGAGCAGAGGGTGAGCTCGGGGCTGGGGAGCGGGAGCAGATCCCAATCAGCGCAAGGTGTGAGGATGCCACCTTAGAGGAGTCGTTCCCACAGCGCTTTGGAAGAAGCAGCTGGAGCCGTGATCTAGGTGTAGCCTGTTCTGCTATGGGGGTTTCCATGCTTCGGGACTGTGCTGGGGGCTGCCCCCCACCCCTCTTCCCCCAATGGGTCGGGGGGGGTTAAGCCCTCCCCAAAGGCACTGAGTGTTGGCAGCAGCCCCGGCTTGGGACTTTGACTGGGCTGTGCCAATGCTCCTGCTGGGACCCCAAGCAAAAGATCCTGGCTAGAGGATCTTGCCCCTCTGCTCAGGGTCAGATTGATGTCACATTTGGGGTCAGGAAGGAATTTCCCCCCGTGCTCAGACTGGTACAGACGGGAAGGGGTTTTGCTTTCCTCTGTAGTGGGGGCACGGCCCCTGCTTGGGATCTCTTGAGTGCATGTTAACAACTTGTTACAGAAGCAGGACGCTGCTTTCCCCATGGCAGGTTCGGGTGTGAAGTCTGGTGCTGTGTCACGGCTGACTCTAGTTTTACTGAGCATTTAGATGATGGATTGTGCAGGATGGTTTGGACAGGGCTGATCCTGCCCCTGGCCGGGGGCTGGACTACATGACCTTCCAGCTCCACTTCTCTAGGATTTGGTGGAAGCTGACCCAGGACTAGAAAGAGGCCTTGGAGAGTCGCTGCTGGCAGGGGGGAAAGGATGGAGAGGGCATCTCCATCTCCACTTCCAGGGCTCAGTTGCACCTCCCCCTCACCTTCTCCCCATGCCCGGGGATGGGACCCAGGCGTCCTCACCTGCTGCGGGGCAGCCTCCTTGTGCTGCTTCCTCTGCGTCACCTTGACGGGTGGCAGGCGGGTGACGGCAGAGACAAGGAAGTTCATCAGGATGTCCTCGCAGTCGCCCAGCTGGTCGCTCAGCTCCCGCAGCCCCGCGGGCAGGTAGTGGGTGAACAGGCTGTGGTAGTACCTGGGGGGGCAGCAGCGCAGAGCCAGGGTGACTCCTGGGCAGGGGCTGGGCTGCCCTCTGGGTACGGGGCACAAGTGGGGGAAGAGAGGGCTCAAGGGGCCTCAGGTGCAGGGTGAGAAAGGAGGGTGACCGCAGCCCTGGACCCCCGAATCCCCTAGCCCCCCACCCTCCAGGGTGCTGCAGGGCACCCAGCCCCTCCAGCACCAGCCCACACTCCCCTTCCAAGCGGACGGGGAGCCCATGGGACCTACGCCCCGATTCCCCTCCTTCCCCGTGAATCCGCCCGGGGCCCTGGGGCGAATCCAGGCAGAGGCCGTGAGGCAGTGCTGGGGCTGGTACCGGTGGTAGAAGGCAGCGGCCGTAAGGACCATGGAGAACTCGTTGGTCCACTTGGAGGTGAAGCCCCAGCGGTGCTGGCCGGGATCCCAGAAGTGGCTCCGCATGGGGAAGCCGACGATACGGTCAGGGAAACTCCGCCACACCACAAAGGCAAAGTCCACCTGGGGCCGGGGAGAGGGGAGATGTCACCGCCTGGCCAGGATGACTGGATGGATGGACACAGCAGGGCTGGTCCGACATGGCCTGACACGGCAGAGGGCAGCTGGATTTGACCCAGGCACCCCACCACATCATCTCTGCTTCCCGTGGGAAACAGACTCACTGCAGAGCATCCTCCAGGGACATCCCTCTCTGCATGGAGCTCTTGCTGCAGGCCCAGCTGCTGGACAGCCGTACCCACTGCCCACCCTGATCCTGAGCTTCTGGACCCCGCGCGTGGGGTGCCACCAGCTCTCACGCAGGCAGCCGCCCAGGGCTGGGCGTGCGCGTGTGCCGGGGGTCTGCAGGGTGAAGCCAGGTGCCTCGGTAGCGGGCACAACTGACTCGGTGGCTGGCCTGCTGCCAGCTGGCCTTCCCCACCAGTCTCTGATTCACCAGCTGAGCTGGGGGCCTGTCCCTGGATGTAGGGAGAGTGCTGCAGCGTTAGAGCAGACTACGTGCTTCCACGTGGCCCGTGGAGGTGGGTTCCAGCAGTCTCTGGTTGCACCCCAGAGACGGGTGCACGGCAGGGGTGTTCGCTGCATGCCTCTGGGGTCCCGCAGGATGCCTGGCTCTGTGGCAGGTGGCACGGTGTCCTGGGATCCCCATGGCCTCACCTCGCTGGTCGAGAGACTGGCATGCTCATCCAGGCTCAGCACGGCGTCCGTCCCGATGGCCGGGTAAGGGAAGAAGCGGTCACTGATCTGGGGTGGGGGAGAACAGAAGAGTCAGGGGTGCCCAAAGCCCCCTCTCCCCATCCCCTGCTCACCCCAGCGGCCAGCACAGATGAGACAGTTGCCAGCAAAGGCAGCAGTCTCTGGGCTGGTCACTGTGATGGGGAGCCCCCTTCTTACTTTCCTCCTGCCATGAATGACCGTCAAAGGCACTGGGGTCTGGGGCCACTTCCCGCTTGGCGGCGGTGACTTCTCGCTGCTCCACAGGACGAGAACCTATGAGGAAACCAAGGCAGGAGAGTCAGCGAGGCAGAGGTAGCACTGAGCCAGCCCGAAGCAGGGCCCATCCAGCCACGTGTCTGTCTGCGGGGACCCTGCAGGGCACAGGGCTTGGAGGTCCCTCCCGCCCCTCCAGGTACACGTGTGCCTGGCATGGGGGCAGGCGGAGGGATGCTAGCAGCAGGCCGGGGGGTTGGGCAGGTCCCTGCCTGTCCCCGTGGTCTCTTGAGGCAGTGCAGGTGTTTCCCAGCATGTGCACATCCCAGCCCCGGAGCCAACGTGCCTCATGCCCAGCCCGCCGAAGGGAAGGGAAAGCGGGGTGGGAGCTTGCACCCTTGCCGGGGGCCAGATAGCTCCTTGGCTCCAAACTCCCTGAAACTGCCTCTAATTGAGACTTTAGGGGCTCCTCTCCTTTCAGATGTGGGGTGGGAAGCACAGGGGGGTCCTGCCAGCAGTGCGGGGCTGGAAGGTGGCAGGTATTTCACCTCACTGGGATAAAAGTCCTGTCGTTTTGCATCCTTTCGCCTAAGCCAAGGCCCTTGGGACCTGCTTTTTCAAGGAGCCAGGTGCCAGGGGGCTGGATTCCCAGCTGGATCTCTGCCTGCTGTAGTCAGAGAGGGCAGGACGCTCCCATCCCAAACCAACGGCCGGTCCATTCACTTTAGCTTTCCAGAAGCCCCAGGTAGGTCCAGCTTGGGCCCCTCACCCCTGGCCTGCAGCCCCCACTCTTCCCCTCACCCCCCAGGCAGGTTTCACCCCCTCCCTGACCTGGGAGCAGTACTGGGACGCAGAGACAGCCTGGATGAGCTTGAGGATGGGCTGAGAGAGGGAGATCCCCGGGGCCATCGCCCGGATGAGCGCGGTGAACTTGCTGGAAGGGCTGGAGCCTGGGGCAGGAGAGAAAAGAGAGCTGTCAGCGAGGGCATCGGGCGGTGGTGGGGGCGGCCGGGGGCTGCGGTTCCTACCGTGCTGCAGGTGGTAGAAAGGGAAGTCTGGGATGTGCGTGGAGTACTCGGGCTGTGCCAGGAGCCCTCCCGGCAGGGCGTTCCAGAAGAACTTGGGCCGGGACTGCCGCCCGAACACCCGGTCCTTGATGATCTGGGGGGGAAGGAGGCACGGTCCTTGTCAGCCCCACCAAGGCACTGGTGCTCCCAGGTCCTGCCGCCCGTCTGGGACTAGAGAACCCAGCCCAGACCCTTTGCATCGCGTGAACAGAGCATGCTGCGCTCAGCTGCGGGTGCAGCCCCCTGAGGCGCCTGGCAGCAGGACTGCACCCCAGACCTGCCGTCTATGTTTCTAAACCAGGATGACACCAGTTGCACCCACGACAACGTGGCTATCGGTGCCTGGAGGATTACCACGAAGCAGCCCAGCGCTGGCTGCGGGCTGTGCCAGCCTTTGGGGAGCATTGGCTTTGGGGGGAAGGTGAGATCTGTCCCCCCAAGTGTTACTCAGGGGCTCAAAGCTACATGAAACTGATGCCAACCCAGCACGTGCTGTCTCCTGCAGCAAGACGTCCCTGCTGCTTCTGAATGGCTCCCAGCCGCTCTGTGCAAGCAGGGCTGCGGGTTGCAAAACCCAGGCTTCCTGGAGCTCCCTTATCCGGGTCCTGCTAGAATAACTGGGCCCGCTGGCTTCCAAGGGAGCACGCCAGCCTCCCCCAGTCCTAGCCTGGCAGGCAGCTTAGAGCTGACGACCCCAGGCACATCAGTGAACCCCAGTCCATGTCTGAGGCATCCTGTTTTTTTTGCCTCCAGGACAAGCTGTTTCCATCCCATTCACAGATTTCATAGACATGAGGGCTGGAAAGGACCTTGGAAGATCACCGGGTCCAGCCCCCTGCCCCAGGGGCAGGAAGTCAGCTGGGGTCAGATCACCCCAGCAAGATAAACGTCCAAATGTCTCTTAAAGGAGTCCAGAGTAGGTGTCTGCTTAGAAACGGACCCGAGTCCTCGGTGGTGCTGGGTGAACTCTGAGCAGCCCCGCGGTCTGAAACCAGCACATCCCAGGGCTGGTTCTCTCTTCATCCCCTTCCCTGCAGCTGAACCCAGGCCCCTAAACAGCTGCTCTGCAAGAGGGATGCTAGCCTGCCCCCTCCTCGCAGTGCCTCCTGCTTTGGGATGCTGGGGCTGTGAGCTTCCCCACAGCTGGCACTCCTGCCACTCTACAGGAAGGGGGGAGCTACCTGCCTGCCTGTCCTTGCTTGGACAAGCAACCTGCTCCCCAGAGCAGGTCCCAGCCCTTGACCAGCCCTCACCCAGGGCCCCAGGGCATGGCAGGTGCAGGAGAGATGCCCGCAGGGTGGCACTCACCTCCAGGGTGGTCTGCACGATTTTTTCCACAGAGGAGAAATAGGCTTCCCACAGGAACTGGGTGTGCTGCTGGAAGGCCAGGACCTTGTCCCTGTGGATGCAGCGCACGGTGGAAGGGATCTGAGAGAGGGAGAGAAGGTAGATGCAGCCTGACAGAAGGGCCCCGTCAGCACGTGGCTTTGGGGAGCTGGCTTCTAACCCCAGCCAGAGGACTGCAAGCCTGGCCCCTGGAAGGGGCACCAGGGCAGTGCTATGCTGCGCCAGCCCTCCCGTACCGCCCCCACCTTCACCTGCAACAGCAGCCGCTCGTCCCCCACGATAGCTGCCTTGCTCCAGTCGATCACCTCGGAGAAGGGCAGCTCCCAGCCATTGCTCAGCAGCACAGGAATGCAGGCAGCCTGGGCAAGGGGAGACAGGCCATGATGACTCCCAGGGGCCCGGCACCCCCCCCAGGACCTCGCAGGGGCAGGCCACAGGGATGGAGCAAGCCCAGAGCGGGGCTCCACGCAGCCTCCTCCCAAAGACAGCCCCGTCGGGGAGCTGGGTCCCTGCCCTCGTCCCCTCGCAGGTACCTGCAGTGCCTCCAGGAAGCGGAAGGAGCCCAGGCGCCGACCGCGCGGGATGATGCAGAAGGTTGAGTTGTGCAGCAGCTCCCGGTAGTCGAACCTGGGGCCAGAAGGCAGCACGGGTCAGGGCCCAAGGCCGGAGCTTGCCGGCTCTCCCCACCCTGTGCACATTGTTGGGCATCTGCACCCCAGGCAGGCACATCAATCCCAAGCAGTTCCCTCGCTTTCACCCTCTGCCCCAGGACCCGCGAGACCTCAGCACACCTTAGCCATTCCCAGGCATGAAACAAGCCTCTTGCCCCCCAGCCCCGGCCCCTGCAATCAGAAAGACCCAGCTCTTTTTATGAGGGAAACTGAGGCTGAGAGACCAAGCAACGACCTGCACAGCCCAAGACAGGAGATCTGCAACAGCTCTATGGGCTCAGACCCCCCGCCCAGGGCTCAGGCTGCCGGCTGCATGACTTCTGCAGTGCGAACATGCCCTAGGCTTTAACTCGGGGGACTGTTCCCCCACTGCTGGCTCTGCCACTGACTCACTGAGTAGCCCTGGGCAAGTCTCTTCATTTCATCTCCTGTTTCAACGGGGAAGTATCAGGAGCATCAGGTGGGCCAAGGCAGCAGTGCTGCCGAGGGGCCTGGAGGCAGTGGTGACAGGGCCACATAAACAGAGCTGCTCTGGGCCCATCTACTTGGGGCTGGAAAGGGTTAACTAAGGACTTCATTACCTGCTCCAGCTGCGAGCCAGCTGCCCAATGCAAATAAAAGATATGGCAGCTTGGGCTGGGCTGGCATGGGATGGACCCTGGAAATGGGAGCCCTGTGTGTGCTGTGGCGGAGCATGCTACCCTTGCATTGCTCTAGCTTTCCCTGTCCCCTCAACATGCCTCAGCCCTGATGTGGAGCAAGGCCACCCCCCGAGAATGAAAAGGGGAGCTCAGTCTCTGCGGTCTGAGCCCTTGGCCTCATGGCTGGGCCCTGCCAAGAAGCAGGGGGCCAGCCACTGCCAAAAGCCTGGTGGTTTCTGCGGTGCAGACGCTGCAGCCAGCGCTGACACCAGGGCATTTCACCGCTCCCATCCCAAATGCAAAGGGCCGGGCCTTTGCAACTTAGAGGCCGTTAATTAAGACAGAACCGCTCCTTGCGTTGCAGCGCTGTCCCCGTGCAGCAGACGCGGGTCTGGCTGGTCAGAGCCCAGACCCTGCGTTGTCAAAGCCCAGTAATCATGGAAACATTTCCTTGTGTTTGCCATGCCAAGGAAAACAGTGCTTTTGTCTGAGCAAAACATTCCTGGGCTGCATCGTGGTAAGCCCCAGAGACTGCAGCCTTGTGCTGCCCAGCCTGAGAGTGGAAGGGACCGAAGTAGGGAAATTGCCCAGCCGATGCCAACTTCCAAGTGGGGCAGGCTGCAAGCAGCAGAGCGGGCATGGTTTGGGCAGGGCGAACATGGAGACACTAGACTGCAGGCATCTTCCTGGCTGAGCAGGTGAGATGGGTTCAAAGAATACAAATGATGCTTTGGCGCTCAAGCATTGAACCCTGTGGTGAGTTTTCACCAGTGCCATGGCTGGGATGCTGACGGTAGCTCAGCCCCGTATCCAGGCATAGGTCGGAGCAGCTAGTAGGGAGGTCGTGAGGCTGCTGGTAATGCCACCCACAGGCTCCGAACCCCTGGCACGGTAACCCAGTTAAAGGTTAGAGAAGTGGGGCTGGAAGGGACCTCAAGGTCACATAGTCCAACCCCTTGCTTGAGGTAGGTCTTGTCCAGTACGGAGAGCAAACCTGCGACCTTGGTGGTGGTCGCACCACACTTGAATCGGGTGCTTTGGTATCTCTGGGCCAGCGCTGCACCCTGCAGAATAAGGCTTGTCGAGTGGCGTCATCTCCCCAAGAAACTTCCAAGTCTCCCTCTGCTTAAACTTGACTCTCCTTCCACTGTCCTGGCTGGAGTTCCCGGCTCCCAGGAGGTGCTTCTGCTCTGAGCTGCGATGGGGAAAGCGCGCTCCATCCTCCACGGGATACCGAATCCCCTGTCAGCAGCTAGCGGTGGCAGGGTGGTTGGGTGTGAAGCAACGAGCCAAGTGCCTGGGTGCAATGGCACCTGACGGGTGATGAGTTGGTAACAAAGACCGCTGTCAAGCAGGGAGCGATTGTATCGGTGACTTGCAGTGCTCGTCTTTCAGCACCACTGGGGAACGGGCAGGGCGCCAGTCCCAACGTGCTCTTGGAGGCACGTGATGCCCAGCAGCATGTACCTGGCAAAAGGTGGTGGGTGGCGTGTCCTAAGGCCTCTTCCCATCGTCATCCTCCTCCTCCTCCTTCCCAAGAGGAAGATGCTGCTTGCACTGCGGGAGTTGGGGCAGGGTCTCGGCAGTCCTACTGCATGCCACAGTGTAGTCAGCTCTGTCTGCCTTGGCTCACCTGAGGGTCCGGGGCTGGAGGAGCCTGGTGCCAGGGGCTCCAGACCCCCCGGCTGGTGGAGAGGGTCCAGAGGTCTGCGCTGTGCCTCACTTGGGGCTACAGCAGTGCTGGCCAGGGGGCTTCACCCAGGGATGTTTCTCAACAGAGAACAGCCTGTATGCGCCGAGAGCCGGGCTCGCTGTCTTGGTAGCAGATCCCCCTCCAGCACCCATGCACGCCCCAGACTGTGACCGCAATATGAGGCCTCTGCATTGGAAGCGAAGGAGCCTCTGATCAGTGCTCTGCCCTTCCCGCAGGGTGCCGCGGTCTTAGGAGGAGATGACGGCTGCTTCTCCCGCAGCACTAATCCTCCTTGGGCAACTTCCCCCTCAGCCCCAAGCACCCTGTTTGAGGGCCCAGACCTTGGAGCTGGCTTCCCTTTCTGGGAGGCTCCATGCCGGGTTATGAAAGGGGCTTCTGTGCCACCGGCCTGTGAGAGGCACATTCACTGCCGGGGCTCCGCAACCGCACAGGAAAATGCAATATTTACACTCATGCTGGACAGCCCAGCTCCTGTTCCTGCCCAGCGCCGCGTGGGGAGGGAAGGGGCAGCACAGACAAGGAGCTACTATTCGCTGCCTGCACGCCGCGCTCGGCTCCCCGCGCCGGGGGAGAGGGCAGCGCGTCACCAGGGGGGCGGCCGCGGCCGTATCGGGCTCAAAGGGCTCCTTGAAAGCGGAGGAGGCTGCGGCTGTTCTGGCCTCTGTGCCCATCGGCGCCTGTCGGACCTACAGCCTCGTGCTCCAGGGGACCGAGCTGGGGGTTGGCAAAGGCCTCCACCGCCCTGAGCGCGCCACAGTGAAGTCATCCCTACCCAGCCAGCCAGCAGGCATGGAGTGGCTCTGCCCTGAGCGTGTCACGGTCATGATGTCATCCTGCGAACCCAAGCATTTCCAGTGATGTCATGCCATGTCAGCATTAAGGGGGGGGCGGAGGTTGTGGTAGTTGGCACTGTGTGGTGTGGATGCAAGAGCATCACTGCTCATCCCCATCCTTCCTCTTGGGTGGGCTACAGGGACCCTAGCCCCTGCCTCCCAGTCCCTCAACCCCCTTCTTCCCGGGAGCCTGCCCTTCTTGCTCAACCTCAGTCCACTCTGCCGTAAGCCCCTGGCTCCCAACTGCATGGGGGCTATTGCCCCGAGCTACCCATCAGGACAGCAGGGTCCAGCTCCCACCCAGCCTGGCAAGCAGGGCTCATGGATGAAGGCACTAGCAAACTTGTCTGCAAGTGCCAAGCCAGCCTTGCCCCAAAGCCCAGGACTCCTTGGGAGAAGCAGCAATTCCCTGCCCCGTCCCAGCTCCCACGGGGGCTGTCCCTTTGCCCCAGACAGCATGGGGCAGGCTGCAGGGCCCTGGCATGGAGGGGCTGCCCTGCTGTGCCCAGGGATTGGCTGCCATGGCAGGGAGCTGCTCTGCTGCAGCTGCCCCGGATGAGCACGTGCTCTAGGCTGGAGGGTGTCCAGCTGTCCCATAGCCGTCCACTCTCTTCCCCCACGTCGCAGGGTCCTCTCCCCACCCAACCAGCCCAGGAGGGCAGGCCTGGCACCCCTGGCCAGAGCTCCACGGAGGCTCCCAGCTTGCTTCGCTGCAACCCGTGCTGCCCAGGCCTCCCGAGCTGCAGCAAGGGGCAGGGGCCGGGTCCTGGTGACCACCCGTCCACAGCAGTGCTTGGCACACGGCACCCAGCCTCCCTGGTCCGCAGAAAGGCCCGGAGCCACTGCTGGCTCTTAAGTGGGAGACTGTCGCCAGTGCTGAAGTGATTTAGGAGCATGGGCCCCACTGACAATCCATTCTCCTCCGGGCTATTCGAAAACCCCATGCTAGCAATAGCACGGGGCCTCATCCCTGATCCAAACCCCAGTGGGAGTCGGGTAGCCTGGGTATCACGGTCCACATGCGCATACATGGATAATCTATGTGCACACGCACTCCACATGCATGCTCCAGGATCCAGCGTGGCTGTCCACATTCTCCACATACTGTTCAGCTTGGAAATGGAGACACAGGCCCAGCAGGCAGCCGTTCCCAGGCCCCCGAATTTCCCCCCCACGCTCACGCAGGGGGGCATGGAGGGGCACAGCCCTCTGCAACCCTGATCCACGATGTTCATTTTAAAGCCGCCCCGGCCCAAACTCTGCCCGTTGCCATCTCTCTCCTGCCAGCAGATCCTAGACAAGCTCTGCAGCTGGCTTTGCTGGATCTGGTAAATTAGCCCCAGCCAGGGGCTGATGTATTGACAGCATCGAGTTTATGAACAAAAACCACCCCCGGGGAATTGAGACACGATGCTGCGGCGCGATGCTGAGAAGCCCATTAGTTCATTGCGTCTCATTAACGTCCCTGTTCTCACTCGAGCCACCTGCCGAGAAGGGGGGAGCTTCAGCGAGGCTCTCCCCACGCATCCCATTCCCATGAAATTTCATTAACGAACGCCGCCGTGTCTGTGCTCGCCCCTGCCTGCCCCCCCGGCCCTGTGCCAGCTCCCCAGCCCGGGAGAGGTGCGTTGGTGGCCAGAGGCGGGGGAGCCTCGCTCGAACGTCTGCATGGATCTCTGCACCGGCGGTTATTCCCGCGCGCTGAATTGCGGGAGGGCTTTGACTGCGCTCGTGGGGCCAGATTCTGATGCCAGCAGCTTGGTCGCATGCTAGCACGGTGCCGTGAAAGCCATCCCTGTTGCACGGATGTAGCTAAGAGCCTATCCAGATCCCGGCGCACCAATCTTGCCCTTCTGTATTGTGACAAATGCAGCAGGACGCGCTCAAACCCGTTAGCCAAGCCAGGCTGCATTCCTGAGCTAGCAGGGGTTTTGGAGGCAACGTCCCTTCTGGGGTCGATACTCTCCCTTCCAGCAGAGATCCTGCCTGGTTTCCCTGGGAAACACCATGCAACTCCCCATGTCCTAAGGCCCAGCGTTTTCTGCAGCCCAGTTCCCATCCATGATTGCATCTCTTTTCAGTGTAAGGTTTGTCCCCACGTGCCCCCGGATGCTTGCTCCCTCCTGAGCCAGAGTCTGACCTCGGTCCCAGCCGCCCAACTGCAGCGCAATCCCCTTGCCGGGATCAGGAACTGGTGTATTGAAAAGAGCTGATGCTGATGGAAGCTGCCAGCCTGGGAGCTCTCTTCGTGCACGTGGCTGCAACCGTGCAGGGTACTTGTCCATCCAGGGAGTCCCAGCACTGCCACAGGGCACTGGGGATGGGACTATTTGATCTTTTGCCCCATTCAGCCCATCAGAGCTGTGTTTTTACCCCAGAGTAAGTGCTAACTTGCCCCTGGCCCTGTTGTCCTCCTCCACTGAAAACTAACCTACCTCTGGCTTGGCTCCCACTTACCCCAGGGTAAGAGCATGCACGCAGGCAGCACACAGCAAAGCCCGACCCTTTCTCTGCAGCAGTGCAATCCCTAACCCCCACCGAAAACACAGCCAGACCTTGGAGGAGCTGAGCATGAAAGCCCGATATTGGTATTCGCTGCAGGACGAAGTTGGGGCTCCCTGGCACTGGGCAGTTTTGCAGTGACACCTCTGAGGATTCATTTTGTTCCCAGCTTTATTGCTCTTATTGCAGCCGCATTGAGAAATGCCAGGCCGGCCAGGTCTCCACTGGGCTCTGCCATTATACAGGCGTGCAATGAGAGATGGCCCTGCCCTGGCGCATTTGTAATTCAGGGAGAGGAGAGAGTCCATGAACTCATAAAACATGGTCCTGGCAAACCAGGATGGCCGTCAGCCAGAGCTATGGGTCTGTCCGTGGACCAGCTGCCTCCACTTAATGGTGATTTAGAACCAAAGGACAAGGAGGATGCAGACCCTGAGACGGTGCAGCGAGGCAGCTGGGTTCCCCTCCTGCCCTCAGAGCCAGCTCTGGCAGCAGCTGAGTTTTGAAGCTTACATCCTTCATTGTGCCTTTGCGGCACCCCAGGAGCTGGCGCCGGGGCTCCAGGCTGTGGCTTGCGTGGTCCGATGCAGAAGGGAAAACTACATCCCTGAGATGGGCGCAGCTGAATCCAGCCCCCCGGTGCAGCGAGGCAGCCGCACGGAGGGAGCAACAGGTAGCGGCGCGGGACTCGGCAGCTCCCCAAAAGGGAGGGCACCCCGTAGCCCTGAGGAAGGGCGAGAGGGAGAAAGAGAGGGCTTTGTACCTAGAGAGGGCATCTACTGTGGAGGGCTGAGAACGGCCTTATCATCCGGGCTACCGCGGAAGTGGAAGCCGGCGCCTCCAGGCTGCGAGGAGCCAAAGGCTCCTTCTGGAAACACTTTGCTACTGACGTTCTGCGGTTTCCGAACAATAATATAGTCAGTGCTTGCCCGTTCCTAGCTCCAGCCCCAGGGACCGAGCGGCTCCAATCCCTGCTCGCAGGCCCCCCGTCACCCCAAAGCCAGCAGCGGGCATGCGGCGAGGGCACAGAGGAGATGGGGGAGCGGCTCTCATTTGTCAGAGGCAGGAGATTTATTTTTTCTCCCCCCGTCCCCCTCGATCTTTCTGCAGCCGAACAAAGTCAGCCGGCTGCTACAGAAGGTTCTTTATGTGGGCACAGGACCTGTTTGTTCAGGCAATTGCTGGGGCCGGAGGAGCCACGGAGCTGTAACAAGCCCTTCCTCTGCTCCGAGGGCAGCGCTGAAGGAGGTTTAGTGTTACCTGCGGCTCCGGGCTACAGCCAGGATGCTCGTGGCTGCACCAGGCTCCCCTCCGCCTCCCCGCTGCGGCACAGGCGCTCGGTTCTTCGCCTGCCCCATGGAAGGGAAAATGCTCCAGGCCTCTGGGGTCGAAGCCTGCTTGAATCGCTGCGCTTGTGATGGTGCTGTGCCAAATGTCTCCTTGTGCCCGATGGGTGCACTCGAAGCCAACCTGAATGTCCGGGTCCTGAGCCGGTTTGGGGGTCAGGCATACCTCACTCGTGCTTGGGGTTCTCCCAGCTGTGCCAAGCACATGGGCAACTTGTATTGCCCCTTTCCCCTCCCTGTTCTCCCCTACAAACTCGGAGCGTGGGCCCCGCAGCACCCGGGGGCCCTGACCTTGCCCTACAGTGAATGCCGGTGCTCAGGTCCTCCAGGAGCTGGCTGCGCTTGTGGTGGGGGGTTTAGGGTTTGCACTGCTGGGAAGAAGGGGTGAGGCTTTGCTATGTGCCGGCTGCTCAGCGGTAGCTGCCTGTGTGCACACTCTTACCCCAGGGTAAGTGGAAACCAAGCAGAGGCAGCGTAGCCTTCAGTGAAGGGGGAGAAAGGGGCCTGGGGTCCGTTAGCACTTGCACAGGCAGCCAGCAGATCCAGCACAGCCACTGGGGTGTGGGAAACTGCTCCCATGTCCTAGCCAAAGACTCAGGCCGACCCTTGTCACACCAGCTGCTCCAACTGGAAGAGAGACCCCCTCCCTGCCTTTGAGAAAAGGAAATATCCCCTCATTTTACTGCTGGAGAAACCAAGAGAGACAATTGCCAGCTCCTCCAAGATGACATCCTGCAGCCTGGCACGCTCTGTGCTTTTTAAGTAACTAGTGGCTGCACTGAAATAAATACCCTCTAATAGCCGGTGCTAGCAATGCCAGGGACTTACATTAGGCCTTTCAGTCTGAGCTCTCCAAGCCCTTTACAGAGGTGAGGCCAGAGGCATCATTCTGCTTTTAGGTGGGGAAACTTGAGGCCTCGAGAGGGGACAGGACTCTGCCCTCGCTGCCTGTTACAAATCCTGCCCAAACCGCTGCCGGGACCAAGAGGCAGGCATGGTCTGGGGCATCTCCCAGCCACATTCCCCAAGACTGGACGCCACCCCCGTCTCCAGAGCGGGGGAAATGCAGCCTTTCGGGGGACCCGGCTGACCTGGGAAATCTTTCTCTGCACAGCCCGGGTGAATCCCTGCAGCTGCCGTGACCTCAGGATGGCCGCATCCATCTGTGATACTGGGACCTTAATAAGGGAAAGCCTGAAACGACTCCCTCTTAGACATGTGCCCTGCAGCTCCATCGAGGAGCAGTGCCTGGAGATCTCCCCCCACGCCCGGAGCCCTCCAGCCCCACTGTTCACCATTACCCTGAGATGTGGCTAGAACACCTAAGTGACTTAGGAGCCTAGCTCTCACTTTCAAGTGATACTTAAGCACTTGGGAGCCTAAATCTCATTGGCTCGGGACTTCGGTCCCTAACGGCCAGTTTTCCAGTAGATCAGGAAGGCTCCTTTAGGGGCCTGCGTACATTTACAGGCATCTAAATAACCCCAAAGCAGGTGCTCAGGCCACCTCGACAGACGGGATTTAGACTCCCAAGTCACTGAAGTGCCTTTGAAAACGATATTCAAGCTCATCATCTGCTGGGGATCCACGTGAGCGGCTCCACCCCGTGCTGCCGTACGGTGGGTGTCAGCGATGCTTCGCAGCCCCGTACCAGGGCTGGGCAGAGAGGAGGCAAAACCCAGGGTCAGACCCTGCGTTACGGAAAAACCCCACGACAGTGAACGAGGCGCCTCACAAAAGGGGAAGAAAATACCTGAGGCCAGCTCTGCTTGGAGACCGGGGAGGGGATTTGATAACAGGTTTTGCTACAAAAAAGGCCTGTTGTAAAGAGGAAGGTGATCAATTGTTCTGTGTCCGCCGGGCAGAGGATGAGAAGCGATGGGCTGAAATTGCACCCAAGGAGATGTAGGTTAGATATTGGCAGGGCTGTCTGACGCGGGGGGAGGGGAAGTAATGGAAGAGATTACCGAGAAAAGTGGCAGCATCTTGGGCGCTGGAAGTACTTAAGTGCGGGCCGACACACTCTGGGCTGGGATCACATCCCCAAAGCCCTTTCCTACATGGGCGGGAGGTGGCTGTGCCCCTCGCTCCTGATCAGCGGAGCACTGAATGGTAAGGACCAGACGGGTCATTTCTCCGAGGCTTTCAAAGGTAGGAAGGACTTTCACACCTCTCCGAGTGCCACTCGCTGCAGAGGAAGGACCGGCCAGCCGCTGGGGGCTGGCCGTCAGAGCCAATTATAACCTGATTGACCTGGCGTGACATTAAAATGCTCAGCAGAGCCCATTTGCTTGCTGGGGGGTGGTGTTTTTGCAGGGCTACACATGCCTGCAACGAAGGGCAGTCTGGTCTGGAGGGGTGACCAGTTGGACTTCGCATTGCAGCCAGCCAGGTTGCATTGTGTTATCATGGACGAAGCACCGGGGAAGAACATCTCCCATTAAACCACGGGCCATCTATTCCAAGAAGCTTGATGCATTTGTTTTTTTCCTGCTGTAACTCTCCATTGCCGCCTCCTCCTTTCTTTATTGCATTCTCTCCTCATTAGGACCTGTGAGTCATCCATTCGAGGTCCTTTGCTAGCAAGCACCAGGGTAATGATGCGATTAGCCTCCGAAGTCTGGGGCCTGGGCTAACAGTGGGGGAAATGCCTTGCTGAATTGAGGTCTGTTTGCAGAAATCCTTTTATTTCTGGGCTCCAGGACAGGCTCCTCCAGTCTCTAGGGCGACTGGCTGAGTTTGATGCATAGGGAAATGGAGGCAGGGCACTACCACATGCTGTGCCCAAAGTGGCAGGGAAACATGTGCCGGAGCCCAGAGGGAGACTGGACGATCTGGGCACTTGCACCAACACTCGCCCTGCTCCAGTCGGGGCTTCCTGCACTTCTGCCAAACCTGGGGATTGCCTTGCCTCCATGGCCCTCTGCTTCTGAGGCCACCCGGGCACTTGTCTCCCTGGGGGGCTGTGGCAAAGTTTCAGGGGGCGCAGGAGGTGAAGGCACAATCCTATAGTACCGGCTGCAGAGAGGAGATGCAGCCACACAGGGTGTTACCGGTATTTCTCACGGGGGCACATGGCAGGTGATAACCGTCACGGGATGCCCCAAACACGCGAGTGCCGCTGGTTTAGACCATGCCCCCTCCTTCCCCACGCCAGCCTCCATGTTGCTACCAACACAGCAGGAGCGGCAGCCTGATGCTTTCAACCACTTGCAAGCGGGGGAAAAATAAAGGCCTATTTTTCTTCCTGCGGCTGCTGGTCTGTGGGTGCTTAACGACACGCGAATGCGGGAGCCCGGCAGCGTCTCTGCCTCAGCTCCCGCAGGACCACCGTTCGGCTGCTCTCTGCAGTGCTTCCAGCCTTCCCACAACTGCTCGCGCAAAAATAATCAATACCCCAGGCTGGAAAAATGCCCCGGCAGGCCCAGCTCTGTGCCGCAGCCCGGGCCTGCGTCGCTGGGACCGGGCACTTGAATTCGTGCTCCTGCTGTTTTGTTCACGTTCCCAGAAGAGAGTTGCACAATTCTCCTGGCACGGACCTCCCGGCCCACACCCAGTGCCTGGGGGCAAGGAGGGGCTGGAAGGAGCTGAACGCAGCTGAGCTGCTAGTGGGGAAGGATGGGCAGCTGCACAGACCGGGCTGGCACCTGGGTGTTTGCTCCCCACCTGCCTCCCACTTTGCATGCTGCAGTCAGGGGAGGGCACCGGAGCCCCCCTCCCCTCCCCTCCCTGCAGCTGGTATTACCTTTCCAAAGCCCTCGTCCCCCCTCACTGAAGCCCAGGGGGCTGCAGGTGCCTGGCACCCCTTCAAGAATTAGGGCCACGGGTGTGTCGAGCCAAACACCCAGAATTGAGGCAGCCAGATGCGGCCACCTTTGCCGATCCAGGAGAGATCATGATCTCTTCAGCCCCTGGTTTGTGCCCAATCAAATGCCCTGAGAAGCTGAACGCAACCCTACTAGAAATGTGCTTTCAGCCCCCATGTGAAGGTGCTGTGGGAGCCCAGACTGCTGGGGGCGGGGAGCTGAATCACACCTACAGCAGGTGCAAAATACCATATTTTCTCCCCTCCTCCCCCCAAAAACCAGCTGCTAGAAACCGCAGGTGCACGTTGTGCAAGAAATATGGGAAGAGCAGTTTCGCTCAGGCTCAGCTTTCTAGCTGCTTAGTGACTCAGTACAAGGACAGATCTCTCTGTCGTCTTCATGCTGCCGTTCCAAACCCGGGTGCGTAGTTTCGGCCGGGGCGTGCGGGATGCTCAGAAGGACGGCGCATTTCAATGCGATTGAAGGTGCCAGCGTAATGTAGGGTGTGGCCTTTCAAGCTTCATTAGCATCAAGCAGACTCTGTGCCCGGGGGGACCAGTGCCCACATTTCCTTGCCAAGTCCGTGCCCCAGAGCTGGCAAAGGGCCTGGCATGGTCTGGTCTTAAAGGGCCACATCAATGTATGTTATTAAAGGGAGTCTTTTACGGAGCTGAACCAAAGGTCTGGGGTGCCCAGGAGCTCATGGATGCAGCTGAGCGGTCCCAAGCTTGTGGTGCTGGGAAGAGGCTGGACTACAATGAAAGTCAGCATCGGCGATGCCTTCCCGCACCCGCCTGGAGGGTCTGGAGGCCAAGCAGCGAGCATCTAATGGTGGGGTTTGTCTTGTTCGAGGCTCCCCTCATTCACGGGTGAATGCACGTCCAGACTTGAGCTCCCCTAAACAGGCGGTGCAGGGTGGAGCCCAGCGGCATTGCCTCAACGTGCCCTCGGCCGTGGCACTTGCAAAACAGCAGCTGCCCACCCACGTTGCCAGTCGATCTGCCCAGGCTGTGGAGGGACGTGCAGAGAGGCCCGCCTTGCCCCCCGGCCCCGCGTCGCCAGCTCCTTTGCTTTTACGGAGCTGGCTGGCACTGCTGTGGGCACGTGAGCTCCGCTCCCGGAGTGGGAACCAGCCCGAGCCGGTGCCAGTAAAGACGGCAGGTTGGAACCAATAATGCAGCTGGGGTCAGTGAAGGAGCCCGCTTGACGAGAGCATCTCCCCACAACCGTGCCCCCAGCTCAGCTCATCACCCTCCGGCCCTTGGCTGATCTGATAAAGGCGGTTAAAATTCGGGTCCATGCTGTTCTCTAGAGATGTCTGAGTTAGTCCTGCCCTGCCCTGCCTTCAGCCTGCCTAACGGGCCGTGCATCGTTCTCAATTACCTGCGGGCAACCCCTCCGGAGGCCGCCCCTTTGCAACGGCATCGCAGCAACTTTCTTAACGGGCTGTGGCACAATGTGGGTTAACGCAGCATCGGACCCTTGCCACCCTGATCCCAGGGCTGGAGCAGCCCATGGGCGTGCAAGACCCCCAGCCTTGGCCCTGTGCTCCTCCGCCATGCTTGGTGAAAGGCAAATCTTGTATCTGCAAATGAGTCAATTGGATTTCCGGGCCATGGGGAAGGGAAGGGACTTTGGGAGCTCCAGAAGCACCCAGTCCTTCCAGCACCAGCCTCTCTTCCGTCTACACGTCCCTGTCTGTCGTACCAAGCGTCCTGCTCAGAGCACTTAAGCTTCTCACGCAGGCCAGGAAGGGAATCCAGGAGTCTCGCCCCCTTGCACCTTCCTGGAAAGATCAGGCTGTGCTCCCATCGGGCACGGGGCCATCCTGGATCCCTGCGTGCAGCAAATGGGCAGCTTGGTGCTCTTCCCCGCGCTGCCACCCAGGAGCTGCCTTCACCTGCCCGCCCCTTCCTGACAGATGGGCGCCGTGATTCATGAGGAAATGCTCTCGGAGTGATGGATGGGGCCGGGAGCCGGGCTGGCACCCGATGGGAAGCCAGAGCCAGCAGGCGGCCGTGCCATTAGACTACCGCGGCGGTGATGGGGATTCTCACGGTGGCAGTTACCGAGCAAGAAACGCGCTGAGCATGACGGGACGGGAGGGGAGGCCACTGATGCGGCTTGGCCCCTCTCGCAAAGCCTCCCAAAAGGCCTCGGAGCACGAAGGAGCCAGGAAGGGAGATTCTCCTGGGAGCGCAGGGTGCACGGACACGCGCGCTGCAGGCCTGAGCCACATCCCTACTGCCGTCCAGTCCCAGCATGTCACGGGGCTCCTGCTCCTGGTCCCAGGGATGGATCACTTACCCGCTGCGGGTCATGCAGGCGGCGCTGCCTGCAGCAGGGTGGTGGCAGCCCACGGTCTTCCCCTCCACCGGTGCCACAAACGTAGCCCCTGAAACCAGCTGCAGGACCAGCCTCCCCACCCCAGCCCTGGAGGTGCCCAGGTCCATGCTCCGGCCCAGCCTGCATTTCAGCCAGGGCCAGGGCAGGGAGGTGACAGCAGCAGTGCCAGGCTCACAGGCAAAACAGCCTGCAACCCTTTGCTCTGGGAGGGTCTCTTGTGACCTGCTGCATCCTCAGCCCTGGTGCCGAAATCTCTAGCTGGGGGCTTTGTGCTGTGGGGAACTGGGAGGGAAGCCTTGCAAGCCATGTGAGTGTCCCCAACCCCAGTGCAATACCCATTCCCTTCATAAAGTTACTGACTGCTCCGTGCCTCAGTTTCCCCACCCCTAAAATGAGGGCGATGGCCCATCCCCAGCTCACAGGGGTCTTCTGTAGGCAAATGCTCTCGTGGCTGGGAGGGGCTGGCTGGCGACAGCCAAGGCAGCCAAAAAAGGACCATGGGAACACAGGTCATCAAAGGATCGTGAGCTCTTGGTCCCTGTCAGGCAGGGAGCGGTGAGCCAGAGGCCAAAGGAGGCTCTGCCTCCTGCACCCGGCCCCTGGGCTCACATTCGTGTTCAGCCCCTCCACGTCGGCTTGCCAGGGCCCGGCGCTTCGGTGGGTCTCAGCTAGTCTTGACTCCGGTCCAGATAATCTTGGTTTAATGGGACTACGTGAAAGAGAGCTTACAAAACCTGGAGCATACGTGCCCTCGGGGCTTCTCTGCCTTCCTGCTACTCCCCAACAGCTGCCACTCCAGGACCCTCGTGCCAAGCCTCCCTCTTGGGCTAGAGACAGGACAGAGCCAGGCTTCACAGGCCCTTCTCCCTGCTATGGGCTGGGGCAAACTGCAGAGCCTCTCCCAGGCAGGCACCAGCTGAGCCCAGGTCCAGTGATGCTGAGCTGCTGACTAGTGATGCCTCTGCCCTTGCGGGAGGGGAGGTCTCCGTCTGCCGGGGCCTGCTGGCAGTCCTGGGAGCACGGGGAGGGAGATCCCCAGGTCGCTCAACCCCTTGGTTGCTGCCCTGCTCCCCGCCAGAGGTGGCTGCCTTTCGGCTGCATTGTGTATACAGGGTCTTATCCTGATCCCCCCAAGATCAATTCTAGTTTTGCTACTGGTTTCAAAGGCCAGACTCAGTCATTGCAACTGGTTGTGTTCTCCCAGGATCCCTGTCAGCACTGGCATCACCCGCCCCTGGTTAAGTCCATCCTCCCCGACCCCAGGATGCTGCTGTGGGCTCTTCTGGTCATGGGGCAGGCACATGGGTGACCCATCACCGCCCTGCTGCCCGGGCTGCCAGCATGTGCAGCAGCCGTGCCCAGAGCCCATCTCTTGGCCAGCTGCTGTCACCAGAGCCACCCCCGGGAACGACGGGGCAGAGATGAGTCACTTGCATCAGGCATCAGGACTCGGGAGCCAACAGCTCTCCCAGGAGCCCAGCAGCCCCCGAGCACGGAGGGAGGGGAAGGCAGCGGTCGTTATCCGCGTGTCATCGGTGCAGCGCGTTTGACGGAGGAGCCCTCTGCTGAGTCACGTCTCGCTCGCGGGCAGCAACGGACTCGGAACAAAACCCCGGGGCAGAGTGTGTGCACATGCATGCATGCACACATACACCTTTGTACACACACGCGCGCGTGCGCACACAAACAAATACACATGCATACGCATGCACCTGTGCAAACTCTCGTGTATGCACATGCACACACACAAGCTTGCATGCATATACTCACAAGCACGCACACACATGCATACACACACGCACATGCATGCGCACGCATGCACCCATGTGTACACACGCACATACAAACCAGCACATCAGCACGCACATGCACACATGCGCACACACTTCCAAAGCATACAGATGCGCATGCACACATGCACATGCATATGCACACTTGCACGCATGTGTACACATGCACACGCATGAACAGCTGCAAGAAACCAACCCCAGGAAAAAGGATTCAGCCTCAGCCACCAGCACCAAAGTGGCTCAGCACCACCTGCTCAAGAGGACGGGGCAAGAAACACGGACGTGGACCAGGACAGAAGAAGCTCCCACAGGGGATGCCTCTGCCTAGGCAGCGCCAGCTCGGAACTGGCTCCTGCCCTGAAACAGGGACGGTCTGATCCAGCCCCCGAACCTACCACTGCAAACAGCTCATTGTGGGGGGAGGCCAAACCTGTTCCCGAGAGAGCTCAGAAAG
The DNA here is from genome assembly GCF_000455745.1 of Alligator sinensis. Taxonomy (NCBI): domain Eukaryota; kingdom Metazoa; phylum Chordata; order Crocodylia; family Alligatoridae; genus Alligator; species Alligator sinensis. The sequence continues at coordinate 1,154,508 of NW_005841927.1, forward strand.
TTTGAGGGCCAAGGTCAGTGGGGTCAGGTTCCCAGCAGAGAGGGGCCTCTGGGGCCATCTCCACCCTGCCAGAGGCAGAGTGATGCTGAGTGACCCAAAGGTGCATTTATAGCAACGGGGCCCCCAGGCACAGATCCTTCCAGCCTTGCTCTGGAGGTGCTGGATCCCACTGACGGGGCTGGGGACACTCGGCGCTACTCGGGATGGAGAACGAGAGCTCTCCAACACAGTGCAATGCAGCTGGTCTGCAGCGATCCCCGTCCCCGCCATGCCACCAAGCCCATTTCAAATCAGTAGGCTCCTAAAACAAGTCGCTGGCAAGGGCTGAGAGCCATAGATAGACCTGCGTCCGGATCTCAGGTGCCCCGAACGCTGGGCAGGTTCTTGCCTTGGGAACAGGGGGGTTCTCTGGGCTCATCCCCAGTAAAAGGATTTAGACTTTTTTTGGGGGGGGGTAGTATCATCCATCTCTGCTGGCATCCAAAGAGAAGGAAATCACATGAAAAGGGCAGCCTGGCCGATCGCAGGTCAGAGCAGCTTGCACGAAAGCATTTCAGTGTTCACACAGAGCAGGGAAGCCCCGAATGTCCAGGCTTTTGCTTTCCACAAGGGAAACTGAGTCTTGCTTTGTTGGCTGGGGTTATGGCAGGGGGTGGAGGGAAGCTAGCCAGAGCAATTCCCCTCCATCTGCTACCGGGCTCACCTTATGCTAGACCAGGTTGTCAACTGATGTAAATCAGCAAAGCCCCACTGAGCCCATCAGCTATGTATGTATACTAGCTGAGGATTGGATCCTGGGTCCCTCCTTTTTACCTGGGCACGTGCGTGTGGCCATTCTCTGCCCTTAACTCGAGGCACGTCCCACCGGACACGGGGGAACACGGCCACGCCGAGCTCGCAAAGGACTTACTTCTCGTAGTCGGTGTTGTCCTTGTCGCAGCGTGCGTCTTTGTGCTTCTCCCAGTCTTTCCCGTGCTTGCACGTGGTCAGCGAGATGATATCCTTGCCGTTGTGGATATGGTGCAACGCGTTCCTGGTGTCGGAGCCGATGCCGGTCAGGTACCGCTTCCCTTTAAAAACCAGCAAGTACTTCTTCTTGGGAGGCAGGGAGCTCTGGGCCAGCCAGCCCCTCTCCCCGCCCTTCTGCGGATGGTCCTTGGAGAACAAGGGGATGGAGATGTCAAAGCCGGGCCGGAAACGCTCCACGTAAAAACTCGCCTTGGCCAAGATGGCCTGTCCAATGTCAAAGCCCAGATCCTCGGTGTAGTTCGGCCAAGTGCCTGAGTAAAGGTTAAAGATCAGGTGGTTTCGGCCGTCATTCCACAACGGGAAGCCTTGGATCTTCTCGTTGATGTTGTGGACGTACTGGACGGAGAGATGGTCCCTGTCCAACGTGTCCAGGTTCAGGACAAAGAGGCAGGCTTCCTCGGGGTTGGAGGTGTAGTAGCGGGACTCCTCGAGCGCAGTGATGATTTTGAAGTAACTCTCGGACACCGGGTCCCCTCTCTCCGCGGGGTAGATGAAGACTTTGAAACCATATTTCTCGCATTTGGAAAAATCGAAGCAGGTTTCCATGCGGCACCTGCTGTTCTTGTAGATGCTCATTCTCGTGGCCCTCCTGGCCTTGGGCGACGGCTGGCGGGGGCCTCCATCGTCCTGAAGGTCTCCGGGGCCCGCAAAGCTCTGCAGAAGGGTCGTGTCGGTCCAGCGGGGCCAGGTCTTCAGAGCGTCCGTTTTCCTTCTGGAGAGGAAGGCGAGGCGTCTGAGCTGGTCTCCGCCAAAGAAGAAAAGTAGAAGCCAAGAGGCAAAGAGAGTCATGAAAATGTATTTCTTCCTGATCTGCATAGGTTCATCGGGAAGCCTGGCTCCTCATCTGACGCAGGAGGCGGTGGGTTTGTCAGCCGGCGGGGTCAGGTGAGCCCATTCGGGGCAGCGGGCTCAGGAGGGAAAGTCCAGGGGAGACACAAAATGTGCCGGCGTCCAAACAGGGCCCGGGCTGTTCAGTCCTGTTTCTAAGTCAGTGCTTACCCCGGATTAACCCCATATGCTCTCTCCCCGCTTCCAGCATCGCGTGCTTGGTAAGGGACTCTGCCTGCGTTTTTAATTTTAAAATCTGCTCCTCCGTGGTGAAGGCTTAATAGCAAACCGCCCCCCAGCGTCACCGGCGCCCTTCAACTTCAGGGTGCCACGCGAGTGCCAGGCTGTCCCGCTCCGCTCGGTACCACGCAACAGTCTTTCAGCACGAAACCGAGTTGAGCAACAGCTCCTTTTCCATCCCTCCTTGGCCCGGCTGCCCAAACCCCAGGGCAAGACAGGTCACGCTGCTGCTTTTCTGGCGGTCACAGTCTGTGTCGTCGTCACCAGCTGCCGCATTTGCTGTACTGGCTTGATGCAGAGTAGCCCACCCCGATCCCACCGCTGCAGCCTCTGCTTAGGAGAAGTTTGCACTCAGATAAATGTCTCGGAGCGGCTCACTCCAACGCTGCCACCTGGACAGCTGCTTGCAGCCTCGGGTCTCCGTCTCCCCTTTACCTTTAACGGTCCATAGCTAGAGCACACCGCTTCCTCGGCCATGGGAGAGCGTCAGGACAGGCACCGGGGCTCCGATCCGCTCGCCTCGGGGGAGTTTTGGCTTCTAGCTTCTTGCTGCGCTTGGGGTGCATTTCCAGTGAGAGCGATCCCAGGGCTCGCACACGTGCCCCTTTGCACCGGGGATGAAGCCAGATCTCAGTCCCTGCCCGGTCCCAGGTCCGTTTGCATTCTCCGTGCTGTTTGGGACTCCTGGAGGACTACGCGGCGTGCCCTTAGGTCTCCTTTGCTTTGCCCTTTCTCTTGCCGGGGAGAGTTATTTCTGCGGGCGGGCACTGATTCTCCCCCGCTCCACTGGGTGCCGGCAGCATGACACCCTCTAGGCTGACCGGGTGTAACTACAGCCCTCCGCCTTTCCGCGTGCGCGCCCCTGGCAGGGAGAGGCAATACTTGGGGTGCGTCCGAGATCCTGCACGCAGGCGGGTCTCACCTCGCGAGCCCCCGGGCTCCTCGCTCGCCTCCTTTATGACCTCTTGGACTATTTGCCTCCGGGCCCAGATTTGCCTCCCTCACCACACGCCTCTCAGCTTGGTCAGCGGGTCTCCCTCTTCCTGGGTATTTCTCTTGCCTGCTCTGCTTTTGTCCCTCTCTGGATGTCTAGCTCTGTCGCTCGCTCGCTCTCCCCCGGTTGATTTGGATTCCCAGGTTTTCCCCCATCTCCCATCCTCTCTGCACCCCGTCAGCTACCGAGCCGCCCGCCTCGGTCTCGCTCCCACGGGCTGCCCCGTCCAGCCCCAGGTCCCTGCCTCCCCCTCCAGCTGCCCAGCAGCATCTGCTACCCAGCCTGCTGATGCCACCTTCACAACATTGCAGCCCGGGCCCGCCCACCCCCCGGATTGGTCCCCCAAACCCCGGAGGGTGTGGTTTCGGTTTAACCCTTTCCCCACCAAGTCCCCCAAAAGGGGCGGGGCATGGGAAGTCTCCAGGGTGGGGGCACCAGGTGAGCCATGCCCACCTGTGCCCCTGGGCAGGGCTGGGGGGGCGGCCCCGTTCTCTTCTGCTGGAGAAGAGGCTTCATCCACGGTGGGAAGCCCGAATACATGGAGGCTGCAGAGGAGTAAAGGTCATTTGTGCACGAAGCCCACGAGCTCCTGGAAGAGATCGGGGATGCCGGACCAAACCTATGGGCAGCAACGGGGTGGGCCGACCGCTGGGAGAGGTCAGATCTAGTCCTGCGCTGGCACCAAAGGAGTCCCCCCTGGGCACGACCTGGATGGAGGTGTGCGGGCCAAGCTGAACAGCCTGGCGCTCGGGGCACGGACGCTTCGAAACAACGCCGTACAAAGTGAGCGTCCTGGACAGCCCCCACGTGCCTGCGGTGCCCCGCAGACAGCCTGGCACGTCGCCGAGAGCCGCGATCGGTACAAATGCCCAGGCAGGGCGGGAGGAATCCGCGCTCTGAGCGACGATGCTCCTGGGTTTGGAAGCTGCTATACAAAAGACAGGAGGAGGAGGAGGTGGGGAGTGACCCGGGAAGCCTATCCCAGCCCCATTTCTGCCTGGGGACAGGGGCAAGGGGCAGCCTCCCCTCAGTCAAGGGCTGCCCCTGGACCAGGCTTCCCTTTCTGGGGAACGTGAGACTGCACGCAGCAGCGGGACGTCCGCAGAGCTCAGACTAGGTGGGGACGGGAGAGCCCTGGAAACCGCGGGCCTTGCCGCCGCGATTCTCCCCGCACGCCAGCGTGACGCTGCCGGCAGAGGCTCCATCCAAAGCTTCTTGGCCTCGGGCCCGCCGGGTGGGTTCCTCCAAGGGGCCGAGGGGGATCAGTGCGTAAGTCGGTGAGATGCTCCCACGACCATCTCACAGGAGTTCCCCGAGCTAACATCAGCCGCACTTTATAGTGTCCTCCAGGGAAGCACCAGTCTCCTCCTCGGCTCGAACTGGGAAGGAGTGTGTCGAGATCGCCATTGCCAAGCAGGACCCCGGCCTCCGTCGCACTTGAATCCACCTTGCCTGTCTGTCCTTGTCCCCACAGAGGTGACACCGAAGACCAGGGAGCGAGGAATAGGACAGGGACAGCCCAGGGCATTCCCCAGTGTAGCGGACCTTGGCTTTGTACGTGATTACCTGCGGATGGACAGAAGCCATCCCAGGGGGAAGAGGGCAGGTATTAGCCATTTTGCCCCTGGCAGGGTGGACCCAGGCGGATGATATGTGAACTGGTAGAACTGACAGTCCTGGGGTCTTCCAGACTGGGCAACATCCCCCGAGGTAGCGGCAAATATCATCTAGCCACTTCTTTTTTTTAACCCAAGTTGGATGCGGGTGACGGACGCCAGCGGAAACCCCGTCGCCTGTCTCCATAGTTATACAGTCCTTGGAGATCCAGAGAGGGGGCCCTTCCTGGGCCCTGGGTACTGCAGGCCCGTGTGCCGTCCTCCCCTGGGCTCTGCTCCCCTTTCTCCTCCTTCCTGCCTCCCCGCAGCAGCACCACGCGTTTCACAAGACCTGGAACGGGCTCAGGGCAGTCGATCTGGCCTCTGCGCCCTTGCTGAGCTCAGCTGAGCTGGTGCGTCCAGACACCAGCGTCTGGTCGGTCCCGGGTGCCATGCAGACGGGGGCAGGCGCTTGGCTGCAGCGCCCAGGCTGGGGGTGAAGGCTCCTATGCCAAGCTGCAGCCGGAGGTGCTGGAGGCACTTGGCTGTCATAAGGGAAAGAATTTGCCCTTTGTGCTGAGCTCCAGCCACAAGCCTGGCTTCAGCAAGGCTCTCTGGGGCTTGGACAAATCAAGCCAGGACTGGGGGGAGGGTGTCCGTGACCCCCATGTCACTACCCCTCCCTCCACCCCTTGCCCTCCTAGCCCGCTGGATCTGCACCCACCCTCTCCGGTCCTGCTCCCTCTCCCACATCCTTCCAGCTGGCGCAACCCTGCCCCTGCCCCTCCTGCCCGTTCAGTCTCCCCTTCGCCCTCCAGCTCCTGCTCCTCGCACCCCGGGCTCCAGGCCCTGCTCCAGCCTCTCTCGTCACCACTAGGCTGCTTCCATGTCGTTAATCCCCAGCAATTTCTCCTGCCTCCTTTCTTAATCCTCATTCTCGTTGCCCTCCTCGCGAGCCCCCTATAGCACAGCTGTCGGGGCAGGCTGGCCGCCGGGTGATGTTCCCCTGGAAGGAAAGCAGGCCGATACCAAAGTAATTCAGCGATCAGCTTGGAAACCCCTGCCCCTGACTGATAATAATACAGTACCGGAGTTTGCTTTCCTCGCGGATCCACCGTGTGTGGGGTCTGGCCGGCTCCGGGGACAGGCGGGGGACGTTGAACCCTCCACACCTTGTTCCCAGTGCAGACGGACACTCAGCATCCGGCTCTGAGATCCCCGTCCCTAAGTCAAGCACGGTGCTGGGTCAGCGCCTATAGCTCTGAGCCCGAGCGAGCACAGGCCGCACAGAGCTAAAGTCCGGCAGCCGATGCAAGAGTCGAGCTGGGCTCAGGAAGGCAACGGGCAGCCAAGCCGTCTTTGATAACGGAGTGGGGCGGGGGAGCCGAGGAAAGCAAGGCCGTTCTGCACTGCTTGCCATGAAGTCCGGGGTCTGTCCCTTGGGCTAGAAGCAAAGCCCAGTTCAGCTGCAAGAAGCTATTTTCCGAGGGATCGTGAGAGGTTCCTCTCTGGACCAGGAGCTCCCCGAGGTATTCAGCTGGCCGCATCCTGCCCATTTCCCGCAGGGCGCTTGTCCCGCATCCGAGACCCACTGAAGTCAGCAGATGCTTGGGGACAAAGCCTTGGGAAGGATGCAGCCTGCAGAGACTAAAGGCCCCATCGTGCCATCCTCCACCCTGGCTTGGCTGCTGGGATCCAGAAAGTGTGTTGCACACTGGGAGCTGTAGTGCTGGACGCTGCACGCCCCAGTGAACAAACCCACCTTCAAGGGGGCAGTCTCAGACACGCTGAAGGAACACAATCCCACTGACAGCCAAGGGAAGCCAATGCACCTAAACCCTTTGGACAGTGCCCCTGGCAGCCCTCCTGGCTTCTCGCAGCCAAGAGCCTCTGCTGGGCAGAAACCAGGGCTTCTCCTCGCCCCTTGCTAAGCCTGAGTTGTTGGAGAGCGGCGAGGAAACGGACCTCAGCGCTTCCTGGGAACAGGAGGCAGAAAAGCCACAAGTCGGGCCTTTGAGTACCAACATCTTCCTTTGATGCCTATACAATATTAACAGAAGTCCAGAGCCGGCCGTGGGCTTGGGCAACGGTGTTCTCCTGGGAGGACCTTGCAAAGAAATGCCAGAGCTGTGCTGCCAGCGGTGTTACAACAGGGGCTCTGCTTGAGCTCATTGCCCTGGCTGCTGCCCCGGCTGCTGGGGCAGCTGTGAGTGCTTGTGGCCTACGGCGTCTTCCGTGAGCCCGGGGGGATCACAACAGTGACCCCAGATGTCGGCACCTTGTCTCACAGCCGGTCCCCACTTGCATGAGACTGGGACCAGTGCCTGGATAACGACGCCTCGTTGACACCGCTGGGGTAAAGGATAGAAGGGGAATAACCCACCGTTCGCCATAGCCCTGGTAACACGCCTGCAGCTGGAACTAATTCCCTGTCTATCATTACACGTGTGTGTGAAGAAAGGAGGCAAAAGGAGGAGAGTTTTGGGCAGCCGCCCGGCACACACCTCCCCTGGCAGCCGAATGGCCTGTGTTTAGTATCGACGTCCTGATTTGGGAACCCTGGTGCCAAACACTCCCACGTCTATCTGACAGCTCCTTGTAACGAGGCCCCTTCCTCGCCTCGGCAAGGAGACGGGGTTTCGTACGGAAGGTGGGAGACCTGCAACGCTGGGAGCGTGGCCAGCACCGCTGGGCAAGGGGGGAGGTATCGCGAGCCCCGTCCCCGCAGCCGTTGCGGCTGGATGGGCTCCAGGGGAGCGAAGGCAGCTGGACTTTGCTCATCCTGCGCATGAGTAAGCAGGGACCTGGGAGGACTGCCAACGCCGCTCCACCTCCCCATCCCCTCCGACCGACCGTCTCTCTCCCTCTCGCCCCCTCCCCGGGATCGCTGTCCCACTCGGGCCCGCTCAGCATCAGATAATTCCATTCTTTATGAGATCGCAGCCTTCGCCATGGCAACCCCATGGACCCGATTGGTGGGGAAGTTACAGTGACATCCTTGCTGGCTGGCACCACGCCGGGATCGATCCGCCGATGGTGTTTTGTGCAGCGCCCAAAGTGGGTCAAGGCCTAACGGGGTTTGGAAAATATCCTCTAACAGATCTGTTCCCGGAGGATTGAGCACGAGGAACCAGACGGGCGGCCCAGGCTGTGAGTCTCCCCTGCTTCCCATCGGTGTAAACCAGGACCGTGGTCGACGGGTGGCCACAGGGTGCGGACCGGCAGAGCTGATTGTGCGCTCCCAACTTCCTCTCTGCCGTGAGCTTTCCGTCTGTGGGTTGTGTTTGTCCACTGAGCTTTGGGAGGGAGCTGGCTAGTGCCAGCAAGCCTCAGTTTACTCCAGCTCTGCCCCTAACCCCGCACGGCCCCCTCCCTCCCGCTCTGGTCCCGGCTACACAGCCCCTTGCTCAGAGGTGGGCGGAGGTCTCATCTGTGCCCTGCAAGCAGCGCCAGCGGATGCCCCTTACTGCCACTGCCCATAGCCGTGTGAAGCAACTCTCCCGCTTGCTTCGTGAGCTGGACACAGGGCCGGGCTCATGCAGCTTGCTGCATCGCAGGTGGAGAAAGCATGAGGCGATCTGGATTCGATCCCTGACTCCTGGTGTGGGACCCTTTGGGTCTACCCTGGCGTGCCTCCATTTGGGGGGCATCTTACACCGGGCATCCCAAAATGAAGGGGCCCACGTATTCCTCTGCGTGCACGGCAGGAAGAGCAGGATTCCTCCGGCAGTGAGTGCTAGGCTGCAGTTCAAATCCCCATTCACTCCCAGTGCTAGGGTTGTGGTGGGGCTGACTTGTGCATCAATATGCAGGGGGGAGACTCTCCCCCTGCCTGGTGGCCCTCTCGGCTTCCCGCCAGGCCCAGCCACCGACAGAGAAGGCATGGGCAGAGGAATGAAAATGCCAGTGCCAGGAGCAAAGGAAGCAGAGGCTGAGCCATGGAGATGGGCCAGGCACCTCCACCAGTGCTACCCCCCAGGCAGGGCTGAAGCCCGCGATCCTTTTGCAGGGGCTTTGCCCTCTAGCGCGCGCCGTTCCAAATGGCAGGTTTCCCCCTTGGCGAAGTTCACCACAGCCGCGCGGCTCCTGCCAGCTGTCAGGAAACGTGGCCTGACATTCAGCTTTGGCTTGGAGACCTGCAAGCGGGAAACCTCTTGGAAACGGCGGCTTCCGTCTTTCTGCAGCAGCTCAGGTCCTCGCAGGCACGTTTCCAGCCCTGGCACAGGATGCTCCAGAGCCTGGTGCCCCAGATCTCAGTGCCCCACGCGCAGGGGGGGACAAAAGACCTTCCTGGCAGGGCAGGTATCCACGCAGCAGCTCTGTAAGCAACAGGCTGGGCCTCTAGGTAAGGATCAAAAGCCTTGTGGGAAGAAAATCAGCATCAAAGATGAGCTTGGAGTTAACTCCTCTGGATCCAGCCTCCCAGGGGAGGTGAGAAGCTGGCGACAAGCAAGGCTGGGCAGGCGAATGGATGCCAATATCATCTGACCGAAACTGCCACGCGGTTTCCCCTGCAGACAGGGACCCTGCGGACAGCGGGAGGGGGCAGGGACGTGCGTGCTGGCCAAGTGAAGCCTTTTAAAGGAAGCTGCACACAATTCCCAGCGAGGGAGAAATGTGATCAGCAGCAGAAGCCCAGCGCCTGTGCGAACGGCGCTGTCTTTCTGAGCCTCCCAGCAGCCTCGTCACCACCGAGGGACCCCACGGGGATAAGCATGAGCTTCCTCCACCCGGTTCTGGCTTCGCTGCGACCCCAGGGATTTTGCTGCACATACAGAGACGTGCAGGGGAGCAGACGCAGGCAGAGGGGTGCTGCGTCGGGAGCTGCACAGAGCCAAGAACCACCGTGCATAAAGGCCCAGCGTAGGCTGCAGGCTGAACTTGGGCAGCTCTGGGCTCCTGCACAGTTGTCAGTAATGCCCTCCCTCGCCCGCCGCACGATCAGGTATGAGCCAGGGGGATGCAAACTGCCGCTCCCACTCTTGGAAATGCAGCCAGCTCTGGGGAGGGAGGCTGCAGCTGTAGGACAGCGCCCAGCTATGGTGTGGGATGGGGAGTGAAGAAGATCGCAGCACGAAGATGACAGCAGAGCAGCTCAGTTTGGCTGGGAGGGGACTGGAAAACAACACCCCAGCGTCGGCGCATGGGAACCGCAGCTGTTCGGCTCCCTGCTCACCGCGGCAGACAGGGCAGCAGGCGCTCCTGTCCCAGAGATTAACCGGGGACCCATCCAGTGAGGCTCTTCTTCTCCTGCTGACAAGTGCAAGCACATTTCTATTGATAGTGTTATGGGGGTAGGAAGAACACCCCGCCCTGCCGCCCCCCATGCCTCTCGTGCAATCCAGCGTTTGGGCGTTTTCAGCGAAAGCGAGGGGCAAAAAATCCCAGTGAGGAGTGTTTTTTCCTCTCAGTGACTTCCTTTACTTGTTTGCATGGGAAACAAATGCCCCCTCCCCATCCCAGCTGTAGGATCCACTCGGAGACCCTCAGGGAACAGGTCTTCAGAAGATCTTCAGCTCTGGGTACCTGTACCCCTCACCCTCCAGGAAGGGATGCCGCTGCTCGCTCCCATACGGGAGATCTGGGATCCCAGTGCCAGCATCTCGTGGGTGTAATCACAGCCTGCCCAGGTCCCCGAGCAGCAGCAGAGAGGACACGTGGGCACCCTCTGTCCCTGACCCCCTCCATCTCGACTGTGCTGGCGCTCGGACGTCCCCCCGAGACGCCTCCCTGCCACACTGGAATAAATCTGTACAAAACCGCAAAGGTCCATTTAATCAGGAGGGTGGCAGCTGCCCGGGCCAGCGGGCGGGCGAGGGGCCAGGCGGGAGCTCGAGGGAGACGAGGCCTTGAACAAATGTGCGATGTTTTCAATCATGTCCCCTCGACCGCGCGCCGAGCTGGCTCCTACCCGCCTGCCAGCTTTATGGCTGGGGGATGATCTATGGAGGCTCCTTGGCGCGCGGCAGCCACATAAATACTCATGACCGGGGCAGGGCGGGGGGAAGGAGAAGCCGGGAATGAGACACCCTGCTCTCTGTTCCCACCCCCGCGGCCCCTCGCCCCAGGGCTCTGCTCCCCTGGGTGCTCTCAGCTTCACGGTGGCGAGAGGCGGGCAGCGCTGCCCGAGGGAGGGTGCAGTGCACCCGTGGTGGGGTGACCCGGGAGGCAGCTGGGGCTGTTCCCTGGAGTCTCACCCCCACCACTTAGTTGCTGCCTCCCCCCAGTTTGGTACTCCCTTTCCCAGCTCTGCCCTGCACGGTGGGGTCTCTGCTTCCCCTCTGCCCCCCGACATCTCTCTCAACCCCATCCCATCCCACCCTACCCTGGGAACATAAAGCTGCAGCCACAGAGCACGGGGGGGAAAGTGGCTTCACCTCTCCATACCAGTCCTGCTGTATCCTCCGCCACTGGCCTGCTGCCTGGCCTTGGCCAAGTCACTCCCTCCTCCCGTGCCTCAGTTTCTCCACCTGCAAAGCCCCGCTTTGTCCTGACAACGCGCGTGGAGGGCATTATCCGATGCAAGGCGGCCGCACACCCCCGGGCACAGAGCTGAGGCTGGACGCTGCCACCGGTGACCTCTGGACCTAGAGCCCAAAGCCAGTACTGTGCGTAACTGGGGGTTAAAGGGCTCGGGTAAAGGGGGGCGCAGTAAATGTTGTGCCAGCTCCTCGGGGCCTCCTTGCCGGGCGGTCCCAGCGGGAGCGGGCCTGTAATGAACAGCCTGTTTTCCAGAGCAAGGGCACCGTGATTTATTTATCAGAAGCGGGTCTCCCGAGAGCCTGGCAGCTCTCATTAGTAAACATCCATTTCAGTCTGCCCTTTATGGAAATGCTCCTCGCCAGTGATTCATGGCAGGGCCCTTTCTGCTCCTGGCGCTGCAGGTGGCCAGGCTGGGGGGGCCGGGACCCCCTCTGCAGGGCTCACCGGGAAGGGGTGGGAGCATGGCAGGGCCAGGAGAGGGGGCACCTCTCATCTGCCTCCTGGGAAGGCTGCAGTGGGTACGGGGCGGGAGGCCGAGCCCCGGGGGTGCCAGGCTGGGCTGCGGGAGGGACGTGATCTGCCTGGCTTCTGCCCCCCAGCTACAGACAGGGTGGTCACTGGGTCTGAGTCGGTGCCCCTGGGTGCTGCCTGGCTGCTTCCCCTTGCAGAGAGCTGGTGCCAGGCTCAGGGAGGTGGTGCTCCCCGCCAAGGCTTTCTTTTTTCCAAATAGTTTTTAAAGGAAAGCTGGGAATCGGCCCCTAATCCCGCCAGGCATCTTGCCGCGAGCTGGCTGCGCGGGGGCTGCAGGCTGGGCACCGCTGTCCCCGGGCCCCCGGTGTCTGCAGGATTAATCAGAGAGCAAGCCACGGCATTACTCCACGCGGCAGAGGTCGCGGCAGGGGAAGAAGATTAAAGGCAGGGTACACGCAAGATGAATGCTGGGGGGAAGGGGATGGTGAAATCTGCCCAGCTGTTTCCATGGGGAAGGAGCTGGGGCCTGCACCCCAGCTGGACAGACCCCGGGGAGCAGCTGGGAGCTGGCGAGGAGGATGGATGGCGCAGTCGGCCCAGCCTGGCTACAGGCACTGTCGGTGAATTGTGCTGCTTTTTACCATGTATAAACCCCTTGTGTGTGTCGCAGCAGATCTATGCCCCAGGGGGGGTTCACACCCCCCACCTGACACCCCCCCATTTGGGGGACCTGTCCACAGCAGGAGCCTGGTCTCTGTGCCCAAAGGAGCAGCAGCCCCTGTCGAGTGCAGACCCGGTGCAAAGGGCCGCAGAGCCTTGCAGGGCTGCAAAAGCCCCATCAACGTTGGCAAAGCCACGGGAGAGACCGAGATGAAAAGCCTCCAGAAGGGCAGAGCATTGGCACGAACGCTGCGGAGCCCGAGTACTGGTCTGGGCCCCGTCACGGAGCCAGCCACCGCCAGCACCGGGCAGACAGTTCTCCTAGGTGTCTTGAGGACATTTTAAAGCAGATGCTGCTGACCAAAGCCCAGCCTCCAGACTCCTGGATGTCAGGTGGGTCGAAAGATCGGAGCACCAGAAGCTGTCTGCATTCAGGAGAGCATACCGCACCAAAGCCTGGGGGGACGTCCCCGCCGGCATTGCCCACCCTGCGACGGAGCCGAATCTCCGCAGAGACGGTGCTCCGGGCAGCGGGACGTGTGAGCGCCGCAGAAACAGATCTGACGCCAGTACAGGCTGTTCCTGCTCCCAGCTGTAATTTGGTGGTGACTCCTCTTCTCCACAAATATCCGGTCTTTTTTTTATTTTTCAGACCAGTGTTTGTGGCTGTGTGTGTGTACGTGCGCGCCTCTCTCTTTTTTCCCCCCCGATCTATTCAGAGTAGGGAAGAGATGCTGCATGCACGGCTCCAGGGACTGACCCGAGATCCTCAGGGGGAGCGAGGCACTGAAACACCTTGAAGGAGGTGGCCTGTAGCTTCTCACTGCAGAAACAGCTGCAGCATGAGAAGCTGTTGCCTCTGGCTAGCCTGCCCCTGACCCCTCCTGGTAACTCAGTCCCATCGCGTGACCGAGCTCTCGCTGGAGGCATTCCCAGACATTGCAGAGAAGCTGAGGGTGGCGGGCTCCCTCCCTCCCTCCCAGACGTGATAAAACCCAGCTGCTGATGTGCAGGTATCGGGGCAGAGCCAAGCGTCCAGGCCAGAGGAATTAGCCAACGTGGCAACTTGATGCACGTGTGATTCTTTCTGTCGTCCTGGGCGGCTTCAAACCAGTGTGACTGAGCTCGGCTATAAGGTCCAAGCTTGAGGCAGGAAGTAAATCTGGGACCCCCAAAGCAGGAGGTTACAGGGGATGACCGTGAGGCTGCCAGCCGCCCTCAAAATAGCAATGAGCAACTCTGCTGCAGCATTCATAGCCAGATGCTGGTGTTTCCATACAGGCTCCCCAGCGCTGCGGGCTTGCGAAGTCTAAGAGCAGGCTCCCCTGGGCCCAGGCCCTGTGCGCTAGGACGGCCGGTCCTGTCCCCCGTTAAGGTTTTTACATGTCCAAGCTCTCTCCCAAACAACGATCCAACCCGCTCTCACTAATAAAAAGGCCAATCCCTGAAGGCAACCCCCCTACAAGTAATCTGCCCAGACAAACCCGGCTCTGGAGCCAGCCTCAATGTGTGTCTCCGCTCATTATCGAGAGATATTTCAGGCAGCCAAAGGAAACATATTAATTAGTTGGAAAGACCAGCTCGAACGCAGGCTAAGCTCTTGATGCGCCACAAGCTGCCGCGACTTTAATTAAATCCAAAAGGCAATTAGCCCGCCGCGCTCTGCCATCTTGCCCGGGATGGCTCTGTTCTGCGCATTCTTTCAGCAGCGAGATAAGCATTTTCCATCCCCCGAAAATATCATCCGGCAGATGCTGCCAAGGGAGAAAATGGGTCCCAGATGCACGGTGTGGCTTTGCTGGCATTTGGAGCTGCCCAAGGAAGTGGAAAACCGAGGCCGGTTGTCAAAGAGAAGCTTCCTCCGAGCGCGGGTCGGCGTCGTGCTGCTCGCAGAGGGGGAGCCAGACTCTCCGACGGTCCGCGGCGGAGGCGGCGGGGAAGGGACTAGCTCGCTCCTGCCAAGGTGCCCCGGGCGTCCAGCTCCGGAGTGGGAAGACGGAGTTGGCGGCTGGTGGTTTTAAGCCCATTTGTGCTGTCCCTGCAAAGGAGCAGACCCTAGGAAGACCGCAACGCGGAGATGCCAACAAAACAGCTACAAACCTTCCCCGCCCGCCGCCAGGAAACCCGAGGGAAGGGGCAAAGAGGCCAGATGTAGACGCGTCCCCGCGGCCGGCACGGGGGACAGGGCGCCCAGTCCCCCATGATCCCTGCCCGCATCCAGGGCAAGAGCAGCCCCAGCCTGGCTCGCCCAGGACTCGCGGCGTGGATGGGCCGGCCAAGGGGAGCGCGCTGCGAGCTGCCCCCGCGGGGATCCCTGCCGGCCCGCCCTGGGACAGCCATCTCGGCTTCACCCGGGGCCAGGGCTGCCGTGCTTTGGCCACGGGCAGACGTGACGTGGGCACCCCGCAGCAGGACGGGGCTGACGCAGGGCCCGGGTGGGGGCAGCCGGGGGGGCTGGGCTGCAGGCACCGGGGTACAGGGGGGTGCAGGCCTGCTCTGGGAGGGCAGGCGTTAGCATGAGCTGCAAGGAACTATGGGAGCTGAAGTCCTGGGACTCCGCTGCAAGGAACTATGGGTGTTGTAGTCCAAAGGGAGGGTAGGGTTAAGCAGCAGGGGATTCTGGGAGTTGTAGTTGGGGTAGGAAGTAGGGGGGCTCTGGGAGTTGGAGTCCCGGGGAAGAAGGTGTGCCGCAAAGGATTCTGGGAGTTGGAAGGGGCGGGGTCCTGAGCCAAAGTGGGGCTCTGGGAGTTGGAGTCTTGAAA
>NW_005841927.1:1170202-1182903 GCF_000455745.1 Alligator sinensis
TGCTCGCGCAGCGAGCCTGGGCGCCGAGGGAGCGCTGGGGGCGCGGCCCTGCCTTTCTGGATCGCCGCCGGGTCCCAAGTCCGGGCAGCCGGGCGCTGGCTGGGTGTTGTGATCAACAGGAAGCCGATGGGGGAAGTGAGCTGAACGGGCCGGTTTCATCACCGCGGGACAAGGCAGCTGCGTCCGTGCCCGGCGCTGGAAGGCATGGGGGCCGCGCAGTCCCTGGGGCTGCCCCCGGCGCAGGGACCCCACCGGGTGGGCTGCACCGACGTGATGGTGGGCCTGACCCGCAAGGTACGGTGTGGCGGGGGGCGGCTCTAGGCCTGGTTTCCCGGGAGCTGATCTCGCCCTGCCTGCGGGGAGACGCCGTGAGCTGTCTCCACCATGATCACCCAGGTGGCTTTCCTACTGGCAGGGGAAAACCACGAACGTAGTACGCTGACTGGGGTTATGCAGTTCCAATGGCACTGCGTAGTGGAGGGTGCGCCGCGTCTGCTTGCGGACACGACTCCCTGCGTGAGCCTCGTCGTTAGCCTCCCACTTAGGCTTGCAGCAGGAGGACGCCGACTTTATGGAAATGGGAGGCTTCTCCTTGGCTTGCTCCAGCTGAGGGTGAACGAAACTCGGGGGCCTCCAGGCTTGGGCCTGCACGTAGGACGCCCGTCGAAGGAGTTGAAGCCCCAGGCGGGGGTGGAGGATGTTTGCCGGTTGTAGGGCCGCTTACGGTTCTTGAATGATTCACACAGATTTGGAATTGATTCGGCTGATTTTTGGGACACGAAACATTTTCCTTTTAAAAAAAAAAAAAGAAAATGCCGATCTTGCCTTGAGCGGGTCACAAGGCCTCGCGGGGGCGACTTGTGCTGACTGGGGCCTGAGGCATCTGAGCTGTACATTTTATGCTGACTTGGGCTCGAGGCTCTCGGTCTCTTCCTCTCTCCTCCGCCTGGATTCTCTCTCCAGCTGCTTCTCGCAGCCCCTGGCATTAGTCTCGGAGAGTGACTGCTCGGCGCTGTGCAAGCCCTGGGACCAGAGCCTGCCCTGCAGAGCTCACGGCATCGCGGGGGGTGTGCAGCCCGTCTCCAGCATCCTCTCGCAGCTTTCGAGCTAGTCTGGAAGTGCCCCACAGTGCAGACGGACCTAGGTCCTTGACCCTGACACCAGCTGTCACTGGCTTTGCCCTATGTGGCGGGTATAGGGCAAAGCCCAGGCGCGGTCCAATGCTCGCTGGAACGTACAGTCAGATCGGAGCTTTCCTAGTCTTTGCTGGGTGCCAGCATTGTACAGCTGGCACCCAGCAAAGCAGGTGAAACCGGAGGGATGCAGAGGAGAGGGAGGGAGCTGCTCGTGGCTCTGCAGTGAACTTGGCAGAAGCAGCAAGTTGCCATAGTCGGGGATCGGGGCCGCAGTGTGCCAGGTGCTCTACGGATCTACTAAAGCCTGGTCCGTGCCCCAGGGAGCTTCCAGACCAAGTCTAAGACCAGGTGCAGGCTGTGGGTGTAACAAGCAGTTGGGGGCAGGAGCAGGAGGGAAGGCAAAGGTGATGGCGGATCACTTGGTGCTTGTGTCCAAGGAGCGGCCGGCTCCCGGTGGAGTCTCGTGAAGTCTTTCTTTATCATCGCAGGGAGGCTGGCAGAGTAGGGCCAGAGGGGGGTCTCACCCCGGCTGAAGCCCCAAGTGGAGAGGGGCCGGGGAGGACGGGGCTGTGGGGTCTAGTACCAGAAAGGCGATGAGATCTCCGACTTGGTGCTTTTCCAATCCATCCCTTCAGCATCTTTGTCCTCTCGCCTTTGGCCACAGGGTGGCTCCATGCATCAGCTCTGCTGGGCCCGATTCCATCTTCCCCCCCAGTTTGGGAACCAGGAGCTCTAAATGACGAGCAGCCTTGACAAGATGCAACCCATGGCATGAGGAGCGAGGCCCTGGGGGGGATGCTCACGGTTAGGGGGACATCGGCTGCACTGACCCCAGCCGTGGGGAGAGGGTCCTGGGTGCCGTTCCCTGGCCAGTTTGGGCAGGAGGTGGGTGAGAAGATGCCCCTGGTCCCTTCCACCGAGTGAGGCCCACCTCCCATTCAGAGCCTGACTGGACGGGTCCTGTCACACTGGTGCCTCTCTCCCCAGGGGCTCTTCTTCCGCCTCTTCTACCCCTGCCTGCCCCAGGAAGGCGTGGAGCAGCCGCTCTGGATCCCGCGCTACGAGTACTGCCGCGGGCTGGCTGACTACGCCAACCTGCACTGGAAGTGGTGCATCCCGCTGCTCAGCATCGCCTTTGGTAAGCATGTCCCTGCCCCCAGCATCCCGGGGTAGCCTGCTAGCCATGCCTGCAGTGGAGGCCGGGACCCCTGTCTCACCCCAGCGCTGGCCGCCTGGATGGGAGGGGGGCGTCCAAGGGGTGCAGGGCGAGCCCCTTGGAGGGAATCTCTGTGCCTGTTAGAAGGGGCCATAACGGGTCTGGTGCTGTGCATGTGCTTAGGCACCCAGCATCCTTCCCCACTTCGCTGCCATGCTGTGCCCCGAGAGCGGCTAGCCTTTCAGTGCCCACCGACTGATGGAGGCATCTCAGCCGCTCATGGCTTGGAGTCTAGGCAGGTTGGGATGCTCCTCCTGAGAAGAGGGAGGCCGGGAGCAACCTTGCCAGCCATAGCCCTGTGCCCAGCTGGAGTCAGGACTTGAATCCTATGGCTGCTGGTCTCGTGCAGGGCTCATAATTTTGCGTGTCCCTGCAGGCTCTTTCAGGGTCCCGGTCAGCTGGAACGGGCCTTTTAAGCCATGCAGCAGCAAGTACCCGCTGATCATCTTCTCTCACGGCCTGGGCGCCTTTCGGTAAGAGCCCCCAGCCCAGCCCCCACCCCCATATAGCTCCAGTTGGGGTGGAAGGGAGCAGGATCCTGGCTGCAGAGGCAGTTGCTTCTCCTCTAGCCCTGATAGCCAGTTGGTCTGGACACCCAGAGACTTCCAGCCTGTGGTGTCCAGGCTGAGCCCACGTTTGCCCCAGCCCGGCTGGGCAGTGGTTTAGTTAGGGGTGGGTTTCAGGGCAGGACGAGCTGCTTATGTGCACCTTAGCCCTGGGCCAAACTCTGAGCAGGCGTCATTGAGCATCGTGCCATCGACAGGAGCTCCGTCTTTATGACCAGTTCCATTCTCAGCTGGTCAGTGCCCCCCATGCCTGCCCCCACGGAGGTGGACTGGATGCCACACAGATGCCAGCACCCTCCAGCCCTTTTCACTGGGGTCACACTGACACCGCAAGCCCTCTACAGAGCATCCCGTGGCCCACTCAGCCTGGCCTCATTGGGATCAGAGCCGCTGTAGGCACAGCAAATGCATGCCTAGCACCATGCCAGACAAGCAGGTCTCTGAGGTGGCTTCCATGTGCATGGGCACGGAGGGCTGGCTGGCTTAATAGTCAGATGTGCCAGGCACCTGCATCCCCTCCCTTGCAGTCCGTGGAAGCCATGTGCTCTCAGCCCCTTTGGGATGGGCCTGCTTGTGGCTTGCCCAGTGCCAGAAGCAAGCTGAGCCCATGCAAGGCCTGTGCCCAGGTCAGGATCTTCCCCAGGGAGCCTGGCAGCAAGGCCCAGGAGAGCCCAACCAGCTGGGAATGGGGCAGGGCCCAGAAAGACTGCAGGCCTGGTGCTCCCCAGATGTGGGTGGGTGGGAGCCAAGGGGATTTGATGCCCCTGGAGCCCTCACGGCACATGCCCTGTGTCTGCAGGACAGTGTACTCGGCAGTCTGTGCAGAGCTGGCCTCCCGCGGCTTCCTGGTGGCTGCGCTGGAACACAGGTGAGCGGCGCCCCCCTCTGGCTGCCCCCAGAGCTAACGGGCCCTCCCCTTGCGGGGGCCTTGACCTTGCTGCGGCCCTGTCGTTGCAGAGACCACTCGGCCTGTGCCACCTACTTCTGCAAGGCTGGGGATGGGGAGCCCGGCGCCCCCCAGGCCGCACTGCAGGAGGAGTGGGTGCCGCTGCACCGGGTCCCCGCCGGGCGGAAGGAGTTCCACTTCCGGAACCCGCAGGTAGGGCAGGTCACGGCACAGAGGCTGGGGAGACCCCAGCCTGCCTCAGCCTGGGCACCTGCCTGGGTCTGAGGCTGTCAGGGCTGGGAGATGAGGCTGGAGTCTCTGTTCTCAATTAAAGAGGAATGTTCCTCGCACTTGGGGTGATGGGGAGATGCAGCGGCAGCCAGGGCTAGGAGCCTTGTCAGCCAGCGATGCAGCCACCTACCTCCTCCCTGCTGTCTGATTGCACCAGGCCTCCCCCAGCTACCCCAGTGTGCCCAGAGCAGGGGCAGGTGGCTGCAGGGCGGAGCAGTGGCTGGAGATCCTGCTGTGCCGAGACTGAACTCGGGCTGAAGCCATAACAAGTTGTTCTGTGAGATTTGCCTTGCGGGGCCTGGGCATGGGGCATGGAGCAAGACACCCAGGTGTGCTGTACGAGTGGTGGGACCAGGAGCTGCAAGTCACTGCTGTCTCTCCCTTGCCTCTGCTCCAGTCCCCAGAGCCTTTCTGCAGCCCAAAGAGGCTCAGCTGAGCACTAGCTGAGTCTCTAGACATTTATCTGCGCTCTGCAGCTGGCAGGGAGCCCCTGGGGGATGCAGTTCCAGTGACCACAGTGGGCACTAAGTCCAAAGGGGTCCACAAGAACAGCCCTCTGCCCCTCCCTGCACACTGCAGGTCACACAGTGCCCCCATTGCCCTACAGCAACATGAGGATCTTGACTACAGAGGCCTCAGAAGCTATCATGTGCCAATAGAAAAAGGGGAAGAGATGGCACGAGAGAGACCGTGAGCAGGGTGCCTGTTGCCCAGAGTCGATAAGCCAGGGAAGGACAGAGTGAAATAGGCTGGGTTTTTATCCCAGTTGTAGGAATCATTTTGCTTGGCACAAGGTGTTTTTTTTAAAGACCTCCGTCAGTGTGGTGCGTGTGAGATCACTGGAACGCCTTATACAAGCCCCCAGCCTCCTGGGAGAGGCGGACTCCATCCAGCCCCCTGTCCAGGGCTTTCTTCAGTAGCCTGCAGACAGGCCCTGCCCTGGCGCTGCCCTGCGCAGCTTCTCCAAGCCCAGAGTGAAATCTGGGGGGCTGTGATCAGCTCCTGCCTGTTAACTACCCACTCCCAGCCCTGAAACCGGCTGAGGTCCAGTCAGTTTTGCTCTGCTACTACAGCGCAGAGGGGCACTGAATGCACACATGAGAGAGGCTCCAGTCAGGGCAGGTGATGGTGTGGTGCTGGGGGACATGCCTGTCCCTGCTGCTTGCAGTAGCCAGGACATTGGAGAAGAGAAGGAGAAGCAGATCCACCGTGAGGACTCTCCGCAGCCTGGGGGGTGCTGGCTGCTGGGGGCCCTTCCAGCACCTGCCAGCCAGAGGCTGATGTAACACAGGCCTGCTGTGGTGCAGTGCATGTATATCTGGTGCCCCCCTGGGATCCGTGCATCGTTATACCCCGTCTGTTAAACCCACAGAGTAACATTTAAGAATAGCTCCTGCAGCCACTGCACCAGCATCTCACGGGGCCCCTAGCACCTCCCCTCATCGCTGCAGTTGGGCTGAGCTTGGAGCGGAGGCATTTGGACCAGCTCTGGGGCAAAGCTGCCTCCCATTCGTATTGGTCCCTGGCTGGCAGTTTGGTCAAGAGGAGCTGGGGATGAGCACTCACTCCTGTCCGGGGGCGCACCCGCTTGCTTATTCCTGCACTGGAGATGTGCTTCCCCTTGGCCATCTGCGGTATTAGGTTAACCGGACTGTTAAAAAGCTTCTGCAGTCATTCGTTGCCACGTCCCCAGTGCCTTCTGTAGGGCAAGTCCGTGCTTTCCCATCTTCCCCTTCGCTGTCCTTCAAGGACAGCAGAATGTGCCCAGGCCAAGGGCCAAAGGACGGGAATTGAGACACCTGGATTTTATTCCTGACTGCACCACTAGCTCGTTGGAGCAGCCATGGGGAAGAATCGGGGGGCCTGATTCTCTGCTCATGACTGCATGAGGCAGGAGCCCATGCGTGCCTCGTCTGCGTGGCATAGGGACCTGGCTTGATGTGTCGCCCTGCTCTGGACAGGCTCCCTCCATAGCCAGAAGCAGCATCTGCCTGGCACCGGGTGATTAGCACTGCTGAGTGTCGGAGCCGGGAAGCCCAGCCTGAAGGTGCTTGGAGGCGGCTGGTTGGGAAGCAGCCTGCACAGAGGGAGATGGTGAGCTGACCACGTGGAGGTGGCTACACAGAGGGCAAGCGGCTGAGAACTCGGCCTCTCATCGGCCCTTGTGTGTCAAATGGAGGTGGTTGCTCTTGACCAGGCCTGTGCTGAGACTGATCCTGTAGGTTCCCTGCCAGGGCTCAGACAGGCATGTTTGTTCAGGGAGAGCAGGGGATGATTCCTCCTTGCCCTTCCTCTCCGGGGCCAGATTCCCCTGGAGCAAGGAGGAGCCAGATCCACCAGGACCCTTCTCCTCCCAGGTTCACCAGCGAGCAAACGAGTGCGTGCGAGGGCTCCAGCTCTTCCAGGACATCAGCCGTGGCCAGGCTGTCACCAACATCCTGCACAGTGACTTTGATCTGGCCGCACTGAAGGTATTTCCCGCTGGCTCTTCCCTCCAGAGGAGAAACACAGCTTCCCACAGGACCTGCCGGGGGGGCTAAGTGGGGCTGCAGGAGTTGCCTTTCCCAATGACCCTGTAACCGTCTCTCTGCTGCAGCTGGGGGAAGCCAGGGGCTCAGAGCCGGGACCTTCTGTACCTCTGATATGCTTTCCTTTTATCCTTCCTGCTCGTTCATTTATCTTCCTCTTCTGTCTCCATTTCTCCATGTCCTTCCCCACTTCTCTGTTGGCCCTTTTGCTGCAGCCACTCCAGCTCATCTCCTTCTTACCCGCTCTCCCTCCTGGCTTTCCCCTCCCTCCCTGCTGGCTTGGCAAGGGAAAAGCCCCAGGAACAACACCCAGGTCCTCTCCCATCCCCCCAGCTGAGCCCCCACCCTGTATTTATTCCAACCTTTTACGAATCCCAGCCGTCGCTGCTGCTCGATGCGCAGCGCCTCTGGCGGCAGAGCTCAGGGCCTGCCCAGCGCTCTTTGTTCTTCCCTGCGCTCTCTCTCCTGCCAGCTTTCAAGCTAGGATCAGGGCCCAGCACTCATTGCCCCGTGTCAGAGCAAAGGTGACTGGTGTGCCTGGTGCACGGGGTGTGATGTGTGCAGCGCTGGGTCCTGAGGCTCCCCAGTCTTGGCATAGGTTGTGGCTGGGCTGGGCTGGGCTGGGCCAGGCCAGGCTGAGCTTCCCGGTGCTGGAGGCAGGGGAAGCTGCACATGATGAAGCTGGGATTTGCTGACTCCACGGCATGGGCTGGGCTGAGCACAGAGCTTCTAGCCACTGGCTCGGGGCATCATTGTAGGGCAGTCAGGTGCTCACCCTGTGCCTCAGTTTCTCTTGCTGTAGAACACGGGGGTGATGTATCTGCACAGACACGATCCGCATCAGGCACTGTCCAGCAAGCACTGACTGCACAGCTGGGCTTCCCTGGGGTTCCCCAGTGGAGGGGCCTGGCTGAGGACCAGCTCCTTTCACGTTCCTCTCTATGCAGGACAGCGTGGACATGACTCGAGCTGCCGTCATGGGCCATTCGTTTGGAGGAGCCACCGCCGTGCTGGCCTTGGCCAAGGAGCCCGCTTTTAAGTGAGTGTCTTTCCCTGACTGCTTCCAGCCTAACGGAGGAGCAGGCCTGGGAGCCAGGGATGGGAGCAGCCGGCCTCAGACCTGGTCCAGTCCCAGCCGCCTTGCATCCCCTGCAGGTGCGCAGTGGCCCTCGACGCCTGGATGTTCCCTCTGGAGAACGCGCTGTACCCCAAGGTGGTCAAGCCGGTGCTGTTCATCAACACCGAGACCTTCCAGACAGCCAAGAGTATCGCCAAAATGAAGCAGCTCAGCTCCCGCAACAGCCAGACCAAGATCATCACCGTGCTGTGAGTGGCAGCAGGGAAGTTGGGGGCTGAGGGCACCAGGCAGGGCAGGAATCCTGGCTCTGCCCTGAGCGACCCCGGGCAGGCCATTTCCTTGTTCTGTGCCTCAGTTTCCCCATCTGTGAGCCGGGGATTGCTCTGCTAAGCACAGCAAAAAGCTAAGCGTGCCTGCTGCCCCCAGGCCCTGCAGGCTCCTTCCCCAGCCCTCTGCAGCCCCACATCCATCACGAGCCCAGCTTATTCCCTCCCCATCCTTCCTCTCTGCCCCTTTTACATGAGAGCTCCTTGTGACAAAGGTCTTCCATCACACGGTTCCCAAGAGCCAGGTGTGGTTATGTGGCCTATGGGAGATGACACAGGCATGTATTAGCTAGACTGGGCAGTGCCACACCTTTTGGAGCCTTGTCTACACTAGTGGTAAAGTCCTGGCCTCTTCAAGCCTGTGGGAAAGCACCCCCAAGGCCAGGTTGTTGCCCTAGAGCAGAGCTTTCCAAACTGTGTGCCGTGACACATTAGTGTGTCGGCGGCAGTGTGTAGGTGTGTCGCGCGAAATGCAGAAAATTTTGCGGAAGGGCACCGCGGAGCTCCCTTACTCGCGTCTGCTTCCCTTGGCCCCTCCCCTGGAACTGAATTACTGTGTCGCGAAACGATGCGTGTCTAAAAAGTGTGTCACCAACATGAAAAGTTTGGAAAGCTCTGCCCTAGAGGGTCTGGGGACATCTCCCACTGGGAGCTCATGTGACTGGTGGCATGTTTGCAGCCATGTTGGGGGGGCTGGTGACCCTGTGCTGGCTGCAGTCCTGTCCCAGGGTGGGTGTCTGGGGTCTAGATGTGGCCTGCAGGGCAGGCCTGTTGCCTATAGCTCATCCTCTGCTCCCCCCTGCAGCGGCTCGGTGCACCAGAGTCAGACCGACTTCACTTTCCTGGCTGGGAACCTCGTCAACACAGTCTTCCAGACCAGAGGCCCCCTGGACCCCTGCAAGGGCCTGGCCATCACCAGCAGGGCAGCGCTGGCTTTCCTGCAGAAACACCTCGGTACGACACTGCTTTTGAGGGAAAGGTCCTATCTGAGCCCTTCCCGAAGCAGGCCTAGTGGTGGAACTGGAAGCCACATGCTCCTGATCCCACCCACTGCTCTGCTGGGGGTTTGGGGCAGCTGCTTGGCTTCTGTGCCTCAGTTTCCCCAACCCCATGGGAGTCCCTTTAAAGCCTTAAAACCCTGGGTCTAAGCTGCACAGAACTGAGAGTCTCCAATCTGGCCAGTACCTGCTGGGGGAGAAAGGAGGGGGCACAAGGTTGCTAAATGAATATGGGGAGGTAGGACAGAAGTGAGCGTGTGTCAGTTGGCCTTAGGGGGACCTAGGAGGGTCTCTGCAGGCTAACACCAAGCAGTCGGTGGGCTGTGTCTACTGGGTGGCAGTCGGTTGTAACCGTGAGGTCCTCTCTCCCCCACCCAGAGCTGAAGGAAGACTTTGATCAGTGGAACGACCTCTTGGATGGCATCGGGGACTCCGTCATCCCCGAGGCTCCCCTCTGCCTGTCCAACCTCTAGGGACGCTGCCCCTCGGTGCGGCCATGCAGTCGTCAAGCCATCAAGGTCCCGCAGAACTCGGAGCATCCCCTTGGAGACCAGCTGTTTCCCGTCACTGCCGGCACAAGGAGGCCATGAACTTGGTAGCTCCTAGTGCAAGCCAGAGACCCAAAGACCTCAACCTTTAGGGAGTCCTGATGGATGCTGAAGGCCAGGGGTGCTGGGCTAGGGTTGGCCTGGGAAGGTAGAGCCTGGGCACCTCCCGGAGATGCCCGGCAATGCACCACAGAGCCCAAAGCATCAGCACCTTAGTGAGGGCAGAGCTATGTCTCACATTCATGCCAAGCCAGGCCTAGCACTGCCCCTCACCCACCCCCACGCCCCTGGCGCAAGGGCTGGATGCTGCAGGCTATGCAGAGGAAGGCCCTGCAGCCATGAGGCGAGAGCCACGTTGGGTACGCGTGACAATGGGAATCTTTCCCGTTGTGCCTTGGGTGGAAATGCCTGAGATGCTGTTGTGACAGTCTGTAGCCCCGGGAGTCGTGTGCTCTGTACAACGGTGCCTTCATGAGACGCTGCGTGTCGTTCTTGCAGACGTGCAATGAATGTGGGGGGATGGGGGGCGGACTCCATCACACCTCTCTAAGCTGGGGGCTTTACTGCTTACTAACGAGCCAGCTGGAGCAGTGGGGTTGGGCACACGGGAGCCTTGGGTGCTATTCCTGCCTCTGCCACTGTTCAGCTCAGTGGCTTTGGCCCAGGGTCTTGCTCACCTGCTCTGTGCCTCAGTGTTCCTGCCTGCGTAATGGGAATCCTAATACTCAATGATTTGTAAAGAGCAGTGAGATCTGCAGGAAGGGGTTAGGGACCTGCAGCCCTGTCCTGCTACCCACTGGGGCCCAGTCTGTAAGACACAGGGTAGAAGGAGAGATCCCAGCTGGGCTGGGAAGGGAGCAAGCCGACAGCTGCTCCCACCACGGTGCCAGCTCGGCTCAGCCCGGCTCCAGCTTTGCCCTGGCTGAATTGCCTGTGGGTTCCCCACAGCAGGGAAGAACAGGAAGGGCTTGAGATCCCGGCTGCTTTCAATAGGCTGCGTCAGTGCTTTAAGCACCAGCATCTTCCTTTACGGCTGGATCCGTTCCCATGATCTCCCACGGCCGCCTGGCTCTGGGCTCAGCCTGCAATGGCAGGGCGCAGCTAATGGATGCGGAGCCTGGGAAAAGGGACAAGCCCGTGCGGCCCCATTAACTGTGCGAGACAGTGACTGGTGTGCAAATCAGACTGCATTTGCTTCCCTGAGTGAGCTGGCCAGGGATGCACCATGACAGCTACGCTGCATCCAGGCAGCTCTCGCAGTGCGCCTGGGAGAAGAGCTATAAATTGTGCAGGACTCTTACATAAGGGCTTTGGGGGAGGCCTGGAGGGGGGGTGAGTCACGTGGACGGTGCCTTCAGAACACGAGCCCTTCGTGGGACGCCCCACGTGGCGATAGCGCGCGGCCCCGTGCCGCAGCTCGGTCTCCCCCTTCATCTGAGCCAGCACCTCTCCCCGCCGCGATGCCAGCTCTGAGCCAGGGTCTCTGCACTGCTGTCACATCAGTGCAACATGGGTGCGAGACGCTGCCACGTCAGGAGAGCGGGGTCTGGCACTCGTCTGGCAGCGGCCTTGATGGCTGCCCAACGTGCAGGCCACAGAGAAGTCCTGCCCAGACAAGCACAAGCCAGAGTGGGGGGTGTCTAGTGGCTAGGCCACAGGGCGGGGAGTGGGGAGGCCGGGTCTCCTGCAGCCAGAGGCAAGCCCTGGCTGCTCTGGGGCCTCAGTCTACCTGTCTGTAAAATAGGATCATTCTCTCCCTCTGAAAGAGCTTTGAGATCCTCAGCTGGAAGATGCCCAGCATTGTTTTCTTCCCCATCACACGGCTGTGCTGGCTCCGGTCCAAAATGAAGAGGAGAGACTACTTCAGGGCTCTCCCCAGCAGGCTCCACATGCTGCCTTTCGCCCCTTCCCTCCATGCTGCTTGTGCTCAGAGCGCCTGCTCCTCCCGCCCTGCAGCGTCCTGCTCCGTGCACTCCCCGGGCCTTCGCACCTGCCCTGAAAGCAGCTCTTCTCCATTTGCCCACCCCCGGGAGCCCTGCTCCCTCCCTGCTCTGGGTCCCTCGGCACCTGGAAATGTTCCCGGGAGCGCCGAGTGCCTGGCCAGGCCTTTTGCACAGAGGATGCGGCGTTCAGGGGTGTGGAGGGGGACTATTCTCCCCCTGGTAGCAGGTTAGGGTTGAGGGGCTTCTCTGGGCCTGAGGCTGCCATGAAAGGAGCTGAACAGCTGCGCTGAGGCTGGCACCGGAGGCAGCCGCATGAGAAGCGCGGCGCTGGGCGGGGAGTGGGGAAAGGCCCCTGGGCCTGTAACCAGAGGGTGTTTTGCCTGGAGCAGGAGCAAGGGTGAGGCCGTTTGCATTGTGCACGCTGAAGGTGGGCTTTACCTGGGCACTCGGGGCTGTTTGGGCTCCTGGAAACCCCCTCCCCAAAGCAGAAGGGCCGTGCACCGCCTGGGTAGGAAGCTTTCCTCTCGCCTGGGAAAGGGCACTGAGCAGCCGCCCAGCCTGGGAGCCAGGGGCTGCATTCATCTGGGCTGGTCCCAGCTGGGTTCCCGGGCGGCTCTTCCCCGACACGGTGCAGATGGGCTGAATGGCCTTCGTCAGGAAGGAAGAGCCGCGCCAGGCCCAGCCCCTACTGCCCAGAGCAGCTGCCCCCGGCTGAGAAGGGTCCAGGGAGCTCCGACCAGGCAGGAACCCGGCTCGGGGGCCAGCGCCAACTCTGATGCTGCCCGCAGAGCTAGGGCTGTGCTGAGCAGAGACGTACGGAGCTGGGCGCAGGTACGGCAGAGACCCCTTTCCCCAGCCCCGGCGTGGGTCCCGCTACCCCCATCATTGGAGGGAAACTCAGGCTTTTGCTTTTCAGGGCTGGCGGGGTGCATGTCTCCCTGCACAGCGGCATCCCCTCCCCTTGGGCTCGGCCTCGCCACCCCGTGTCAGCGCAGCCGTCTGTCGCTAACGGGGGATTTCAGCAGAATCTGAAATAATGTGCCGTGCAGAGCCGGGCGGAGGTGCATCCTGGAGGGATGTATTGTGTAAGCTTGGGAGGGCGCGTGTGCGAGCGGCTGCTGGCGTGTGTATGGCGACGTGGGGGGTTGGGCATTGACAGCGTGCAGCGGGGCTGGCCTGGTGGGG
>NW_005841927.1:1182934-1185670 GCF_000455745.1 Alligator sinensis
TTCACCCCTCTGTTTTGGGATGAAAGCAGGTCCTGGACACAGCAAAGGCAACCGGGGAGGAACGGTGAAAGGGTTGGACAGTCCCAAACCCTCTGGGCCTGATGTTTCGATGGCCAGCGTATCCACAAGCCTGCTTTGAGCCCAGGTGCCATCAGGAGCTGCTTGCATTTCAGCCTCTGGAAACTCAGGGGCTGCAAGGCGCCGAGTGCAGGGTTTTGTGCAGGGCCGTTGGGGATTTGCCAGCCACGGGGGTGTAGCGAGGAGCCCTCGGGGGACGGCTAGTGGTTGCAGCAAGGGGACTGGGAGTCAAGGAGATGCAGCTTCTCTTCTCAGCTCCGTTGCTGGGTTTCCCTGCACCCAGGACCTGCTTCTCCTCCTCACCCAGCCATCACCAGCACCTGTACTTGTAAGTGCATCTGCTAACGAGAGCACTGGCTGCAGCCAAGGCCCGTGGGCCGAACTGGGAGCGCCGTCTGCAGCTTCCGGTTCTGGAGACAAACACCCGGGAAGCACCCGTCCCCCAAGCGCTTCTCTAGCCCAGCTGCAAGTCCCAGAGGGGTTGGACAGGCGGAGGGCCCGGCTGGGTGACACGTGGCAGGGGGGTATGCAGGAAGGTTGTAGCTGGGGGCTTGGGAAATGCTGGCAGGTGGAGAAGGGGGAAGAGGGAAGGGCTGGTGATGGGGAGAACTGCTCTTCTCCCAGGCGGGAGCAGGGGGGCAGAACCGGGGCCTGGATGCCTGCCTTTGCATTCGCTTTGAAGGGTTTGATGTTCAAAGTGATGTCCCCATATCACTGCAAAACAGAGGGGTGAATATGCATCTCCACACTGCCCCGCCGGGGCCAGCCCTGCCCCAATCCCCCACGTCGCCATACACACGCCAGCAGCCACGCACACGCTTTTCTGGGCCTCCGTTTCCCCACGTGTGCGAGGCAGGTGGTTTACTCCCCCTGCAGCGCTTTGCCCGGCGGCTGCTGGCAGGCGTGAGCTCGGAGCAAAACCGTTGTGTGCAGCTGTGCTCTGAGTTTAATGCTAGTGAGAGGGGTTGGAGCAGCTGCACCCCTCTGTGTGTCTGTAGGGAAGGCGCCGCGCATCCGCCTGGCTCTGCTCCGTCCTGCAAGGGGTCTCAGGCACCGCTCGGGAGCACAGCCTCCTCTGCCGTGGCAATGC
This sequence comes from Alligator sinensis, assembly GCF_000455745.1. Taxonomy (NCBI): domain Eukaryota; kingdom Metazoa; phylum Chordata; order Crocodylia; family Alligatoridae; genus Alligator; species Alligator sinensis. The sequence goes on from NW_005841927.1 coordinate 1,184,103, forward strand.
TCTGTGTGCAGTAGACGCCCACCCTAGAAGGAGCAAATCGGGACCCACTGAGTCATTTCTCACCCGCCGCTGCATGGTCATCAGCTCCGGCTCACTGCCGGGCATGGCCACGAGCCATCTTACACCAGCCACGTCCCACCCCACCTACTAGCTGCCTAAGACGGGTCTGGCACCAGAACGTGGGCCAATTCCACCCTGCCCGAGTCGCTGAAAATCCCCGAAGGCATCGATTTGTCTGACACGCTGCCATCTCAGCCTTCAGACCCGGTCACACGCAGGCAGCGAGGGGTAGGGGGGCCATGCCTCGTGTGCTGGCGGACGCCCAGGGATTTGCAGGGGGGGATCGGACCGTGCTTCGGGCATCTAGGAGGTGGAGCAGGACGGGGCGCGGGGCACCGCTGGATTCAAGAACAGCTCAGCTCCAGCTTTACCCCTTCTCCGCGCAGTTGTTCGCGCTGGGCCCCATCCAAAGAAGATTGAAGTTAGCAGCAGTGGGAGAACCAGGACCGGGTCCTTGGGTTTGGTGCTGTACAGGCCGGAGAGGGGCTGCGCCTGGGTGAGGCGATAACCGAATGGGGGAGGACAAAGGCAGCTTCTGCGGTGTGAGGCTCGCAGCTTCAGGACACAGCTGAGCATTTCAGATCTTGGGGGGGGGAGGTTAAATATTCAAACTAGCAGCTTTAAAAATAAGAAGGTGCCTATTTATATTCCCCTCGCAGCTGTGGTTAGAGCAGCCCTCGCCTGGGAATGGCATACGTTAGGGGTTTTTTTGTCTTATTTAAACCCCAGCTTATCTTTGCAGAACAACTTCAGCCTCCAACCTGCTTTCACTTCAAAGGCTTCTCCCGGCTGCTTCTGGGAGGCTGCGGCTGAACCTGACGGTGTCGGCACGGGCTGGGCCAGACGGGGAAGGGTTTGATGTTCAAAGCCCCCCTCCCAGCCTGCTCAGACCCCGCCGTGTCGAAACCGCACGCGTGCCCTAGCAACTGCATTTCCCAGTCGGGGCCGGCCACAGACCCCCGTCTTTGAAAGCAGCGCCTGCTCAGTTGACGGCTCCTTTGTTGCTTTCTGTTAAAGGAGGCTGCGATGCAGGGTAAAGCCGCTGTTTAATTTCCAACAACTTCGTCCTTTTTTTATCAAAGAGAGAGAAGGAGTTTCCCGTACGGCTGCATTCGGCAAAAGCGGCCGAGGCCCCGGCCCTGCAAACTGACCTGGGCCTGTGCCTGCGAGCGCCCCGGCTCTCTCCCGGCGGAGGCACAGCAACCCAGTCGGGCGGGTCACAGTGTGTGTCTGGGGTGTGAAGCTGGATGCCTCCCAGTTAAAAAGGATCCAGCAGCCCTTCAAGAATTTCCCGGGGCACAACCAAAGCCTTTCTTTGTAGTGAGGATTATGAACTGCTTTATATAAATAACTTGGATCAAAGAATCGGCGCTGCGGAGAGTCACGCCCATAGGGAAGGGAAGGGGAAAATCGGGCTCATGGCTATTTGTGACACGTCCTTAGAGGCAAGGTGCGGCAGCCGCTATCGAGCATGGGAGTGAGGGGCACGGCCTCTGGCTCGGGGCTGC
>NW_005841927.1:1185719-1187023 GCF_000455745.1 Alligator sinensis
GGCAGGGTGGCCCGAGGGTCTGACCCAGTCAATGGCAGCTCTTATGTGCGACCGTTCATAGCGAAAAAGTCCCCGTTCTCACAGGGCTGCACCCGCTCCGTGTTATGGGGTCACGGGGACAGAGCTCGGGTTTCTATTGCCAGTGAGAGAAGGGGACTCTCCCTCAGCTCTAAGCAGTACGGTGCCTATGACTCCCGAATGGGTAGTTTAAATCCTATTCATTGCGGGCGGCGGGCACTAGCAGCCATGTCAAGGCGGCTGCAGCGAGCTAAAATGATGCTCGCTGTGGAGCGGACTTGATGACTCGGGGTCCCGTCCCACCCCTCGAGTGGTTTCAATCAGAGGCAAGAACGGCCGAGCGGTCTCCTAAGGGACAGCTTTGCTCCGTGGCTCCAGGCTCAGGCCCCAATCTAGGAGCTCTTCAAGCTAGGCTCCCAAGAGCCGTGAGGTTTGTCCGAGTCAGCAGTAATCCTACAATGTGCGCCCTTTCTTTATGATCCTCCTGATTTACTAGCTCAACGGTAGCATCCGGCGGCTCGGGCTGAGACGGCGCTCCACGGCGCAGCGAGAGAGCTCCTCTCTCCGCGCATTTACAGTCGGCGGCAGGTTGAGAACTTGACCTCTTGCTAGACTTGAGGTCCCCCGTGGAAAACGCCGGCTCTTAGTTTTCACTCATTTTTGGGCTACGGAGAAATACTAGAGCGCTGCTTCTGTTGCAAAGACCTCGGAAAGGTCGCAACAGGGCAGAGCGGCTTGGGCACTCAGGCTCGCTGTTTGAAATGTCTGGGTTGATCTTGTGAATCCTCTCGGCACTAGCGTCACGCCCCGGGGCAGCGCGGGGTGCTGCGGCACCGCACGGGCGGGATGGAGGGGGGTCCCCTTCCCAGTCCTGCCCTCTCCGAGAGCAGGGGCTGGGCCTTTGCGTCTGTCCCTGCGTGCAACACACTGGTGACCTTGCACGCGTGCAGGGACGAGAGCCAGGCCTCGGCGCCCAAGCAACGGCTGGACCGGTTTTGTGCGTGAACGGGGATGCGGAGGGGTGCGCTGGGTGGGGAGGGGGCCAGGAGCAGATGCAGCCGGGCACTGTATTCCCAGACGAAAGCAGCTTGGGCTGGGTCAGCCCGGCGATGCCTCTAAGTGGCTGAGCTGCCAAATCGCAGGCTGAGGACGGGGGTGGGAGGGAGTTAATTAGGTTTTATTTGCTAACGGCCATGTGCTCGCCAGGCGACCTGCTCCTGCCCATCTGCTGCCCGGGACTGACGGCGCCGGACAGGAGCAGCCGGGGCTGCTGGTCTCCCAGGCTG
>NW_005841927.1:1187603-1204373 GCF_000455745.1 Alligator sinensis
GGGAGTGAGGGGCACGGCCTCTGGCTCGGGCCTGCCTAGACCCTAATGCTGGATGGAGGCTGCGAGGGGGACAGGAACAGTGGGAAAACCCCTGGTCGGACCCAGCGCCCTCTCCCTTCCAGCACCCGCTCTCTGCCACCGTGAGGCGGGAGACTGGGCAGGGTGGACCGAGGGTCTGACCCAGTCAATGGCAGCTCTTATGTGCGACCGTTCATAGCGAAAAAGTCCCCGTTCTCACAGGGCTGCACCCGCTCCGTGTTATGGGGTCACGGGGACAGAGCTCGGGTTTCTATTGCCAGTGAGAGAAGGGGACTCTCCCTCAGCTCTAAGCAGTACGGTGCCTATGACTCCCGAATGGGTAGTTTAAATCCTATTCATTGCGGGCGGCGGGCACTAGCAGCCATGTCAAGGCGGCTGCAGCGAGCTAAAATGATGCTCGCTGTGGAGCGGACTTGATGACTCGGGGTCCCGTCCCACCCCTCGAGTGGTTTCAATCAGAGGCAAGAACGGCCGAGCGGTCTCCTAAGGGACAGCTTTGCTCCGTGGCTCCAGGCTCAGGCCCCAATCTAGGAGCTCTTCAAGCTAGGCTCCCAAGAGCCGTGAGGTTTGTCCGAGTCAGCAGTAATCCTACAATGTGCGCCCTTTCTTTATGATCCTCCTGATTTACTAGCTCAACGGTAGCATCCGGCGGCTCGGGCTGAGACGGCGCTCCACGGCGCAGCGAGAGAGCTCCTCTCTCCGCGCATTTACAGTCGGCGGCAGGTTGAGAACTTGACCTCTTGCTAGACTTGAGGTCCCCCGTGGAAAACGCCGGCTCTTAGTTTTCACTCATTTTTGGGCTACGGAGAAATACTAGAGCGCTGCTTCTGTTGCAAAGACCTCGGAAAGGTCGCAACAGGGCAGAGCGGCTTGGGCACTCAGGCTCGCTGTTTGAAATGTCTGGGTTGATCTTGTGAATCCTCTCGGCACTAGCGTCACGCCCCGGGGCAGCGCGGGGTGCTGCGGCACCGCACGGGCGGGATGGAGGGGGGTCCCCTTCCCAGTCCTGCCCTCTCCGAGAGCAGGGGCTGGGCCTTTGCGTCTGTCCCTGCGTGCAACACACTGGTGACCTTGCACGCGTGCAGGGACGAGAGCCAGGCCTCGGCGCCCAAGCAACGGCTGGACCGGTTTTGTGCGTGAACGGGGATGCGGAGGGGTGCGCTGGGTGGGGAGGGGGCCAGGAGCAGATGCAGCCGGGCACTGTATTCCCAGACGAAAGCAGCTTGGGCTGGGTCAGCCCGGCGATGCCTCTAAGTGGCTGAGCTGCCAAATCGCAGGCTGAGGACGGGGGTGGGAGGGAGTTAATTAGGTTTTATTTGCTAACGGCCATGTGCTCGCCAGGCGACCTGCTCCTGCCCATCTGCTGCCCGGGACTGACGGCGCCGGACAGGAGCAGCCGGGGCTGCTGGTCTCCCAGGCTGGGCTGGGCAGGGGAGGGCAGCACGGGGGTGCGGGGTGGGGGGCCGCGGCCTAGGCGCTGGTCCCTGGGGATTGGACCGTGCCCCCCCCCCCCCCCCCCGGTGGCCATAGAAACAGACCGGCAGCAGCTGCAGGAGGAGGAGGAGGAGGAGGAGGGATGGCAGCGACAGCACTGCCGCCCTGCCTCTCTGGCACCAGCCCAGCCCAACAGCCTCGGACACCAGGCAGCTTTCCGCCAGGAGCGACACCTGCCCCCGGGGCTGCCAGGCACGGGGACCTGGGCGTGCGGCGTCTGGCTGCTCTTCTCGCTGAAGCAGGCCGGCATCCCTGCATCGCACCAGGCTCCTGAGCCCCGGGGTTCGGACCCGCCAAGCGATGCAGCAGACCGGGGCATTGTGCTGTGATGCGTGTATCGGGGATCCCGGCTGGGAGCCCTCGACTGCTGGGGACACCTACGCCAGAACTGATGGCTTTGCTGTGGATTTGAAAGAGCCTTTATATTTATTCATGCACAATTGCACATGCATGTATACATTTAATTGATATGTGCATACATTAAGCATATTCTACATGATATAATATGGTATTTGGCATACAGAAATACTGCTTCAAATACACAACAAAGCCCCTCGTTCTGGGCCCAGCTCTGCCGAGACCTGAGCACATTCATTTTCCAGTTCCCAGGACTGGCGTCTACTTGATTGTTACTAGGCAAGTCTGCATTTTATCTCAAAATATGTACAGTAGGGACAAAGCCCTGTGGATCTCGTAGGCTTGGGTCTATTTTGGATGAAAATGCGGGGACTTGCCTTTCCCCTGTGCTATACAATACCATGCACGTGCCTTTCGTGCTGCTGTTTGTGAATGTACAACAGCTATTTATTGCATGCGAGATCTATGTTTGCTAGGAAAAGAACTCCCGCCCTGACATTTGTCCTTCCCCGAGATGACATTTGTTGGGGGAGGGGGGTAAATAATAGCTGTAGTGTATTGTTCTTTAACCGTTTCCCAGCCCAACATACAGAAACAAGCACACTTGGCAATAAACACATTTAGACGCGGATGTATTATTGCCAAACTTTTGTTTTCAAAATATCACAGGGAAGGATTTTATAGCAGTCTGAAACCCCAGGGAAGATATCTATGTTGGGGTTTTTTAATGGACTGAAAGCATAAAATCATAGATACACCACCTCCGTGGATTAAGCTTGAAGGTATCGTTTAATAAATGAAGTGTAGCTTCCACGATTAATGCTGTTTAGTTTCGATTAGGAAAAATAGACAAGTGTCCATTAAAAGTGTGTAGCACTCTGATGCTAGTAGATGCACTTGGATCGTTAACACTGAGCCAAGGACCGTGCTTGCTCCCCTGTGTGTGTCTAGCATCTAGCGCAGTGGTCCTTAAATGGAGCTGCTAGGTGTGCCTTCAAGCAGGGATTAATTATTAATTACAGTGATTAATGCTTTGAATGAATTCGGGTCTGGCGCACTAGCCCACGGCTACAGCACATGGCTTTTAGGGTCTGGAGATTCGTTTTCACAAATCTCACGGTTTTGGTGAAGGCTGATCTTGCTCTGTCTGCCTGAAGCGATCTGGGTGGTTCAGGGCTGTAAGTAAACCTGCTTATCCCATTGCTGATATGTCTTTAAAACAAGCAAACGGCACTGCCAATTGGCAGCCCAACCGTTTTGTGTGTACAATGGCTTTGATACCCAAAGGCGTGAGTGTGTTTTCATTGACTGTAGCAAGCAGGCTCAGTCTGGAGCCTCTTTTATGGTTTCAAATTGAGAACATGACTGATCTTGCAAGAAATGTGCCTTTAAGAGGGCTTCCATCTCTGCAGTCCTCCCGTCAGGACGCTCACAGGGGACACGTCCCTCTCGAAAGGGTGATATTCCTAACTGTACCATGCCAGCGAGGGATCCATAATACCAGGGGTTTGCTGAGTTGCTGCTATAGCTGAACCTGTCCCTTGAATTCAAGGGATTAATTAGGAACTGGGGAGTAATTAGGGCTACACACAAGTTCTTCCTCTTTTTTCCCCAGTTCATTTAATTCTCCGAGCGCCCAAGCAAACGCGTTACTGGAATCTTCTTTCTCTGTTGAATATTTTATGGCTTCTGGGTGCGTTGCTATTCTCTGCGTTGTCAAAATCACGTCATCTGCTTTGCGCCGTGTCCCAGATGAGCCGGTCGACTCTGACACTCTTGGAATCTAATTAGTGCGTCTCGTGTCGGCTTCCAAACCCCCCCCCGACATTCATCTCGCTTTCTAGCTGCTCGGTTATTAGGGAGCATTGGGTAGATGTAGCTACAGGCACCGCGGTTATTTCTGAACCTGCAGCAGTCGGCTATTTCTGGCCTTCCTCAAAATGCAACGTTCTCCGCGCTCCATATGGGACATGTGAATTCCTGCACACAGGCTGGGAACCGAGGGGGGCAAAGTTAGCCGGGGCGTGGAAAGCTGAGACAAAGCCCTCTAATAGCACTTGAGACCTGGATTATGATGCCACGCATCATACTCCGGGGACCCTCTGGGGAGGTCTCCATGCCGGCCGTGCACTGGCGAGCACTCGCAAGCTGGGGGGACCATAAGATCCATGACCGCGTCGAATTGCCCGGAGGCCCGGTCTTGCACGTTTGAGTCGTGGCGCCCCGGGGATGTGCTACAGGTTGGGCAGCGAATGCCCCTGCTGGGGTCGAACGCAGCCCCCAGACTGAAAAGCGTGGGATTTGGTTTGAAAAGACTGTACCGGTCCGGCTGAAGAACGCCCTCTGACTCGATGAGAGAGAAAGGCAGTTAGCGTTAGTGTTAGTCCGAAGGCCGGCAGACGGCAGTGTAGATGCGGGGGACCCTCATGCCTGTGTAGATGTGCACCTTATAGACTAACTAAACTGAAGCTGTGTAGCAGAAGCTTTGGGGAGCCCACACTGTGCTGAAGCAAGCTCAGGCTCACAAAAGCGTGTGTGATACAATACATCTCTGATTGAGTTAGTCTATGAAGGTGCACACCTACCCTGCCGCCTTTATAACGGGGCCATTTCAGGGTCATTAAGGCGGTTGCAAAGGCAGCGAAGTGTTTTCAGCAAAACCCCCAATGCACTATTCCCTCACTCTCAGCATACTGTTCTGTATAGGTTATCATATAGCCTTCATCACCATAGCATCCAAATGCCTTCCAGTACTGCAGTAAGCAACATCTGTCATGTGATTTTTTTTTCTTTTGAGAGAGGAAGGACCCGAAATTTCAGGGTCTTAGTGCCCACGGCAGCTACCATCGTTATATTTGTGCTCCCCTAGCTTTAGCAGCAGCATCTGTGCTAAGTGTTACCAGCTCCGGTTTCTAAAGGAATCAAGTGAAGCCCAGACTGTCCTCAGCGCATCTCCAAAAGGCAGATGAGACTTGCTGGGCTGGGAATGGAAACCAGCAGGGCCCCTGGTTGTCTCCTGCTCAGACAGTTGCAGCCATGCCCAGGAGCATTTTGCAAAGGCAGATTTTTAATCCTGGAGGAAGTGTTTTGCTGACTTGTAGTTGTAGTTTCAGGGTTAACCTAAAATGAAGCAACCTATTTCTACCTAAGGAAATGGGTCGTTTTCAGATGATTTAGCCTCCATCCACTGAAGAGCTCTCACTGAGCCTGGAAACTGTACTTGCTTATCCTCGGCCTTTGGCAAACTATGCGTTCGGTTGCTTGATCTAATACGTGATTCTGGATTTGAAATGATTCTAGCCAAAGATCTCCACGTGTTCACACGCTAGGTCTGAGCACCCTCGCAAGCTGCCTGGGTAAGTGCTATGACCCCGTGCAGCTGGATAAATTGAGGCATGGAAAGGTGAAACAGTTTGCCCAGGGACAAGACAAAGTTTCTATTACACATACACTGGGGTTTCTGTTAAAACCAACAATATCCTATTGCAGAGACCTTTCTTCTATTAACCTATCCAGATGTAGAAACTACTTGACATTAACATTAATTACAAAGGCATCCGAAGACATTCTTTGCATCACAGACGTATCTGCCAGTCCATCCACCACGGACGTTATAAAGTTGGCAATTTGATATTCGGAAAGCACGCTCTTATTGGCGGTTAAGTATTTTTGCAAGTTGAAAGAGCTGCCGTGGGCTGAGTTGTTACCCAATTATGTCAGTCTCCTTTGTGGGGCATTTTGATAAGTACATCAGAAGAGAATCTTTAATCTTCAGGCTAAATATGATCCCTTCATGTCCTGAATTCACGTGTTCAAATATTCCTAGGGATAAGACCTTGAAACTTATAAGAAAACCCATTGTAGCAACCCACTGTAAGAAACCTGTGGTTATTCTAACACATTTTTTTGACACTTTCAGGCCTTTTGGGAGATGGCATTGTCCAATGTGCCTGGGGTGTTTTGTTTGGTTGGCTGTCAGCTCTGCTACTGACTGGTTTTGTCCCCTTGGTCAAGTCACTGGAATGCGCTGAGCCTCCATTTCTTGATTTCCTTTGTTTCAAGGTCTTTGGATTAGAAATGCTAAATGCTCCCACTTCTAGCATAACATCTCTGTGCTCACTGCACTTTTATCATCCATGAATCTCCACACCTTGAATAGGGTGAAGAGGATGAACATAACTGCATCCATGTGCAAGATGAGATAAAAAATAACTGAAGTCTGAGGTTACACATCATATTGATCACAAAGGGACATAGGCATTTCACCTGCTTAGATGGTCTTGGAAATCCCACTGCACACCTGTGTCTTTAGGGGCCTAAATACATTGGGAAGTCTAGACCCAAGAGGATTTTTATGTCACATTAACTTGTGGAAAAATGAAAGACCCAATCCTGCCAGGAGTGGGAGGTTTCATGATGAGGAGTGACAAGCTGCTCATATTATTGAATGATTACTAACCACTCACTGGGGGCTGGTTGCTAAACTCTCCTTGCAATCAAAGAGCACATGCCTGCTCTCAGGGAAGTCAGAGCAGGGAGGGTACAAACGTACCTGAGGAGCCCGCCCAGACTGGGAATTGGCTCCGATATCAGCAACTGGGGTTCAGTTCTTGCTGCAGAGGCCTTGATAGAAACTGCGAAAGTTTCATATCAGACAAAAAAAGCTGTGACTTGACTGAATATGGGGGACGTGAGTGGTGCACGGAGTGGCATTAGCTGCTGAAATCAGGTTTTATCTTCAGGATAAACAAGGGCTTAGACATCTTTCTGCACCTTGGATTGTCTTCCGTAGGCTTGCAAATGCCCCTGACTCCTGTCAGCGTGCACAAATTCAGTCGCTGATTTGGTCGGAAGTTTAAACTTGAACTGTGCCATTCACTCCTAAGTTCTGATTTTATCATGACCAGAAACAATGACCTGTTAGGCAGAAATTTCCAATACTGGTGTGCAAAACTTCACACGACACAGCTGGAAATAAAATGAAAGATTCTTCTTATATGTCAGAAACCCAGTAACCAAGGAATTCTGTGGCTAAAGGCTATGCGCTTTGGATGGAAAAGGACAATGCGTTCAGTTTGATGAACTGTCTGGTGTAAATTAAACCAAAGCTTTTCATACACTCGGGGGGAAACGCTGACAAAACCCAGCCACCTAATGCCAATCTGCTTTTAGGCAATCAGGAATCCCCTAAACCAATACGGCTACAACCTGGATTCCTGACAGTCTGCTGTTATGAGCGTTTCCCAAAATAAAATCACTTCATATAAGAGACTAAAAAGAAGATATTTAATCCCCCAAACCTAAATACAGAGAGAGTTATGAGCACCTGGAAATATATGCTGAGCATTTCTTTGCTTTTATATTACTGCTGAGTGCAGAAACTCCAGTCAAAATCAGGGCCCACTTAAGATGGTTATTGTGTGTGTGTGTGTATATATATAAATATAATCCGTATACATAGTGAAAGACAAGGTTTGGAAGAGCTCTTAAACAAGTTTTCCGGCATATGGTACCCTTTGCTTGGATCTGGGGAAGAAGCAGATGCAGCTTGAGCTAACTGTGGTATCTTTTATTGGACCAAATGTATAGTTGCCAGAAATAATCTAAAACTTCCTTGCCCCTCGCACATTTTCTGGATCATCACGGTTACTTCGCTCTAACACTACCACCACAAAGTAAAGGACAGTCTCCATCCCAAAGAGTGAAACGGCCGAGGGAAAACCCCACATCGCCCAGCACCCTTATCTTATCCCATGGGATCGTAACCTCGAACATGCTCTACAAAGGAAGATCAGTTAAACTCGGACCTTTTTAAGTTCTCTAAGGTATGTAAAAGGAATCAGGACTCATGGCAGGGGCGATATCTTTTATTCGACCAACTAGATTTTTGCAAAAAAAAAATCTTTTACAGTCTGCAAAGCGGTCGAGAGATGAGAGGTTTAGCCGGCGGGCGCTGAACCCAGCCCCACGCGGTATCTAAACCCTCCTCTCTTTGTGGCAGAAGACGCAGGTGCTTCGACATGTCTCCGCAGGGTGGGGATTAGCGCACAGACGTCACGGCCTGACATCACGCAACCCCCTCGGCCCCACGAAGTCCGAATCTGAGACTCGCCCCAGCTCACTGCTGTTAGGAAAGGGCTTTAAAAGCAAAACGCTCTGTCGGCCACTCAGTCCACGTGGATAGCGATAAATAACCGATGACGAAGGCAGCCACTTGGGTTTGGGGCACGACCGGTCAGTGGCCGCGGCGTCCGGGCGGCGATCGCAGAAGCGCGTCGGCAGCCTCCCGAAATGCAAAACCCTCCGACGCTTGGCTCCGAAACGACGCCTTTGATTAGACCGGCCGCGAAATCGCCGAATATACGTATAGATCTGTGTCTTCTGCAGTCTTGATTTTGCAGCGTCTCAGTCGGGCTAATCATGTTGGAGCCAAGCGCTCAGGATTTTTGCATCACTTTCGGTCCCGGACCCACGCGGCTCCCACGCCCGTCCCTTCGCGGCATCGACGGCTCTCCGGGGACTTCAGCGCGAGGGGCGTTGTTTCGTCCCCCCGGCCCCGGGCTGCTGTCTTTGTTGCGGCGAGCGCGCGGCGCCAGGCAGGGGTCCTGGGCCCGGGTCCCTCGGCACGCCCTCGCGTCGGGCTCCGGCGCCGCCCGCAGGGATGCAGGGATGGATGCGGTTTCCATGGAAACAGCCATCAGATCAGTCCAGACGTCTCCGCTTTGTGGTTTTGGTCACAATATTCGCCTCTTTTAAAGCAGGATTTCACCTGCAAGATTGTCCAGGGTTGGGTTTTTGGTACAATATACACCAGGGTGGGTCCCTTTTTTTGGGAGGCGGGGGGGGGGGGGTTATTGCCCCCCTTCACGTCCTGAAATGAAGAGTTGGGGGTCGCAGACCTGCTGGTGCCACGCCGGGGGAGGGGGGAGGGGCGGGGCGGACTACAGCCCCCGGCATGCCCCGCGCGGCGCTGGGGAGGGGGCTGGCCCCCCCAACCCCCCCGCGGAGCGGCACGTGCCGCCGCGCTCGGCCAATGGGGGCGGGGCGGGGCGGGTCACGTGCCTTTGTTTGGCGCTTTTGTGCGCGGCGGGGCGGGCGGGAGCGGAGAGCGGTCGGCGCTGCGGACGAAGCAGGTGGGCGCGGTGAGGCGCGGTGCGGCGCGCGGGGGGGACTCTGCCTGCTGCCCCTTCCCCCTGCCCCTTCCCCGGAGGGGTCGGGGGCACAACGGGGGGGCGGCTCCCATTGTCCCCGCTGCCGTGGAGGGAGGGCCGACCCCTCCTCGCTCCAGTGACAGCCCCGCCATTGTTCGCGGGCGGGGGGCGGGGCTGAGCGGGGCGGCTGCGTCCTCATTGGCTGGGCGGCCCTCGCTGTGCAGCCAGTAGGGGGTGGGTAGAGCTGGCCCCGCCCTCTCCCCCTCCCTCCTCCTTCCCCCCCTCCATCTTCCCTCTGCTGCCTCTATTATTCCTCTCTCTAAAATGGGGGGGGGAACCCCAGCCTCGCTCCTCCTCCCAGTGCTGCATCCCCTTGGCTGGGAAGGTATAAAGGCTGCGGGTGTGGGATGATGATTGATTATTTATTTTATTTATTTATTTATTTATTTATTTATTTATTTTTGAAGACAATGGCTGATCTACAGGCGTGCTATAATGCAGCCTGGACCGGGGGTAGAGGCATCCTTGACCATCACAAAGGTGTGGGGGGGGTGGAAAGACCCAATATCCCCCATCGGTGCAGACTAAATACAATTTAAAATAGCTTTAAAATGTTTGTTTAATTATTATTTTATTTATTTATTTTTAAGACCAGATGCATCCTCGTTTTGTTGAGGCTGCAAATGTATGCAGTGTAGATGTCCTGAATCCGCTTCCCTTGGAGCAAGCTATTCTCCCACACACCCCTTTTTTTTTGAAATATAAAATGTACTTAATCATTTAGAAAAAGTCAGGGGGACTTTTTTTGGATTTGGGGGGTTGTTTGTTTGCCTGGTCCAGGGTCTTTGTAGCTGAAAGAGATTTCCTCTAATGAACCGTGTTCAGAGACTTCCTCTAATGACGGTGTTCAGGGACCACCTGGCTCGAGCAGCGCTGTTAAGTGCCGGAGCCACGTCTCCCCAGCGGTCTTTCACGTGGTCTCTGGCTTATGGTAACTCCCGTCTCAATACCCAGCCGACCATGGAAAGCAGTCTCTTTTAGTAGTGATTTTTCTTTAGTCAAAGAGATCATCTCTGTTTTGTTAGTTGGAGGTCCAGCTGGTTGGAGATCTTGCGGAGCAGGCTTGTGGTGTCCACCGTCTCGGACATGGCTACTTCAGGTACGTCCCGCGTCGGGTTCGTTGGCGTGTGACCGTGGTCAGTGTACCGGGTGGCGTTTAGCTATCCTCCTGTGCTGCACTGCTGTGGAGAAGATGTTTAAAATGCCATACGTTTGTATGGAGGGGACAAAAAGAAACGTTTCACGTTGGGCTAGCTGCATCTGTTAGCACGTGGCTTTCCAGTCATCTGTTTGCCATCTGGTTTGGTTAGTGAAAGCAGTTACTGTAATGGAGATGTAGTGAACAAAGCTGGTGCCCTAGCACTGCTGCTTTATGAATCCTGGAGAACAGACTTACCTGTTCACAGGGTAAGAACAGAATGCTTGGTCCTTTAATGAAATATATTCATGTATTCATTCTGTATAGAATGAAATCATGGAAGAAAAGCTGGCCAGTTGGTTGCTGTACTGTGCAGGGGCTCAGGAGGGTAATCAAGCCCAGTCTTGCTTTAAAACTGTGGGCAGGTCTGTTTAATGTCTTTGTTTTTTCAGCTTTCTCCAGGGGTAGAATAAGAATAAGTCTTGCCATGCTAAGAATTGATTCTTCTAAGTTCATGTGCAAGGACTTTACTATTCAAGTTAGAAAACAAGGTATTTAACCTGCTGTTGGATCCCACTGCTGCTTTAAACAGGCTTTCCCCCTCCGTTTTAAATGCTCTCTGCATTGTTTCATTGTACTCGTGCACTGCACGCTTGTCCATGGTTTAACTGAAGTTACGTCAGTGATTGGCTCAGTTGCATGTCCCTGTCCTAGACATTCAGGTGAAAGAGCTCGAAAAGCGTGCCTCTGGCCAGGCATTTGAGCTGATACTCAGCCCTCGTTCAAAAGAAGCAGTCCCGGAATTTCCTCTCTCCCCTCCGAAGAAGAAGGATGTCTCGCTGGAAGAAATTCAGAAGAAGTTGGAAGCTGCAGAAGAGAGACGCAAGGTAGATGCAAAATAACCGTAGCTTTCAGTGGGCAAGCGGGCTTGTTTGCTGATGGGACTCTGTGTCTAGGGATGCCAGTGGAGTGGAGCAAATTTCAGTTCAGGAAAACAAGTTACTGACTCTTAGTGGGGAGGGGAGAGAAGAGTGCTGCACATGCAAAGGATGTTAATTTAAATGACTTCCAGTAGAACTTCTGAGGGTTTTACTCGCTGTTAAACTGCTTCAGTGAAACCTGTGCACTGTTTTCATGGTCATTTGAAAGTGGGAGGGGAAAATATTTAGCAAGGAGTATTAATATGACTTCAAGAGACTGAAAGTTTATACTGAGACTCCTCCCAGAAAAATGACAGCTCTGTCTGTGGGCAGAGAGTTGACTAGAAGTCCTGTTTGGCAGTAAGTTGTCCTGCTGAGACATGACCTCAAGTACTTGGTTAGAACTGAGGGAGTCATAACTCCATGTGCTGCTTTGATATAGGCACACTGACTTTGTACAATCCCTAATGTTCTTGGGTTTGCACTAAAACAGTAATCTCTTCATTCTCTTTTTTTGAGGACAAAGATTTATTATAGGGGAGACTTAACAGGGGCTAGTCCACGTTTTTGCACTTCCAGGGAACTGCCCAGCTAAGTTCTTGCATTTAGCTGCAACTTATTTCCCTGTGTAGTCAGATGTAACAACATCATTTAACATGCGTGTCTGATGCATGTTGAATGACTGTTTTTGCTCGAATGTAGTCTAAAGTCTCTTCTCTTCAGTGTAGAAGCTGCCCAAGTGTAAGTATTTATGTAGTTCATCTCTCCTGTGTCTAAACGTGCATGGTCTATTTTGTTAGTCTCATGAAGCAGAAGTCTTGAAGCAGCTAGCTGAGAAACGAGAGCATGAAAAAGAGGTGCTTCAGAAAGCAATTGAAGAAAATAATAATTTCAGCAAAATGGCAGAAGAGAAGCTGACCCACAAAATGGAAGCTAACAAAGAAAACCGAGAGGCACAAATGGCTGCTAAACTGGAGCGCTTGAGGGAGAAAGTAGGTGTAGAGTTCCAATTCCCATCTGGGAAGAGAACTTGAAAATGCTCTTACTATGCTAACTAGCTAACGACGGAGTGGGGGGGTTGCTGGAATAGGCAGGCACACTCGGGTGTCGGTTTAATAGACTAAAGTCTATTAAACCTACAAAAGACCTCATGGAAGTCCGTGCTCAGGGAGAAAGGGGCCTGGGGAAGCTTTGATTTCTTCCTTTTTTTTTTCTAAAGCAACGTGCTGTAGTAGAAGAGTTCAGTGTACGCTAGTTAGTTGGGGCGGGGGTTAAGAAGCTAAAACTGGGGTTTGGAGGACACAGTATGTGATGCCAGTATGGAGGTAAAAGTCCCGGTGCAAACATAGTCTTGGTTTATTTAGTGGACTCTGTCACCTCTTTCAGGACAAGCACATTGAAGAAGTGCGAAAGAACAAAGAAGGCAAAGACCCCGGCGAGGCTGAAACCGACTGACTTGGTTCTGGAACCTGACTCTCCCCCTCCCCTAAATATCCAAAGACTGTACTGGCCAGTGGTTTTTCTTTTTTTTCTGTTAAGTTCCTAGAAAACTGATGTAGAACTGTAAAGGTAGATCCAAACTGTACACTTGTTTTGGGGACAAAAGGGGAGACTTTACGTGTTTCACTTTTTTCTAAAGTGTTGTCTTTCCAGTGTAGCTATCTCGTTGCATCCTTTTCTACTCCAGGGCACTTGCGCCTGGGTTGACTTCTTTTTTTTTTTTTTTTTTTTTTCCCTAGTACTGTATCAGCTCTGTAAAACACGTTTGTGAAAGGAATATGTAGGAATACTGTTCCATGCTGAATATCTGTTCCACTTCAAAATCTGACTCTGTCCCAGTCTTATAAGATACTGCTGTAACTGAGTGACTTAATAAAGCTGCACAGTGCTGTTATGGGACTTCTTTTTTTCCTGAAACCAGCATAACGGAGTATTAAAAGTAGCCAATGTAAAGATGACTGAAGCCTAACCCAGACCTTCTGACTCAGCATTGAAATGAAAAGCCTGTAGCAGTACTCTTTTTATTCTTCTCTCGCCCAGCTACTGGGTGTGCTGTATGGCAGCCTTTTCCCTAGCCCTGTTTTCATTGTCTTAATTCTACAATAAGAGCTTTGTGTTGACACCTCAGCACTTGTCAGCTGCTACTGTTTTCTGTTTAAAACGGTTCAGAACCACCTCCCTCTGGATGCTGATGCTTCAACAAATAAGTCCTTGTTACATGGTTGTGTAATGTGGCTTTTTTTCCCTTCCTAACATAGCGAGTATTTCCTAAAAGCTACTGGAGCTCTTGGCATGGCATGATGCGAGCATTGTGAAGAAACTACTAAAAACTGCGGAAAGTGATTTGGGCTTGTGTGCTAGAGGCTTGAATTTGCAAGGGGGGGCGGGGGGGTAGCTCCTGTCAGAAACTCCAGGACTTGGAACAAACCTGTTGTCGTGGACACTTAAGGGTGTGCACTCTATTCCCACAGTTAAGACTAAACAGCTCTTTTGAGCTCAGTCACCTAGTACGAAGGAAAGGAATGATTACTGAAGACAGACTCATGGCCCCGTAAGCACCAGCTCAACGGGCAGTTAGTCACACGGATGGGAAGGTTTTGCAGGTATTAAACTCCCCTCAAACTTGTGAGAGGAGCTAGGCAGTTGAATTCATGCTAGGACTCACCTCTGCAGTGCCTGCTAAGCCTCTTTGCCACCTTGCCATGCTTGGTAGCTTCCCAGATGCTCCAAAACTGGAATAGCCTAGGATGGTGGTCCCCAGCCTGTGATGGGCAACACACTGAGCAGGAGATGTTCCAGCATTGGTTGCAGACACTTTGTCTCCTGCAAATGTTTGCTCTGAGAGCACAAATGCTGTATTCTGTTGCCTGCTCTGCTAATTGCTCAGTACTGTTGGGCCAGCAAGGGCTGGAGGAATACTGACTTCCAAAGTTGTGCACGTTCACAAGTGCTGATCCAATGTGATGCACGCTGGCCTGTGTGAATAACTGACATTTGGGGGCTTTTTTTTGCCAACGTAGATAGAACGAGAGTTCACCTTTTTAAAAAAAAAAAAAAAATCCTTCTGAGCCTGTAATACGTAACTGCATATTGAGCTTAACTTTCTTTTGTCTCTTCCAGAAACTGACAGCTGGTTTCATTGACTAAAGTTGAAATTCTTGGTGGTAAACACGTCTAAAACATCTCATAATGGTGAGATACCCGTAGTCCATCCCCACTTCTCAATTACCTAGGCCTTTCTGTTTGTAGATAATATTGTTTGACATGGAGCTAGATGCAAACTGGAGGGATACAGGCCACGGGACCCCTCTCGTGGCTGGAGGATGGCATACCACCTAAGCAATAGTGGCCTTTATTTACAGTGGTGGGAGCGGTATGGCAGGCGTGGGGGGGATGAGCTGGGGCCGGCAGACAATCTTTGTTCTTAAATCTGTTGATTCATTCTCCAAGTCGCTCTCCCCCTGCCGTTTCCTGGGCGTACTGCTGTAGAAATCTCGCTTCTCAGCCTCTTGTTGAGTTGTGTTCTGCTTACATGAGCTAAGTGCTGAAAATGGCAGTGGGGGGTGGGGGAGACTAGGAATATCAGCAATGCAGTTGGCATGATCTCTTCCTTCAAGGATCTTGGAGAGCATTATTTCAAAAGAGAAGTATTTTCATGCCTGTTCCCAAGAGAGGAAACTGATGGAGGTAAATTGGATTACGTGGGCTCATGTAGCAGTGTAAGTCAGGCATGAATGGTAGGTGTCCCAGCTACTCTTAGGGCCGTGCCTCCTGAAGCGCACTACGAGCATGGTTTCTGGCGTTCCTAAAAATGCCCCACAGAGCATGCTGGTTCTTGCGGGGGGGGGAAGCCCAATCCTGCTAGGCTGTCGTGAAACGTCAGCGCTGCCTCCAGCCCTGACTTGGAGGCCTTCCAGCACGGAGGCTTAGTTCTACCTGACACTGATTCTTGCATTGTAGCTAAAAGGAACACGGCTCACGGGATATGCCTGCCCCGTCTCATTTATCCTGGGTCAGAGGTGCGCAGTCTTGTAGGCAACAGCCTACTTTGTCTGCTGCTACATTTGATTAAATAAACTGACCTGTGGAAGCTTACGTGTCCTAACCCTAACCCTGCCTGGACTTCAGACTAACGTGGCTTTACCCTAAGAAGGATACAAGATGGGTATTTGAGAGATGGTATTAAGGGGGAAGAGAAGAAAAAAAGAAGGTGCCAGGAATTAGAAGGTGGACAAAAGTAGTGAAGTAATGGGTTAGAGGGGATGGGATGTGTTGAGGGAAGAGATCAGTCCCCCAGAAGCACCAAGCGTTGAAGCCAAAAAATAAGAGCACAAGATGCAGATTATTACCAACAAAAGAGTCCAAGCATGGGAGCAAATGCTCAAGGAAGGTGGATGCTCTAGGTCTTGCTGTCTTCAAATCAAGGTCACTTTTCCAACAGGTACGTTTCAATCCAGCAGAAGTTTTGGGGGGACTTACAGAAATAATGGAGTGAAATGCGGGGGCTTGACAGACAAGCTGCAGTAGAGCAGCGGGGCCAGCCTCGGTAGCATGCCCCACACTGGGCCCAGAGTGCCCTTCGGATCCCCTTCCTACCACCTGCCGTGCTGCTTTCTGCTCTGCTTGCCGCTCCGTGGCTGTGCTGCCTGTCCTGAGCTGTGACATGAACTCCACGCGCTCCTTGTAGCACTTGCACCACAGGTTTGCTACTTGGTGATTGGTCCTCAAAGGCTACGAATCTCCGATTCTTGGAAAGACTGTGGCTGGGGAGAGGAGACCGAGCTGGCACGGTTTATTATTAAATGCGATATGGAAGTAATATGTATACAGCCTGGGTGTAGGCTGCCGGGCCATCGATTTTTCTGCTGATGTCACGTTTTCTGTTTTGGCACTGATGAAATCTGGGCTGTCGGATGGGTCTGGTGCTGTGGCCGCTGCATAGGGGAGACCTGGGCGGTCTTGACACCCGGCCACCAGCACCTCCTGCTTTGGGCTCGCGGAGCGCACCCATCTGTTACTGCGGCAGCAACCTCCGCTTAGCAATGGGCGCACCAGCCAGGGCGTGACGGCGGCGTGTCGGCACGGTCGTTTATTGTCGCCGCATTTTAGCGTTAGGCGGGCGTGCTTTCCTCCAAGTCGTGGCGCCCGGTTGTGCAGCGGGGTGAAACCCATCGCTCCAGCCCCGGCTGCTGTACGGAGCCCCAAGTGCTGAGCGCAGGAGTGGCAGGGGAAGCCTTGGTCTCTTGTGAAGGGCTTTGTCCCTGGCCCCGGGCTGGGTAGCAGAGGCGGCCGCGGCCGCTGGCTGCACTTCGGCGCCGGAAACGGCGGCCGCTTGGGTCGGTCTGTGCAGCAGATCAGGAAAGCCGGCTCCGTGCAAGGAGGCCGCGAGCTGCTCGGTTTTGTTATCGCCACTTCCGCTGTGTACGGACAGCCGCTGACCCTTGCCCTGCCCGCCTGGCGTTGCTGTTGGAGACGCCGGAGATGTAGCGGTGCAGCTGGGTCTGCCCCGGAGGGTGCTGGCTGGAGGCCGCCCGCCCGCATGCAGCGAGCCCTGGGCGGGCGGGCAGGTAGGACGGGCCGGCCCGGGCTGGGAGGTCTCCGCCGCGGTCGC
>NW_005841927.1:1204530-1204789 GCF_000455745.1 Alligator sinensis
GCTCTTCCCGAAGGGCTTTCGCTCGGCACCGGAGGACAGAGTGATTTCGTCATGGCAACTATCGTCACGGAAAAGCTCAGCCGCCTTTTCATCCCGGTCCAGCAGCCCTGGCACATCCCCGGGCTGCTGGAGGCCGCGTTCCCCTCCTCCCCGGCCACCGTGGGCACGTCGGAGGTGCCCAAGATCTTCCGGAAGCCCTACATCCACGCGGGCTACCGGCCCCTGGACCAGACCTGGACGTACTACTTCCTGACGCTCT
>NW_005841927.1:1204820-1208062 GCF_000455745.1 Alligator sinensis
GAAGCCATCAACGTCTGGACCCACCTGGTGGCCGCCCTGGTCCTGCTGCTGCGCTTCCAGCAGCTGTCCCAGACCATCGACTTCGTGAGCGACCCCCACGCCCACCCCTTGTTCATCATCCTGGTCGCCTCCATCACCTACCTGAGCTTCAGCACCCTGGCCCACCTGCTCCAGGCCAAGTCCGAGTTCTGGCATTACAGCTTCTTCTTCATGGACTACGTGGGCGTTGCCATCTACCAGTACGGCAGCGCCACGGCACACTACTACTACGTCATCGAGCCGGCCTGGCACGCCAAGATCAAGGGCTTCTACATGGCAGGGGCCGTCTCGTTAGCTTGGCTGTCCTGCGCGGGCTCCTGCTACGCCAAGTACCGGTATCACCAGCTGCCGCGCTACCTGAGCAGGCTGTGCCAGGAGATGCCCTCGGGCCTGGCCTACGTCCTCGACATCAGCCCCGTGATTCATCGGATCTACGTGACGCAGTCCTCGGAGCACCCGGACCCAGCCATCCTGTACCACAAGTGCCAGGTGCTGTTTTTTCTCCTCGGCGCCTTGTTCTTCTCCTACCCCTACCCGGAGAAGTGGTTCCCCGGGAAATGCCACTTCTTTGGGCAGGGCCACCAGATCTTCCACGTCTTTCTGGTGCTGTGTACCCTGGCCCAGATCCAGGCGGTGGTGTTGGATTACGAGTCAAGAAAGCAGGTCTATGCCGGTCTGCACACCGAGACGCCCCACAACTTTTCCGCCCTCTGCCTCTTCACGGTCGTCTGCTGCGTCCTCACGGCCACGTACATGGCCGGCAAAGTGAAGCGCAAACTGAGCTGCAAAGCGGAGTGATGCCCCCGGACCGCTCCCAGGCTACTAAATACCGGCTGCCGAGCTGTCTGAACGGCGCTCGCCCTGACCCGCGGTGTTAAAACCTGCCCGGGGGCTTCAGGATACAGGGGAGGAGTGGAGGTGGACGAAGGGGGAATATCGAGACGGCGGGCCTTGCGAGGGGGGTTGACTCTGTATCCTGGAAAGTGCGCGTGGATGCGTGCGTCTGTGTGCATGAGTGTGTGAGAGAAAGCTTTTCCTCTCTCTGCTTGTTTTCTGCATTTGAACTTCAGATTCCGTGTTTCCCGGAGCACTGCATGAAGGGCTGGAAACCCAGCAGGACTGCGGCATCGGAGGCGCCCCGCATTTGAAGCCCGGAGAGGCGCGAGAAGGGAAATGACTTTTTAATCAGAGTAGTGAAACCTGGTTTTGCTGTAATTCTGATTAAACTCAAATGCCTGGGATCAAAGCTGTGTGTTAGAGTCCATCCTTGTACCCTGAGGTCTATGGACGGAGGAAGTTCCCTGGTCACGTCCGGGGTCCCCAGCAAGGCTTTCTAGCAACACGAAGCAGGGCAGAGTAGACATCAAAGCCCAGTCCAGCCTTCCTCCACACATCACAGAGCAGCAAGCAAGGAGACAAGTCCAGGATGTGTCTCGTTTGCAGACACCCGCTGGGCCAAAAGGACCCCCCACAAGCACCCTCTTGCACGCTGCAGCCACAAAGTACCTCGGTAGCAATCAGCCCTGATGTGCCCCGGGCCAAGAACAGGGGAGATGAGGGCTTTGCACTGCCACGGGCCCACGACAAGGACGGACAGGAGCAGGAGAGGATGTGGGAGGAGAGGAGGCCTCGTTCCCACTGACCTCTTCCCCCTGCAACGCCTCTCTGCAGCAGACAGCGGTAACAGATGAGCAAGGCATGGGGGGTTATGCAGACCCGACGGGAGCAGAGCGGGGTGACACGGGGCAGCCGCTCTACTCCTGCTGTGCTTTGGCAGCAGCGGGAAATGGCAAGGACAAGGAGCCTGCCGGAACCGGGGAACGAATGCACCGATGGGAAAAGGGGCAGAGGGGAGACGCACTGAGAGCAAGGGGTGGTTGGTGGGGAAGGACAGGAGCTTGGGGGGAAGGCCCGGGAAGATCCTTCCCCATTAAGGCCAGCCCAGAGGGAGACATTCGCTGCAGGCACGAGCAGCAGCGTGGACAGAGCTGAGGGCAACCAGGACTCATGCCGGTGACCTCCGAGGGGGAGGGGGTGGGTTTGGCGAGAGGCTGGACAGCGGGAGAGTCCTTGCTGTTCTCAAATCCGGGCCTGGCTGCAGAGGACGGAGGGGCTGCCCCACACAAGAGCGGCCAGGCGAGTTTAGGGTTAGAGCCCCCGGCTCCTCTGCAGCTCGGCCCAGCCACCCAGGTCTCTCCCGGCTGTCCACGGGGTCTAGTCTGAGGCCCTGCCTGCAGCGGGCGGGAGTGGGGGGCGCTGATCAGCTGTGCTCTGTGCCCAGCCTGAAAGGGGCCCCGGTCACCAGGACCATTTTGCAAGCTGCGGCTTCGCTTGCTAGGAATGCAGTGAGTGTTGCAGAGCCCGGAGGCTTGTGGGTCAAATCCTGGCAGGTGGGGAGCATTTTAATGAAGCTTGGCAATGCCTTGGTATTTAGTTAAGCTTTAAAGCACGCTGGCAGCCTGCATAATGCTTCGTGTGCCGCAGCCAGTGCTAATGAGCGAGCTTTGTACGGAAAAGCACGTGGCACCACGCACCTGATGGCAACTGCCCTCAAGCTGCGCAAGGCAGGGGGTGCTGGGATGGGAGGATGAGGGCATTTCTGCTCTGCCCTGCTCTCCCCAAGCACAGGCGTGATCCTGAGCCCAGTTGTTAAGGGATTACCCAGACTCGGGCCCTGGATCTTACCAGGACTTAACATGCCAAGTGCTCTGAGGACAAGTGGCAAAGTCTCAGCGCTAGGTCACGGCGGCACTCGGGAGCGCTGGAGGCGTCCGTGCCTCCGACGGGAAGAGGAGCATCCCTGGCTGTGCGCTGTCCCCTCTAATGCATGCGACTGGCTCGGCCAAACCCGGGTGCGAGGGACCGCATCTCTTCTCCGGTGGCAGCAGCGTCCTGAAGACGGCGGCTGACTTGAGGTAAGCGCAGCGCTCACGGTAGGCGGCATTTGCTGGATGTAGGAGACGCCGTGCCCTGTGTTAATACAGGAACGCGGGATCTGGTGAAACCTGCGATTATTTTCCCCTTGCGGTGCAGTCCTGCCCCTGGAGTTCGAGAGCGGAGCAAGCGAGCCCTGACGTGGGGGAGAGAAGCCAGATCTGCCCCGCTCCAGTGGTTTTTGTGGCGGGGATGTGCCGTTTGGGCTTGATTCAGGAGAGGACTGGGGTGAGACCCAAAGATGAGAGGGCCTTGCTTTGGGCGGTTCA
>NW_005841927.1:1208180-1208529 GCF_000455745.1 Alligator sinensis
CCCCTCTCGGAGACGTGGTAAAGCACGGCGGTGGTGACTCACGGCTGCGGGACCGGCACGTGGGCGTACGGCTGTGCTGGCGCGGGGGAGGCAGCGACAGGCCACGGGGCTTCTCTTGCTGCCGGGGGGGCTGGGGCGAGCGGCACGAGCTGGGTTGCACGGTCCTTGGCTTCGGGCAGATTTCTTTTGCTGAGACCTGCTGCGGGAGGGGAGGCCAGGTCCTTCCCCACCCAGGGCCCACGGCGAGCCGTCTCTCCTAGGCCCCGGCACAGCGCCTTGGAGCCCCGACGTCCATTGAAACGGAGCCGCTCCGTGTCCCTCGGCCTCAGCCACGGCTCCGGCCGGGCCC
>NW_005841927.1:1209436-1209691 GCF_000455745.1 Alligator sinensis
GCCCCGGGACAGCCGTGTCCGCCGGGCCCCTGCGGCCGCTCACTAACACGGTGGGGCCCAGGCAGCCTTGCGCCAGCCCCGGGGCGCCCGACCGCCCGGGGCACAGCCAGGGCAGTGCCTTCGCCCAGCTCTTTACCCAGGATTCGGAGGGGTACCGGGTCATTTCTCATCGCCAGCTCCAGGCAGGACTCGGATCCCCTCCGCGGAAAAAGGCTCGGCGGGAGGGGACGGGCTGGGCCCGGGGGGGCCGCCGGC
>NW_005841927.1:1209722-1230538 GCF_000455745.1 Alligator sinensis
TCGCCCAGGGACGGCGCCCGAGCCCGTGCCCCAGCGGCACGGGAGGCCTCCCCGGGCCCAGACTCATCCCAGGACTGGCTCTTCACAGAGGACTCGGAAGGGAACAGAGTGATTAGACATCCGATCCGCAACTAGGAACAGGCCGCACAGGGAGGTCTGGTATTGTTTAATGAACAGGAGAAGCCCTCCGCTGTCTGCACCGTGCGTTGCTGTCTTCAAGAAGGATGCAAGGAGTACGCCAGCGTGCACATGGTGCAGCAAGCAGGAGCTGGGATTAACGAGGAGAGTTTTGTGCAAATAAAGAGAGTGTTTTTATCCAGGCCTGTCGTAATCCTTTCTTGCAACATGCCCTACACAGGCCCCGTCCTCCCGCAGCTGAGCGACTCGGCTTTGCAGGGAGCGACCATCCGCATTCCTGGCAAGGCCGGCGTGCAGGGACCGGCTCTCTGTAGTGTGGGTGGGAGCGATCTGTGACACTTCCTATTGACTTCACCCGCTGCCGGTGCCCTGGTACTGCTTGCATTCGGCAGTGTGGCAGCATCCTGGAAGCAGCAGTGAAAGGTTTCACTAGCAAAAGCACAATCATTTCCACAACCCTGCAGAGCCTTGCTGCCGAGCTCACCTCTCTCAGCACGTCGCTGTGCGGTGGTTTCAGACACCAGCTGCCCTGCGGGGTTCGGGTCCAGCCCCCAGCTTTAATGCCGTGTTTCTGTGACTGGAGCATGCTGCTAGACGTCACTGACTGCAGGAATTGGCAAGATTGAGAGACTTGGCTTTAAACAGTCAAGCTATGGACAACCACCCCTTGCTTTGGGATTAATGCAGCTGGGGCCTGATGCCTGGCGTGGGGAAGCTGATCTGGGCCGGGAGTTTGCAGCTTCCTTGTTAGGTGGCTCCGGCTGCCCTCGGACAGCTCGGTGAACTAGATCATGCAGTACAATCGCTCTCAGCCAGGGCATGGTATTCTGAGTCACAGGGAAGCACATTTGCTATAAAAAGGCACTGAAGATCTGTGAGGTGCCCAGCTGCTACTAGCTCCTGCAGACCTCCTCCCAGACCCATGCCTTCATTAGCATTAGCAGGACTCAAAAGGTAGTTAAAACACCCAAAGCTGCCCTCCAAGTGGC
The DNA here is from genome assembly GCF_000455745.1 of Alligator sinensis. Classification (NCBI taxonomy): domain Eukaryota; kingdom Metazoa; phylum Chordata; order Crocodylia; family Alligatoridae; genus Alligator; species Alligator sinensis. The sequence continues at coordinate 1,210,850 of NW_005841927.1, forward strand.
TGTGACGGGAGGGGGGGCTCCAAGGTCTTCAGGGCTGGTTGCCATCCATGTCATGGTATGACAGCCCCACCAGCACGGTTACTCATGCCAAACCTCAATGCAGGGATTGCTGCTCCTGCGGGCTCCCTGGTAAGGGGGGCAGTGGGATGGGAGCTTTCTGGCTGGCCCTACAGGTGGAGGTTTGATAACAGATCATGCTTCCTCCCTGGCTGAGCCATCACTGGGGAATAACATCACACCTTTGCGCAAACCACCCGGGTGAGAGGCCTACGTGTTCTGCTAACGGCCATTGTTGGCACTCTCGACTTCTATGCAGAAAAGCCGGTGCTGCTGGAGAGACCAGTTCACCCCAGTAGCCTGCCCAAGCAGAAGTCACTCCTACTGCTCATGCCTCGGTAGGTCCCGAGATACCACGCCGCTGGGCTGTTAGCCAGACTCTCACTGCAGTCAAAAGTGTCTGGTCCACGGTCAGCTAGGCTCCGTGAGAACTCTGGAGGAGGGTCACGGTAGAGCCTTTGGGCCCAGGTGCGTCAAGGAGAGCGGGCAGAGGGAGTGGAGCTCCTTGCCTCTGCTTTGAATGCAGTGCTGCTCAGTGAATTATTTTTGGTCACTTTAAATGGTAGGGCCTGCTGCTAAACTAGAGATTCTTGGCCCTCCAGGCAATACTAAGCGTGTATCTAGACACGGGATCATTCCTGACACCTTTCTGTGGACACCTTTGTTCTGGAGGAAGCCCAGACAGAGCTATACAGGAAGCTACTCCACTTTCAAGTCAGATCCCCTAAACCTTAGCCCAGGTAGCCTGCATACTTTGACTGCGCTTTAGGCAATGGAGCCAAGAGAGGAAGGCACACAAAGGGCATGTCAGAACCCAGCCCCAGGCAGGAGCTTACCCTGCTGACAGGCAGGAGCCAAGCTCTGTGGGGGATAGTGTGCACTGAAGGATAGAGTCCTGGATTGGGACCGATAATCTGGGGTATATGCCCAGTTCAGCTCCTGGCCTGTTAGGTAACTTTCAGCAGGTTGCTTCACCTCTGCCTCAGCTTCCTCACCTCTATAACAGGAATTCGTTCAGATTGCAAGGCTGGATGGGACCTCGGCAGATCATCGGGCCCAGCCCCCTGCATTAGCATCGGGACAATGATACTGAGCAGCTTGTGGAGGCCTCCACGACATGCACGCGAAGAGCGCTCCAGGAACCAGGCGCAGCATCGCCCCTCAGCTGTTCTGTCCGAGCTGAGCCAGTCACTTCTTCCGCAACAGTCGGAAAAGGATGCGTTCTTCTGGGAATTGCCTGATTTGGGCTAGGCCTTTCCGCGACCGACGTGTCGAACCCGCCGCAAGCGCCGGCAGAAGGGATCCCCCGGCTCTCAAGTTGAGGACATTAAGGACACCTGCGAGGCTCATTGGAGGACCAAGCATAGGGCTCCATTTATACAAAGGAAACATCGCACACCCTGAATACAGCCGTGAGGAACAGTTGCAGACAACCATCTTTACCCAAAATAAAACATCTCAACCAGTGAGAATCACCGCTTCCTTTGAACAGCCTCCTTCCCTTTCCCCTCCCTCAAGTTCCCTGCGGTGTTAATCGCCTCGCTCTGGTGGGCTCCGGCCATTGTATTCAAACTATATCCTTGCTGAAATTTGCGTTAATAAAATACATTTCATCTGACTAGAAAGATCACGTTCGTGAAACACGGAAGCCGACTTGGGACGGGCCGTGGGCCTGCTATCGTGGATCTCCGGGGACAACTTGAACTTTAAAACATTACAAAAATATTTTAGTCGCTGGCCTGCTGACACCAACCTCACGTTTTTTAAGCTTATTAAAGAGTCCAAAAATTCACATCAACTCTTCCCGTCCCATTTGGGACTGGAAAATAATTGGAAGAAGACTTAGGCAAGGGAATCCTTTTCTGGGGAGAACGACACAAGCTCCTAACCAGCTCAGGCCAAAGGAAAACTTCCTAAAGAGCTGAGGATGAGGAAGGAAGCAGCAATTTACTCTCAGTGACAGCCTTGCTCCAGGCTCTCTGGGAAAGTAGTAGGAGCTTGATGTCCAATTATATCTGAAATGGGTAGCTAATTACCCCACAACAAGGATGTCATGAGTTTAGTTAACTTGAATAATTAATTTGAATCTAAACTCACAGAGGAAGACACACGGAGGAGGGAAAACTTCACCTAGCCACACACATATCACTCGTTAGAAGAACCTCACCAGTAAAATGCTTCGGTTCAAAATAGGGTGGAAAAGAATTTCCATTTTCTTAAAAAGTTTTTATATATTAAGATACGTGGAAACACTGCAAATCCAAAGTTTCTTTCTCAAATAAGTGTCCAGTGCAGATATAATTCCTAATTAAAGAGGCAAAAAAGTTTGATCCTTAGGAAGGCAGCTACTGTGGAGAGAAATCTCAGGAGCACGATATATGTTGCTTACGGAGTTAAATTAGAGCGTGGTGTCACTTCTCTTTCATAGCTATATCTTCATCCTTTAAAGCAAACTTTCTCCTCAACGCTTCTGAAATGAGAATAGCTGGATCTTCCTCCTTCAGTAAAGTTCGGTTCCTAAAGGGAAGATACAGAGTTAACGTGAACAGAGCTTCTCCAAAGCATTACTTCCCCAAATCTATGGCGAACAGTTCCTGTTATGCTTCAGTTATGAAACTTTAGCCTGAGAAATATTGGTCACTTAAAAACCTGTTCTGATTTCAATGCTCTCCTGCAGCCACTGCTGTCAGTGAGTCTCTAAGCTGGGTCAAGTGCAAAAACCTGAAAAGGCAACACGAAAGCCTGAGGTTTTCAAAAGTCCTAGGATGTTTAGGCACACAGCTCCTCTTAATGTCACGGGACTTTTTTGTGTATTATTCTACTGTTGAAAAATCTCAGCACAGAGTGCCCACTGCTTTCCGGGAAGGCGGTAGCGGCAGGTAAAAACAACGTGCCAAACTCGAGCTCTTTGGAGCCTTCCCTAGGGCTTCCAACGGATTTACTGCTTTGAAAAACATCCCGGTCTATATTTGCAAGTTTTCTTGCAACTAATTTGATCGTGAGAAATGAGTCGTGCTGTGTCAGGTCAGTTTTACTTCCTCTTTACTCACATCACTCAGTAGCAGGCTTACACTGACATCTGTCTTCACTGGCCTGCCTCTTTTGCTGCATGCCAATGAGCAGTTTACTTGCAAGTAAGTCAATCACATGTACATCCTGTGCATTTGCTTCACAGGATGGCAAGGAGTATGGATTATAGCGAGCTACCAACAATACCCGAGAGGAAGAGTTTGCTTGGATCTCATGTAAGCACTGATCCGAGAGTAAAAGCTCCCTGTAGGCTGGAATGCCATCAGTTTAATTGTTTAAAGGCCTCTAAAAGCATTGATGAAAGCACAAAAAAGGGGTTTCTGTCCATTTTAAACACCTTCAGCTACCTCACTGCATTAACACTTTGTACTAGAAAATAAAAGATTAGAGGGTCAGGACTGTAAGCCACAATTAATACAGTGTATACATTCAGCTGTTAGGATTATATAGCTGGTTTTGTAGATTGAAACCCTCCACTGATTTTCCCACAAAGCGGGACTGTTCCCTCCGACACCAGTGCAGACACAGGAATCACAACACGGCCTCCAAAGAAACCGCTGAAGCCATTACCTCCACCAAGGCAAGCCTAAGAGAAGTTAAAGTGGTCCAGGGTGCCAACGCACTCCTCTCTCCAAGGAGGTAAGGACAGGAAACCACTAGTAGGTACAGAGGCAGCAGCTGGCCAGTAGCACGGTGAGACAGGAGGGACAGAGATGGAAGCGGGGCTGATCAGAAGGTAAAAGCTGCTCCAAGATCAGTAAAAACTCATCCTCCACAGAGAGGAGAGGACAAGCCTCCCAGCAGCAAGGCACAACCAGTAGCTATTGCAGAAAACTGACACCAGAAACTAGCAGCAGAGCCTGTCCCTTGCACTGATATAGAGGAGCCCGGGGGCCAGACGGCAGTGTCTCGATTCCTTCGAGATTCCCATTAAACTACCCCAAGGACCAGGCAGGTAAATCACAGGCAATCAATGAGTGCAGTGATGCCTGAACTAATCAATCCCATTATAAACAGGGCTTGGAAGGATGTACTCACATTCAAAGCAGATCCGCACGCTACATGCTTTTAACCACACACTGAATGAAAGGATCAGCAGGCACACTACACAGACAATTCCCTTCCAAAGGGCATCACAGACATTAAGAGGGCTCTATTTTGATATGCGTTGACACATGCACTTCTGCAAGCGTGTCTCATACTCATTTCTGCAGCTTCCGGGGCTGTGTTTTAACACCGATTCCTAAATAGAGAAGCATCTATTTAATCATCTTTGTTAAGTGTAAACCACACTTCCACCCACACGAGTTACACGGCCACACACCCTGCTTTTTATAAACCTTCCCAGCGGGTTGCAGGCCGACCGGTACAACCTCAGGCCGGCTCTAAACTAGGAGCATTTGACAAGTGTATTATACTGGCAAAGCACTCCCTTAAAATACAGCTCTGCTGGTACAAAGCCACCTTTCACAGGCAGAGTAAAAGCCATTTTGCTGGGAGAGCTGCATCTACCCTGGGGGCTGTTTCTGGTACAGGGATAAACCCCCACCCCCCAACCAAAACGCTGTGCCAGTGGCCAGGAAGCTTCTGCCAGCAACATCACCATGGCCCAAGGCTGAAGCAGGAGATAATTATCGATACACCAAACTGTGTCAAACAATAGACTGAATAACGACATTGCCTGAGTGATTCCTGATGATTCACAGGCCTGCGATTCAGGTACAGCAGCTGTATGCCAAAGGGCACCTCTTGTACGTCAGAGGCAAGGCAATGGGCCGAAACGGAGGGCCAAACGAAAGAAACGCAGCTGAACTCAAACAGCAAATGAGCTCAAGGCTATGGGTCGGCATACGTGTGGGGAGAAGCAGCACAGGAAGCGTGGTGCTGCAGCCTTCCCACGGATCCATGCTGTTGGCCCCAAAGGTCACAGGGAAATGTATGTTATTGCTAGCACAGTTTATTGCCCAATACCAGGGCAACCCAAACACCCGCTTACCAGGGAAAAAGCCAAACTGTGGATACATCCGCTAAACTGGGATTCAGCTCCTATCACTCCCCAGCCATCAGGGCTCCATATGGCTGGAGCCTCAAGAGTTAGGGGGGCAGAAAGCGTGGGGATCTTCCCCCTCTGCCCACCAGGTCCCAGGGAGCTAGAACACGTCAGATAACCTCTAACCCCAAGGAGCCCATGCTAACACTTGCTGCTGGCTCGCCCCTTCAAGGAACAAGATCATGGGAACATTGTTCCCCACTGCAGTCAGCCCCTTCCTTGGGGAAAGGCACAGGCCACTAAATGCAGTCCCCCAAACTGTACTGGTGCTGATTCCCTTGCTGTCGCAGAAGGGTGGCCCCCACTGAGGTGAATGGAAAGGTTTAATAAGTAGATTCCACCTGGTGAAACACCCTCTCTGTGTCTCCTCATTCTGCTCTGCTGGCTGAAGAATGAGACCGAACAACATTTGTACGTCCATCCAAAGTTCTCCCTGCCCACTTTGGCTGAGGAAGAAGCTGGTCCAAATACCCTTCATTACACGACAGCCCCCTCCCAGCCACAGCAGGCTTTTAGCAGGAGCTCAGCTGGGGCTGAAGGCGGCCCTGAAGCAGCCGTACTCCACTTCAACCCCAGGCAGGGGGAAGGCACAGGCCTCTCCTGCTAACCCAGCTGCTTGGCCAAAGAGCTTCTGGTGAGTCTGGTCAGCTTAAGGTAAAAGGCACCAGCTCTGGTTGTCAGAGGGCATGGATTCACGCCAGCAGAGCCTGGTGGACTTGGTGAAATGCCTGTAGAGCAATCCCAGTTCATATAATGCCTGCTTCCCCTGCCTGCCTTCTGCTCAGCACCTCCTACCATGTACAACGACACCCCATAACTCAGCCTCTGAAAAACCACAGGACAGGCAGGATCCTGAGGTCCTACCACGTTTGGCTGTTCCCTCTCTCACAGGAAGGGTCTATCCTCCATAGAAAACCAATGATGTGCCAGTCTGCTTTTGCACTTTTAATGAGATTTGCATTACAGCACGCCTCCTGCAAATAGAGGAAAGCATAACCAAGGCTTGTGTGCCATTTGAGGGTTAACATTTTATGGGTTGTGAAGCAGAAAACCGGACTCTTATCTTCAAGAGCAGAGGATTCCTGTTTGTCTAAGTTTAACACAAATGACCCAAATGTGACCTTGCAGCCTGTTACCCAACCGCGAACCAAGGCTGAGGCAGCCCAGCTAAATCCAGCAAAGTTACAAATGTGCTTTTGGAAAAATGACATCTCCATACATTCAAAACGGCTTTGGGATGCCAAGAACTGCTGCATTGGGCAGAACGGCAGAAACCTGAGGCAGCAGTTCAAGGGAGGACACGTGGTATGCATTTATGAGGAGTAATTCATTTAAGCTCTGTGAATTCTACTCCAGAAAGAGTAAGCACATGAGTGATAATGAAGGAGCGACTTCCAACTCCGAGCGATGTTTAATTCTTTGGATGGCTTAAGGAAGAGGACAGTTTTGCTGAGCTGCAGAGAGTGCATACTGGGTCATTTCATTTTTGGAGAACAAAAGGAAGACACAATAAAATTTTTTTCTAATCATGTAAGGCCTAAAACGGACACTCACTGTAATTACAATTCATTCTGACCCTGGCCAGGGCTTCCAACAGTATAACAACTGTTTGCCTGGGTTTTAGGGCAGCAGCTGGGGAAGACTCAAGTTTTATTGATGCAATTCCACATTTCCCCACGTCAAACAGAAACTGCACGAGAGGCAGCTGAGATATTACAGAACTGATGTTATCAGGAGGGTGGACTCCTGTCTCTTAGTAATGCAGAGGCACGTCATCATTCCAGTTTACAAGTAAAAAAGGACTTATACATCAACAGAGGCATGGAGACAGGCGCTCTGCTCAAACAGACGCTACCTCAACCACATCCTTCCAGCTCAGAGGGGAAGAGGGGCACAGATACATGGCAATGCAAAGGCAGTGTCTCAGACACTCAGCTTTGAATGGCTTTTCTCTAATTTCATTAAGTAGCATGTGCACTCCCTGAATTAAAAAAAAAAGATCATTTTGAAGGTGGATGAATTGTAGTGGGTTGCCAAATGTGGTGCCAGCACAGTTAGCTCTGGCTTCCCTCCTCCATTGTTTTCTACTCTAAAATTCAAAGGCACAAGCTGGGTTGAAAAGCTGTCATTCTGGAGGCAAATAAAACAGCACAGAAACAGACTGTCAGCAGTTTTCTGCATAATAACTCTTTGTAAATCATGGTTACCAGCCATAAGGACAAGCAGGCGCACGTAACGTGCGATGTTCCTGCCCTGCTCTGACACAAAAGATGACAAAAAGAGTAATTACAATAAAAAAAGTTCAAAGAAGACTTACAACTCTTTGTTCTGCTTCATGCGATGGATGTCTTTGAGAATGCCCATCATGTCTGCAAAACTGCTGGCCTTCGACAGAGAGATGGAATCCTCCTCGTCGGGATCCTTTGGCTCCGGCTTGCAATACTCGAGAGAGGTTGCAGAACAAAGCATGGACACCGAGGGGAACTCGGGAGTGTCTAGTTCTGCCACCTCCTCTGTGATGTCACTAATGACAAAGGAAGTTGTAGATTGGAAAGAGGATCCAAAACAAGGTAAGGGAGAAGAGACATTTGAACTTTCTGGAGATAATAGATCCGGCGTTAATGAAGCAGATGCTGAAAAATAAAAACACAGAGAGAAAGGTCAACTCGAGCCAAAACACCATTTTTCCCTTAGCAGCAGAATAAAAATCAAGCCCCAAACTCAGCCAGCCCAGGTTATGCAACAGACAGGCCTGAGGACTCTCTTTAACACTTCACATCACCACACTCAGTCCAGGACCTTCTCCTCAGCAACACTGCTTCCTACACCACCGGCCTTCTACCCCGTCCCAAAATCTAGGAACAGACAGGGCCATCACCACAGCACCTGCCCCCCAAAGACTTGATGTGGACCTCTGGGAACCAGGTAAGTATTCTTTCCCTTCTTCCTGGGTATGCAGTAGTATTATTCCTATTTTGCAGAAGCAAAACTGAGGCATGGAGATTAAGTTACTTGCTTCAGGTCTCAAAGGGAGCCTGCAACAGAGCTTGGACCAGAGCCTAAGTCCCAGTGCAGTGACTTAACCAGGAGGCCATCCTCTCTCTTTCAAGACAGGGCTGGACTCCTGGCCTAAAGCTCCATCCCCTCCAAACGTGCTCCCAGCCCTCTCCTCTCCCAAAATGTTTCCTTCCAGTCCTCCTCTTGAGAACGCCTTAGTTTGTACAAATGACATGGTATGAACACAGGGCCATGCTCTGACCTAGTTCAGGTCAGTCTCTTTGCCCAATTTTGCTCATCTTGCCTACCAGGCAGAAAGGCAGGGTTCACCCATTCCAGTCTGCAAAGTGCTTTACGGACAACAGCTAAACAAACCCAAGTGTCATGAGGCAGGAGGGGCAGGAAGCTAGGGAGTAAACCAGAAGTAGGATTAGACGACTTCTTCCAGAAGAGCTTTTTCTGCATCAGAAGGGAGCCAACAGTACCTGGCCGAATAAAGGTGTCAGCACTTAAAAGCAGAGAAGACATGACAGCTGCCAATTACCAATAATCAGACTTTCTCAGAAGTAGATAAAGGGGAGCTCACAGTAACGACCCCTTGCCATCAGTGCCTCCAAAACAGAAGAGATAGCCAGAGTTATCCCCTGGACCAACCAGTTCCTTCGCTCCAGCTACATTCTGCATTATCATTCCCAAGCACTAACAGCACAATATGCTGCAAGCTTGAAAGAAAAGCCCATGGAGGACAGCTGATGCAGCCAGGCCCATTGCTGGGCGAGAGGAAGGAACAGCTGACACGTTTTCTCTTATACAGATTTGATTCATTCACAGCTATTCCTTTCCCTGAATCAAGGTGGAGTCTTCTAACACATGGGCTGAACTACAGGGATGAGTGATCACCGACCTCTTGCTCTGAAGCAAAGACGCATGTAAAGTTCACGGGAAGAATTCATGGCATTTTTTCCTGTTCTTTGCTTATTTTTAATGCACTTGCTCTTATCTGATCCTGCACGGGGAAGAAAGGACATGTCTGGGCTGCCTCACTTCACCCTTGCTGAACTGGCTCTCTTGGCTTGGAGAGATTTCCTGTTCTTTGATACTTCATGGCTTCTACCAAAGCAGGATGCTAACATCCTTCCTTTACCTGCCTGACCTTGTTACTGCCCCATTTGTCTATGTTTGTATTCCCCTGCTGTAAAAGGGACTGAAATTTTGCTATTTATTTCCAGCTTTGTGGTCTAACACTTGCCACGGTCAGAAACTGACAGCTCTACCCTCTTTTAACTGTTCCCCACACACTGAGGCACCAAGACGATCGTGGGCCTTGCACAGTCACATCACTCAGAACAGCCTGCAGAAGGAACAAGCATCATGGCAGGCTTGGGGGCTACCCAAAACCTGCCTGCATATTTCCATAGAGTGCAGGCCACAGAAGGGTGAAGCTTCTGCAGCGAGTTTAAGCAATTTGATAGAAGTAAACAGACTCCAGCCAGCCTCTTTTCCTCGAGCATAAATCAGCCCTCATCTCTGATCAGGAAAAACAGAAATGCTGGCATCACACTCCCATGGAAACAGCCAGTAATCCTTTCATACAGTCACAGGGTTGCACAGGCCCCGAGGGCCAGCTAGTCCTACCTCTGCAGTGCAACAGTCTCAGCACATCCCAGCCTCAGAGGAAGGAAATTCCACAGCTTCCCCCTGGGCAGCTTGTTCCACTGCTCTCACAGCGAGGAAGGCTTTCCTGAGGTTTAAAGTAACCTAAAACAATGTAATGAGAGGCCCAGGACCATCTGACAAGACCAGGCATCCTACACTTCTATGCAACGGAAGACTCAATCCCCTTCCTCTTTCTCAGATGCAGTAACAGCTCCCACAGTTATATTTGGTTCCTTTTCAAACTAGACAGTATTTAGCACCTAAATGAAGTGCAGGTCCTTCTAACCAGCAACAGAAACGGTCACCCCCAGACAGCAAACAACAGGGAGAAATGTGGAGTCACTGGTGCTAATCGCATCTCTGATCCTCCGTGCCATTCTTGCTGTTCCTTATTCTAGATGTTTTAAACAGTCACATTTGTGTTTCAACACTCTTGGCATTTAGGAAGCAGAACAAATGTCACTTCCCAGCTAGCCAAAACTCCTACAATGGTCAACTCAGTTGTAGCAGGCAGAGCGAGATGTGTAAGAGGTTCTGCTATGTATACTGGGGCTCTTTCACAGCACACGTATTTGTCACAAGTCCCATACTAGAGACATGGAGAGAAAATACTGACAATCTGTAATACAGCATGTGATCAGTACCAGCAGCTTTATGCTGGGATCATCACTGCTCAGGTCTCCTCACTAGCAAAGAAGGGCCTACCTGAATCACCAGCTACAATTTTAGCTATTTGGCTCCGCAGGTGACTCAGCTCCTCCTGAAGCTCCGTAGTCCGACTCAGGGCAGGTAAACCAGGTTTCTTCAAGGCAAGCAGCTTCTCCTCCTGCTTCCTCAAGTTGGGGACCGAGGCGTTTCGCTGGATAACCGTGAAGGGGCTGGGCTTCCACTTGTGTTTTAGTGGCCGAGTGTCGCTCCTAAGTGGTGCAATACAAAACCTCTCCATCATTCACATGAAGCAGACCTGTTGTGAGCACAAAACTTTGCACTTCTGTTGCCTACCAAGGGATCTCCAAGCACTTTACAGACAACAAATTAAGCCCCACACCACTTTTGGGAGAACAGCGTTACATCCACTTGATAGACTGGAAAACAAAGCAGCACAGGAAGTTTGGGACAGAGGCAAAAATAAAACCAAACCTCCCAATTCCCAATCTTGAACTTTAACCAGGAGAACAGCAGACTATTCCTGTCCTGTTGGTGACTTACGTTTCTATGTGATGAAGTACAATTTGGAGGCAGCGAGTGAGGTGTCACCCAGCCCCACAGCTTGTGGGATCATCTGACTGCAAAACCCATTGCATTTCTCACAGATGACATTTAATGTTAAATTACTAGAACTTCCAGTACTTAAACGGAAAGACGACGGCTCCCTGGAACCACAGGTCTGAATCCCAGAAGGAATGATTTGACCCCTCATCTCCGAGACAGATGCATGGGGTCCCGTGCAATTTATTTTATGGAAGTCTTTCAATTAGACATTGGTATTTAGGGTTGTATCTACTCTTTGGAGATATTAACTCTCTCCCTGGTAGCTTCTATAAGGAAGTGTCACCGTGATCTTGGTCAAAATGTCTCTACCCTTCTCACCCTTAAAGCAAAAACAAACAAACAATCGTCAATAGGTGTCTCATTAGAACTCAAAATTACTTGAAATTGGGCCTGGGGCCAACAAGGGAAAGAAGTACCTGACTCTAGCATATGTTTCTTCATCATCTGCTGCTATCCACGCAATGTCTGCCAGAGTAGGGACCGGAGGTATGTCATTTAAGTACAGATCAGAGACATTTGGCAGAACCTAGGAAGAACATTGCAACACCAAAGTAATTTGTGACTTTGTTCCATTTAACATGTGTGCTACAAGCTCAAGATATTGACACATGCGGGCCTTTTTTGCATCCATACCGTAGCTAAGTCTCAGGTGGAGGAAGTTAGTGCAAATGCATTTGCATAAATGCAAACCCTGTTGCAGTATGGTTTATAGATCTGTTATCTTTGCTTTTTTGGAATATGTCCCAGAAAACTAGAATATCAACCTGCAAAAAGTAGATGCTGCGGTGCTTAAATTGTTGCTGGAGGAAGACAAACAGTGCTGCGCATGTGCAGGTGCCAAATGAGCTCAGCAGGATGGCCCAACTTGTTCTCAAATGTACACCGAGGCAAACAATCCTCATTAGCGTGACTTTACAGATTAGGAAAGTGAGGTTAAGTACTTTCCCAAGGTCACTCAGTGAGCTAATGGCTCAGCCAGGAGATTAGACTCTCAGCCTCCTGGAAGCAGAAACCACCATCCTTCGTAAGTGCAGCCATACTCTTAGGGAACATGTATGATTCGCAGGTTGCTGTCGATCATTTTAAGATATGCAATTTACAAAAGCCAAGAGGGAAACTAGTCAAAACTCAAACTAAAATGTGTCCCCAGTATAACCCTGTGGGCTAGATGTCACAGGCAAGGGGGAAACAGTGCAGGAAAAGCACTTCTTGGGCTAGACCAGTGCCTATATCCAGTACATATATCCAGGATCTGTCTCTCACATGCTTACCTCAAAGGATGCCCTGGGACACGGTTTTAAGGGCAGGTTTGTCCCAATCCTCCTGACTACGCTGCGTGATGAGCCGCAAGGTTTGTTCTGCCAAATTGGGATAGTCTAGGAGTCGAGACAACAGTTTACAAAATCAGACAGTACCTGCAACACACCCAACTTTTGAAGGAACTGTCACCACAGAAAATTAAATCAGAATTCTGGCACCGTTATCACCTTTTATTCTTTTCGATGCATCTCATCAAGAGTCCCATCGAACCCCACAGGTTTGCTTTCAAATGAGGGTCCTTCCTGGAAATCTGCATTTGAACTTCAGATGTGGGAGGCAGCAAGATTGCTCATGTGTAAAGCTAAACACGTGGGTACTTATTTTCCAGGTTTTGGGGGTTAACGGCATTAGTTAATGTATGTGGGCTCAGAGATGAAAACGCATGGAAAGGACAGTAGCAGTGCAGTATATTGGATAAAGGAGAAGGAATAAATGAGACCACCACCCCAAGCCAACACAACCGTACACAGACACCTGGTCATTCAAGGCTGGGAGAATCAGCCAGCCAGATTTGAAGCTGGCTACATCGCTCCTGATGTCCTGCGGTCGCAGAAACCAGCCTTCCTTCCCCAACCAGGCCCGATAGGGGACCCATGGGCACATCTTCGTCTTCACAGTCCCACTTAGAGGGATGTTGTCAGTTTTGAAAGCAAGTTCCCTTGACTGCATTGCTATCACCTCCTTCACAAAGCTGAATGTTTTCAGTACCATTTGCAATAGCTATTTACTCTTCCTAGTTTTCATCTCGGGCAATGAAAACAGAGTTGGGGGAAAATATCTTAGCAGTTAAGTGCCCCCCCCCCCGAGTTTGATAAGGAGCTTGGGATTTGTGCATCTGCCCGTTGTCAATTTTGTATCTGTTTCTAATTGATTTCTAGTCAAGTGGCAGGTCTCAGGAACCAGCGCAAGGCTTTGGGCAGAGTCCACTTCAGGCAAACTAACAACGTGGATCTGTCCCGTCCGCGCAAAGATTCCTGTTCATAACTGACACAAAGTTGTACCTGATCTAACGAAGCCCGTACGTGACCTCAGCTACCCCGATTAGGTAACAAGTCATTTACACACGCACAAAACAAAATGAATCACTGGGCTCTGAGACATGAAAACCTAAGCATCGTTTGACTAACGGCTAGCAAGCTCCACAAGCTGCTTAATACCCTTGTCATTCAAACAGCGCTGCTATCATTTATATGCGGTAAATCTTATGCTGCACGCGCTACATTCGTGCAGCGATAATACCCGTCTCCGTAGCTCTTAGACCAACAATCGGAGCTCGTCGTGCCGGGACAGATGGGCAGCCGTCTCTGAGGACAGGTTCAGGATCCCCTCCCTGCACGCAACAAATGTTTCTGAGAAGAAAAAACGGGACTTACCGAATCTGTTGCCATGGCAGACCGTACAGAAGGCTGCCAAACTGGATGCACGAGTAAATCAGACACAAAGATCGCAGCTCCAAGACACATGAGGTGCTTTCATATCATTTCCTCTCAGAGAACAAGGACTCTCTCACTGAAAGACACAAGGACACTTGGATGAGGGCGAGTCCCACGGTTTCGAGCCGTCCAGACAAGCTCTGGCAGATCGCGCGGCGCCTGCTTAAAAAACACAACCTGACGTACCACCCGCACGTTTCTGTCGTATAAAGTCATTCAAATAGACCCGTTATCATGATAATACACCTGTTCAGGGGACGCTGCTGTGCGGTGCGGTGCGGGCTCCCACGGGAGGTGGTGCTCGCCCCTACCCTGGGGGTCTTCCAGGGGAGGCTGCACACACGTTTGGCCGGGGTCACCGGGGCGGGGGGGGGTGTTTAGGCCCCAAGCACAACGACACGACGGCTACGGTACTACGTCAACACGTACCGCTGACAGGCTGCGTGCGCGCCGCCCGTGGGACGCGGGCTAGAGACTGGGAAGCGGGGCCGCCGCGTCCTGCCGTCGCCGCTTCCGGGCGGCCATGGGCACGCGACCCGGAAGCAGAACGCGCTGTCACTGTTCCCTTCCGGGAGGTCGGCTTCACCACTGCGCCTGCGCGCCCGCTTCCTTCCGGGTGGTGACGTCACCCCGCGGGAGCGGCGCCACGTGCTGCAGGTCTGCCCCGCGGGAGCAGGGCAGGGGCACGAGGGTGTGGGGCGTCGCAACCACATTGGACCCCCAGAAATGCCCCACACACACTGGCGGATCGCGCCCCGCACGTTTAAACGACACCGCCTCAAGCACCGACCAGTTTTTCCATTCAGCCTTAAGCACCTTTTTGTCCTATAAAGTCACGATCGTGCATACCCGCCGTCTGCGTGTCGCTGGTGGCAGCCGGACCACTGACTGCGCACCGCTGCCCTAGCCTGGGGGGTGCCCGGTCACGTGGAGGCTGAAAACACAAGTTAAAAGCATCAGCTGCCCGAGGCCGAAGCAGAGTGACGGACGGGGCCTGACCCGGGTTTTCCCCCATGTTCCTCTCACGTGCAGCCTCCGGCAGTTCAGGCCGAGGACGCTGTGATGCAGAGGCCGTGCCCTGCTCGACGGTGGTGGACGCCCCTTTCCTCCACCCGCTTCACAAATCCGGCTAGGCTCTCCGCTTCCCCTAGTCTGGTGGCGCCGAGTCCCGCCCGTTCAGCGACGCCGCCCGAAAAAGAACCGCCGTGCGCTCGTTTGAAACTTACTAGGTACTCCGTTTATTTTGTGACCCCCAGTTCTGGCCGTGCGAGAGAGAGTATAAAAGAGCTGCGACACCCCCGCAGCAGGAGAACAGCCGCCTCTCGCGGAAAATAAGCTATAAACACAGCGATCCAAAGAGCCCCAGAAGAGGAGGGTACGAGATGTTTTTCTCCTGCCGTACAGCTGTCAAACATCAGGCCTGACCCGTTCGTGATTTAAGGTCAGACCGTCATGAAGAACAGATGACGGGGTGGGTGGGGGGAAAAACTTCTCTGCCTTCCTCCTCTTCAGTGGTACTAAAACAGCCTATAAAACCCTATGAATGATGTAGTAAAAATATGAAAAAGTGTTCAGCCCATATTAAAAAAGTTTAAGACACAGCTTCACCTCTCGCAACTAGAACAACCGTTAACCCAGCGGTAAATGAACAGTGATTGGGTCTTTCCGGTAGCTTTACTGTTAGAAGATTAATAGCAGAAGCACTTCATTCCTCTCCGTTGAGACCCACTGAACAGTCCAAACTGCTGGAATAATTTTGTCTGTTTCTGAAACAAAAGCCATCCTGACATGCTTACACTTGTAGCGAAATGACACATTTTCATGGAAAAAAGTGGCATTCAGGGACACTAGAGGGAGATGTAGCAATGTAAAACAGCCATTCAGGTCACCACAGATCTACTTTTTATGGTCCTAATTTGAAGGGGAATGTTTTAGGAACTGGCTACCTTTTGTCAACCCAAAAGCTTGTACCTGTAAGGTTTTGCTCACTAAGTGTATCCTGGAGTTGCCAGCACCACTCCCTGATGACTTAGGGTTACTTTCCAGAGGTGCCCGGTGATGCCGTGGCGCAGCAGTGGGCAAAACACAGGCATTAAGTGATTTACCATCACACTGGGACGCAGCCCTGACACGATCGCACTGACTGATGGTTATCCCTGCTTCAAATGAGCACTAGTGAGACAGGCAGTAAAATACAGACTTAAAAACTCAGACTATGGGTACTTCTCTCAGGATTTAACATCAGTCACCGATGACAAAGCCCTGGATCATCTCTCCTTTCATTATATGCGTTTTTACATGGAGAAGATGAAACCAATCTCTGCTCGTTCAGACGTGGCCCTGCACTTCCCTCCGTCCTGGTTTGCACCAAACCAAAACAGAAGTGTAGAATTAATTCCCTGTGACGGTAATATTTACACAGGGAACGGTCTGAAGTCTAAAACCCACCCTTATTTGAATCGAGGGGGAAAAAAAAAAAAAAAATCAAACGATGAAAATGCTTCCAACGAAGTTCTGTAAAACCCGAAAGGTTGAGTCGAAACAGAGGCTAAGGGAATTAGATACCCTGAAATTCCCAGTTTGAGCAACTAGAGCCCCTTTAGCATAAGAGCTACCCAGTGCTTGCCTGGTTCACAGTATCAATAGCTAAAGTGATTTGCATTGTCAGGATCGGATTTTGCTTCCAGACAGTAACACTGTTTACAAACACTGATAAATGGCACAATCGCCAGTCGAAAACCTGCCAGACCTGATCCTGTGACGTCCTTCTACCACTTCAGAGGCCTGCAGAACAGGGCCAACACACAGTTATAAAGCTAATACTGAGAAATGCCCCCACGGTTATTTAACACACTACAGCGGTGGTTCTCAACCTTTTTAGACCCAGGGCACCCCTCATTAACTTTTGTGAATTGAGCTGCACCCCATTTAAAAAACGGATTTATTACAGGGCACACCTTCTTGTAGAGGGGCTAGGCAGTAGGACCAGGGGAGTGGCCAGTCGGGGAAAAGCCTGAGCCTACCTGCTTATCTCCTCACATCTCAGCGGCACCCTTCAAAGGTGCCCAGGTACCTTGGTCACGAATCACTGCAGTACAGCAGACCTGGGACAAAGACCTCTCTACCAGATTGGTTTTTTAATCTGAAGTATGCATCCCATGAAGGAAGGAAAACAAGAATCCCAAACAGCACAGGGGCCTTGGGGGCTGTTCATCTTGTTTGGTCTGCTGAGTGCATTTCAGATTAAATCGTGCTTCGGCGAGCAGAAAAAAAAAGCATCACCAGCCCCGTTATTTGGCTGTGGCAATTGGCTGCTTTGATTGTCTACCACTGATTCTGTCTGACCCAGCGACAGGACAGCAAGTGTTCAAGGGGATGATAAAACAAGTAATCAATAGTTATATCCATGGACTGTAATAGGATTTTGCTATCTAAAGGACATCTCCATCTTTTTAATTAATTTACGTTTATACAAGTTCTTGGCTGCAGGATCAAATCAGAGCAGCCACTGAAGACTGTTAGAGGAGAAGGATCATCACCAGTCTGATGGCAAATTCTCCTTCATTCTTCACCCTTGGAAAAAATCTTGCGTGCAATTCTCAAGGATGTCAGGGAAAAAACACTTCATTTCTATAGCAGCTAACAGGCGAGACGGACACTCAACCCTCTCTTTCAAAGAAATCTGTTGCAGCTGATGGGTCCGCTTGTTCAGTGGACTTGGGAACATGAAACATGCAAGACGTAAAGTATGGATGGTAGCAAGTTACAGCTGTACACGACATGCAAAGGCTTCTGGATGAATAACACCTGGGAATCAGGTTAGGATGTCTCAGTGTTCGAAGGCTCTCAGGACAATGCTGAGCACTGAAACACACTGAGAACATATTTTGATGACGACTTTCCCACTGCCAGTTCCACCAGGTCGACTCTACAATCTCCCTCTCACTGAGAGATGTGGAAATACAGAGACCCTAAAAAAAAGGCCAGAACCCACACTACACAATGATTTGTAGATCAGAGTCAACTCATTTGAACTGCTCCAGAAGCAAGGAGAACTATTACCAAATGCTAAATGTTCATAGAAAGCATCATACACTGGCAGCTGAGCTCTGCAACCCTTGTTCATAGAGAGTGGCACGTGACATGAACAAGTGGTGCTGTACGGACGGTGGGTAAGGAAGTCAGGCCCTGGAGAACAAGTATTCGAAGTCTGCACTCAGGATAGCTACAACGTGAGTGCTACCAGACATAACTTCTAGAGTAAAGATTAAGCAAAAGAAAGGGGTGGTAATACAGACTGTGACACACATGCACAAAAGGCTTATAAATTAAGGTGTTTTAGCTCCTCTAGAAGTTTCCGAAACTCGCAAGGGGAAGTTATGTAAAAAGAGAAATTAAAACTTTTTAAATGATGCTGTTCTAAAATCTACAACCCTACCATTCAGTTCAAGGCTGCCATCCTAGAATCTTCTGCATTTCTGTATCCACACCGTGTTTACTCCACAGAGGAGGAAGAACCGCCTCAGCCAAAAACCAAGCTCTAACAACTCCCAAAGTTAGACTTGCTCCTTTTTTTTTTTTTTTTTTTAAGTCTGCAAGAAGGGTTTTGCTCTGTGCAGCCCCTCCTTCAGGAACTGGAGGTAGGTCGCAGTAGAAGGATCTTCAAAATTGGTTGAGAAACTGAAGACGCTGCTCTCAACTTCTTCGGGCTTCATAGAAGTAATATCCAGGAAGTAGTTGGCATTGATGTGGTGAATCTGGGGAAGGAAGCATGCCATAGAACGACACAGTTTAAAACAACCACCACTGTAAGGGCAGTTCACCAGTCAGTGGATTAGCCAATAACCAGGTGAACAATACACTTATGCCCTTCACTAAGTCCAAAGACCTCAAAGTGCTTTGCAGTTGCTAGTGAATTATGCCTCTGAGAAACAGGGCTTCCATTTTACAGATGGGGTGAAGCCATGAGAGATTAATGGCCTGCTTTCCAAGACCGCTAAGCACCTGCAGCTCCATCGATTTCAGTAGCAGCTGGCATTACCCAGTGCTTTTAAAAGCAATGTTCAGCCACAGACAGCGGGGGTAGGACTGCACAGGAGTCCTTGGGCACAGGAGCCAGCACCCTCAAACACACACGCTGTTATTAAGAGGCTTCTCAGAAAGGACATTAGCAACAAAGCATCCCTTTTATTTTGCCTCTGTCTGTCTGGTTCCCATCATGCGTGCACTACTAGGCTGCAAGGAGTTAGTGCTGTCCTGATAGGAGACACCCGTGGAGGGAGGCAGACAGTAGGTGCAGACAGCACAGTCACCCACACTTAGCTGGAGCAAAACAAGCATCAAAAGCTGTTGTCTCTGCTGTACTTCTCCAGTCCAAGGGGGCACAATGGAGTCAGTCTGTTGACCTACTAATGACTCGGATCAACCCAGACGGGATGGGGAAGGATTTAAAGTGCTGGAACCTGCTGGGAGTAAGAAAAGGAGTCTGCCGCACTGACCTGGGACTGGGGCCTGATGGCAGGTTGGGGCTGAAACTACTGGTTGTAATGGGCTCCCTGGAAGATGCTGACTACAATCTAGAGAGCTCTTAAGAGAGGTAAAGGGAAGGAGGCAGGAGCTGGGTTTGGGTTATTCCCTCGCAGAGTCTGTCTGCATCACTTTGGGGCTGTGCCTGTCACAAAGCCCTTGAAGGATAAGGCAGAAATGTGGAGGGTCCGCAGGTTTGGTGCCATTCTGGGGAGGCGTGGGGGAGCTGACACTAAGTTCCAGCTTGATTGTTAAGTCCCATAGATTCATAGATGTTAGGGTCGGAAGGGACCTCAATAGATCATCGAGTCCGACCCCCTGCATAAGCAGGAAAGAGGGCTGGGCCTA
>NW_005841927.1:1230572-1234374 GCF_000455745.1 Alligator sinensis
CCCCCAGGGTAGGGGAGAGCACCACCTCCCTTGGGAGCCCGTTCCAGGCCTTGGCCACTCGAACTGTGAAGAAGTTCTTCCTAATGTCCAGTCTAAATCTGCTCTCTGCTAGCTTGTGGCCATTATTTCTTGTAACCCCCGGGGGCGCCTTGGTGAATAAATACTCACCAATTCCCTTCTGTGCCCCCGTGATGAACTTATAGGCAGCCACAAGGTCGCCTCTCAACCTTCTCTTGCGGAGGCTGAAAAGGTCCAGTTTCTCTAGTCTCTCCTCATCAGGCTTGGCCTGCAAGCCCTTAACCATACGAGTGGCCCTTCTCTGGACCCTCTCCAGGTTATCCGCATCCCATCTCTGAGAAGGGGCGGCTGGAGAGACAAGCACACTGAAAGCACACCCAGAGGGCCAGCCTCGAAACTGCCCAGCACAGGGAACTAAAGATCACAGCGTGATTTAGCACAGCCTGAGGAATACCCATCAGCGGGCACTCAGCCAGGGCATGACAGATAGTTTCAAACCCTGACACAGAGAGTTGGAGAGGGAGGGGTGAGCAGGGACTCGCACATCCAGATTCTGATTTTGACAGCAAGAACAGATCTACGCTCCAGGGTCCTCATCTATAAAGTGGAATCATATTTATTTGTTTGGTATTGCCAAGAGCAGAGCTGGGGGCTTTGCAGACAGCTGAAACTGCACCTTGGCAAACGTTCATCTTCAACCTTCACTCAGGTTCTTGGAAAACAATGAGGGCTTTGTAAGGGCTCAGCATTTAATGCAAGTCACTGCCACATCTCTCCTCGTGTAACTATACGCACTCTAATGGCTCATGTCAGCAGAGGCTTATTCCACTCCAAACTCCTGCTATTTATCCCACTAAGTCTGATTATATAGATTTTAAAGCAAGAAAAACTCTGCAATGCCAGGTGCTATCCAGGCACCCAAGACTCCGCGGGATCTGCTGAGAGATGAAAGACTGAATGAGAAGGAAGTGGGTCATGGATGGGAAAGCCAGAGACCCAGGACAAAGGGTGGCCGACGTACCACTGTTCCATTGGGAAGGCAGATCATCATCTCCACAGGGAAGTTGTATTTCTCTAGGTGCAGCTCCGCTAGCTTCCTGTAGAATTCATTCTCTCTCTTGGTCTGTAAAAAAGGACCCCAGAAGGGCATTCATTATGTGCTGAAGACAGCAAAAGAGAGAAAGGGGGAGCAAATGCAACATATACGTGAAAACACGGGAGGGAGCAGGACTGAAAAGCTGGACCTGTTCTGCATGCAGTGCCGGCCTACTGGCTCTCTCAATCAGGGCACCGCGACGCTCATTGCCACGGCACCCCCCTGCAGTCACGTGGACGCCGGCAAAGGTCCGATGGCAGATGTATCCAGTACGCTTTCTCAAGGGAATTAAATCTCTATGACTGACTGATGTCTGGATCAATGGCCAGGGCTAGGAAACAATCAACATTTATGATCCAGCAAAGATCTGCCAAGCTGGGGCACTCCGGATTAAGCTGACACTTCCTAGCTCACAGCACTGGGGGGAGCAGGCAGAGAAACACGCCAGGTGAAGCTCCCTTTCTGGGGGGGTTTTGCGGGCACCGTATCTCTGACCAAAGGAGGATCCTGGAGCTGCCTCCTCAGTTTGCCTCCATCTGTGCATTGCCTTTATTCTACCAAAAGGTGCCAGACTGGGAACGCCACAGACTGCATGCAGCGTGTCTCGGGGAAAGGCTTCTGGCTGAGCAGCAAGCTGAGAAGACCACCCCATCCCCGGAAGAGCTGTCTCTAGCCAGGCCAGGCGCTGGCAGCAGCACAGGTGGACATTTGTCCTGCTAGGGAGTGGACAGAAATTCAACTCCCTTCTGCCCCAGCAATGGCATCATCTGCCCTCAGCCAGAAGAGGAGAGAGGCAGCACATCCCCAGCTCATCCAGCCACCTGCCAGCATTTTATTCGCCACTCCGGTCTATTATGTTCACCCCTCGTGCACAGCCGTCAGGATTTCTATGCAAGCGCTCCCGTTAGTGGGGTGAGGAGGCAGGAACGAGGCAGGGAAGCCAGTGCCATACGAGCAGTGCTGGCCTGTGTACGTAGCACAAGGGAGCCAGGTGGCCGAGTGCCTCACCACGACCTTGAATGTAGCTGGGATACAGGAGTGCCGTCGCCTCTGGTTTACTAATAGGAAACCGAGGCACAGGGAGTGTCTACACTGTGTCCTCACTGCTGTGGAGCACATGTTTGAGCGCACCCTGCCTGCTCAGTCTGGCTCACATGTGCCAAACCTGGCAGCGGGGCAGTGTAGCTGCTCTGGGGCATCTCAAGCACATGGGAGACCTAGATCCTGGGAACCTTGGACACACTCAGAGACCAGATGTCTAGGGTTGCCCAGAAAGCGGGGATCAAAGCCAGGGCTCCCAGAGACCCCATCCTCAGCACCACCTGGTCCCAGGGGTATTAAGCAACTGCCTTTACCAGCCGTATCGGCACAGAAGTCAGACAGGACACCACTTACCTGCAAGTCCTCTAGCTCCTTCACTAGTGACCAGCTGCTGACAAAGCTCTCATTCAGCAAAGTGAGGATGGGCGAACTTTCCAGGACTGTCTCCCGGAGAGTCCGCCCCGAACCTGCCAGAGACAGACAGACTGATTGTCCCAGCTGCCCCCCAGGGCTGCAACAGGGGGTCTTGAACGCCAGCGCTCTGGGTGTCACTGCTCTAGCCGCTACGTTGGTCCAATCTGGTGGCTGGGGAGCAGTGCGTGGGAGCAGGCTGGAGAATGCGATAGGCTGTGTAAGCCTAGAGGAAAGCAGAGATGGCTCCCCGCCACCAAGATGCAAGGCCCAGACCTTTCCTGAGGCTCGGGGTACTGCAATCTGCAGTGGGGTGGGCCCGCTGCAGAGATGTGTCTGCGCTGCTGGGCTCTGGGCTGGGCAGTGACTCTAATGCAACCTGTTCTCACCAGCACAGCATCACCTCAGCCAACTGCAGTTCATTTGCCCATTGATCCCGACTGCCTGGAGAAGCCTGGACAAGGCGTTCCTACTTGGGAAGGGCAGGGGGCTTGGCTGCTCATGTAGCATCCCCCGAACCCCCCTTAAAGAGAGCCAAGGTGGCAGCTCCTCACCTCAGCAGGACTGGTCGTCCAGCGCGCCCCACAGCAGGATGGAGTGCACCAGCTTGTTCTCAGCTTTTGCTCTCTCAAAGGCTTGTGTAAAGGGCAGGTACGAAACCTGGAAGCAGGGCGGAGGTTTGAAAACCCGACACCAAAGCAATCCAACAAACACAGAGCAAGGTGCAGAAAGGCTGGGCCTGCCCCAGCGTGCGTCATGCAATGCAAACCGAACCAGCACATAAACCCAGCTGTGCA
Organism: Alligator sinensis; assembly: GCF_000455745.1. Classification (NCBI taxonomy): domain Eukaryota; kingdom Metazoa; phylum Chordata; order Crocodylia; family Alligatoridae; genus Alligator; species Alligator sinensis. Next base: position 1,233,936 of record NW_005841927.1, read on the forward strand.
CCTCCATGGGTTCAACGCACAGCAACTAAACCTCCGCACTTCCAGGACAATAATCCTCTCTGCCCCACTGCCCCCCTTGCTGCCATTCAGAGCCCAGTCTTGCAAGCGACTGGCACCCAGGACTCCTGGGGTCTGTTTGCAGCTCTCCCACTGATTTCTCTCTGTGCCTCTCCCATGTCCAAGATAAGCCAAGAGCACTTCCCTCCTGCCAGGCTCCAGACAAATGAGATGGTGCATTCACTGACTTTAGAGAGTGCAAGGGGATCCTCTGGTGAGCGTGACCAGGAGAAAGGCATGTGCTAAGCCTGGGGCTGGGCAGGTCAGACACACAGTTCCCTGGCACAAAGCGCAATTTGTCTGAGAAAGATCTGAGATTTATGCAGTCGCCCTAAAGACCGGCAAACGGCTTCAACTCAGAGAAGATTTCCAAAGAGCCTGG
>NW_005841927.1:1234596-1239236 GCF_000455745.1 Alligator sinensis
ACATATGCTGTTACACGCGTGTGCACTAGGTAGGGGTTTGTCCAGCTGAGCTTGCTCACAGGCCCAGAAAAGTTGATCCTGTTTATTAGAAAAGATGCTTTTGTCAGGTAATAAGTAGCCCTGGAGGGATGCTGCACAGAGGTGGCTCCAATCACTCAAAGCAACCAAACTTTATTAGCGCCTTGGCAGCTCACAGAAATACTCATCCCAGAGGAGATCCCGTTCCAGGGCTGGGCTTGTGCTTCCTTTCGCTCAGCTGCAGAAGAGCAACTTGCTCCCATGGCTGCTGGGTTATTAAATCATTTGGGTCACCCAGTGTCACAAACATGCTTTTCATTTGGAGATGCTGAGCCACGAGCAGCTCATGTGGTGCCTGCCAATAAGGAAAGCACAATCCCAAGGTAGTCGTGCAAGGTTCAGCTGAGGCTGAAGGGAAGCCATTTATCAAGCACCATCATTACCGGCCTCTCACAAAATAGCATCAGTGGTGACTGATAAGAGCAAGGCGAGATGAGCTTGCACTTAAACGAGCCTGAGCCATGAGATATCCGAGCTCCATCCCCGCCTCCCTGCGACCCTGGACAACCGACCTCTCTGAGCTTCTGATTCCTCATCTCTAGAGCAGAGACACCGCAGACTAACTAACCTCACTGCACGCCGTCCAGCCTTGCCAAGCTCAAGGCAAGTGCTACAACACACGGACAGCAGGTACTGAGTCGAAGCACTGTGTGGGGTCCCTCGGCATTTGTCTCTTAAGCCACCTACGGCTCTACAGCCTTTACTGGGCCTCAGGATGACTAGAGCATCTCAGTACAGTTCTCTTTTTCTCTCTGAACCACACCCGGGAGAAGAAACAGGGCAGGCGCTTTGCTTACTTTCTTAAACGGATACATGGCAACTTCCAGCTTCTGAGCCGCTTCCTCCCAAGTGATTTTCTGCTGCCAGGTTATCTCTTCAAACACAAACTGGATGGGCTCCCCCGTGGGGTCTCTGCTGTCAATCACATTTCCATTTTCATCGTGAATCACAGAAGGGGTGGATGGCCCCATCGATTCTAACTCCATCTACAACAGGAGCACAGAGCTCAGTCCCTAGAAGAGGCACCATCCCCAAGTTCCCTTTGCCCCACCACCTTCAAACCCATTCCCAGACACACACATGTGCACGCACATGCACAAGGGTATCTGTTTGCAAAGAACACGCACACCACCGCTCAGCGTTCCCTCAAGCCCTACTTAATTCATTGACATGCACGTGTTTGAAACATTTCCCCCAACGCCACATTTCTGTACCGCTCACAGCTTTGCGCTGGTTTGGATTGGAAAAGCGGAGACGCTACCCCTACAAAGATTTAGCATGGAGATTTTCCACTTGAGGACACCAGATGCCCAAGCTCTTCTCTGGGACTTGTCACACTTGCAATACCATACAGAAGTTTCTCTATCCACCCTGGCAGTGAAGCAGGTTTATGGGCAGCTGCAAAAAGGAAGGCTGTTACCGAGCTTCTCTATGGAGAGCAGCGGCCAGGCTGTGTTTATAGTGAGTGGTCTATCCTAAGTGATTTGGGGGATCTGTCATGAGCCTTATTTTTAGTTATTAAAGAAGATCTAAGAGAAACGGTATTGCCAATTCTGAGACATTAAGGAAAAACATCATGCGGTAGGCCCCTTGTCCCTGAGTTACGAGATATCATTTGAAAAGAACTGGGGATGTCTAAAAGCCAAACGCATGATGTACTTTTTTTTATTTCCCCTCAGGGCTGTAAGTCTTCAGCACGCAGGCTCCCAAATTATTCCAAAGCCACCCAAGCCAGAAATTAACTTTAATTTTTAATGAAAGCCAAGATCTTACATAAATCACGTGACTCCTGGAGCTCTGACTCTGAGACAAAAGTACCACATATCACAATACGAGTTAGGAGAGTTGGCAGCCATGGGCAGCGTCTCTGCGGGCGTGCTGGGAACATTAGGCTCACGTCCAAGCACTCAAGGGGAGTGCTAGCAGCCCTGGCAGCAACGGCAGAAGCGAGTGCTACGGGGCTGCCGTGGGATATATTCTGGTGAGTCACAAGTGTGCACGTACAGCAATGTACACTGCTACCAACCTGCGGGAGGTAACCAATGTCCACCTCCATGTTGCTGCTTTCACTCGCCCCGTACAGCCATTCCATGTCAACGTTTAGGGACCTGGAAGAAGAGACCAGCACATTCACAATCAGCCGTGTCTAAGAACCACGTGCATGGAAAGCTCTCAATCACAGGAGTCGTTTAAGATACGAGAACCTGAGGAACAGCCACCGTCCCTCGGCTGGATCCAAGCCCGCGGCCCAGATCCCAAGAGCCAATACTATGTGGAGCGCCATGGAAGTGAGCTGCCAGGCTTCCACAGAGCTCTATAAATAATGGACCTCGTTGAAGGATTGCCCAGAAGAGCAGCGGGACTCACGCGAGCAGTTAAGGGTGCGTGGAGTTTTTGGACGGGGGAGGGAAGCGTCCTTCCCGATCCCCGAGACTCTGCAAATCCCATCCCCGCTGCACGTTACTTTTTTGTACTAGCTAAAAACTCCTGGAACAAATGTGCAGGCAGAGCCGCAAGTCGCCCGGGGAACATTCCAGCAGAACGGTCTTGGCCCACGACGGTTTGAGTGAGAATTTAGCTTTTTATCCCTTGTAACGCTGCCAGCTGCTTCCCAGAGAGCGTAAATCTACACACGCCGAACACTAGCCTTGGAAATCTTGTTTGCTTTGCATTTCAAAGCAGATGAGTCAGGCTCCTCTGAACCCCAAGGTGCCAAGACACAGGTGGAGAAACCCCCCTTTCCTGCCACCTTCTAAGCTGCAACAGAGCCAGCTCGCCATGGTAAATGCAAGCATATGTGTTCAGTCTATTCAAGGCTCTGGCTGGCGGAGCGTTCTCCATGGCTCTGTTAAAAACATGTTGCTACTGCAGTAATGCGTTCCTCAGTTTTATGGATAACAGCGGAGCTGGTTTCATTCGGATTTTCAAAGGGCTTATCACAAAATGCGAAACATCAGGAGGTGTCCAATACAACACGAACATCTGATGGCTCTTCTGGACCTGGCAATGGTCCTGCTGCCTTCTGCATCTGCAAGTTATAGCTGCCACCTGATCTCTAATTGCAGGCTGAGCTTCTCTGGAACTCATTCAAGAGGAGCTGGCCAGACATTCGCTGTGAATGCAGGTTTGCAACAGCACAATTAAAGAGGCCAACGTGCATCCGACGCTTTTTTATCTGGAGTTCTTTGAACGCTTTACAAACAGTAATTAAGCCTCGCACACAGGTAAAGCAAGTTGTGTGGTGTGGTTTGTGGGCTTTTAAAAAAACAAAAAGCAAAAGAAAAAAAACAGGCACAGGAGATAAAGTGACAGAATCACAGAAAATGAAGGTTGGAAGGGACTTCAGGAGGTCACATCTAGTCCAACCCCTGCTCAGAGTAGGGCCATCCCCGACTAGATCATCCCAGCCAAGGCTTGTCTAGCCAGGTCTAAAAAACCTTCAAGGATGGAGATTTCACAGCCCCTCTGGGTAGCTTGTTCCAGTGCTTTACTACCCAAGTTCTTCCTAATCTCTAACTTCAACTTCCCTTGCTGCAACGTGAGCCCATTGCTCCTTGTTCTGTCATCTGCCCTCACTGAGGACAGTCCAGCTCCATCCTCTTTTGAACCCCATTTCAGGGAGGTGAAGGCTGCTATCAAATTCCCCTCGGTCTTCTCTTCTCCAGACTAAATCAGCCCAGTTCCCTCAATCTCTCCTCACAAGTCGTGTGCCCCAGCCCTGAACCATTTTTGTAGCCCTCCGCTGGACTCTCTCCAATGTGTCCACATCCTTTCTGTAGTGGGGCGGCCCAAAACTGGACACAGGACTCCAGATGCAGCCTCCCTGGTGCTGACTTGATACGGGTGGGGAAAGAAGTCAGTCCAAGCTGGTGACCATCAGAATCCGTGGGTCCGGAGTGTACCCTCCGATCTCAAAGGAGTTCTCCCTTACTATGTTTAGAGCTCAAAAAGTAAATCTATCTTTTGAATGTCCAAAATTAGTCAAGTGGTAAAGGATGCATTGTGTGCAGGTAGGATAGCATTCCCTAGGATCAAAGCTTGGTGCAGTGAACTTGGTCTCCCGAGTTCAACCTCCTTCTGACATGTTCATCTGCAGGTCTGGGGAGTCACTTATCTCCCCTGTGCACAAGTTGGGAACGGAGGGGTTGGTTTGAGCAATCAATGTACTCGGATACCTTCAGGCAAGAGATCACCGTAAATGCCAGGTAACACTCCCTAGTTGTGACACGTGCACACAGCATGGGGCAGGGGGAAATCACAGATCCCCTCGGCTCTCGCTCCCGGTCCCCGCTGTAACAGATCTCAGGTCTCTCCTCAGTGTATAAAGAAGGAACAAGAATGGCTGTACCTGTTGTTTGGGACAAAGAGCTTGAACTCTCGAACATGGGAAGAATCTTTGGAGAGGATGACGTGTCCTGTGAACTGGCCAGGGGAGAACCAGAAAGGGAAATCTGGAGGCTCATTCAACTGGAACTCAGCATGAATCCTGAAATGGGAAAACAGCAGTGAGCCGGCGTGCTCCAGCCATGACCAAGGGACCAGGGCGAGGAGACAGCAAAGCC
>NW_005841927.1:1239246-1248688 GCF_000455745.1 Alligator sinensis
TGTCACGTGCTGCACTTCTGAACGGCAGATAGTAAGGTGAAAAGAGCCATTCAAGGCCCTGCACAGCACAGACAAGAAAAGAACCGCGTGCGGCATAAAGCTGTTTGAGGAGCCAGATGCTCCTAAGCGGCATTATCCTTGAGCACTGCTACACCCCGTGACTGACCAGACCTTCCCCTTGCAGTTCAGGCCATCACCAGAGGGAAAGGGGAGGTTGCTAAGTCTTGTGGATTTGCTTACAGGGCAACAGTTCCTACACAACTAGGAGCATGGGCTGCTTGTACACACCACGGGGGTTTCCTTCAGTTTAATTCTCCCTGAATTGAAGCAGTGGGTTTTTAAAAACACTGCTTCAATTTAGGGAGAATTAAACCAAAGTAAATCCCTGTGGCGCGTACACAAAGGTCAGGCTTGATCCTTACCTGCTTCTCGGAGGTGTTTTATTTTGCTACGTCCCGAAGTCATTTAACGCACAGTATGCCACCAACAGTGTAAACAGCAGTGCCATGGATGTGTAATACTCTGCCGACAGTGTAAACAGCAACGCCATTAAAGCGTAATAGTCCGCCAACAGTGTGAACAGCAACGCCATTAAAGCGGTGCATAAGGGCATTTAAGCCGCTTTAAAGGCCAATTTTGTGGCGTGTACAAGGGCCCATGGGCACCATCTAGAGGAATCAAGGGAGTAACACACGTTAACAGCCACTTCCTGCAAGGCTGGCCCGGGAGAGCGGTCCGTCTCCTCATCAGCTCCACATATGGGGTAGCGAGGGCGTGACCACACAGCCCAACCCTGAATTCACTCTGCTTCTGGGGTGCATTCAAGTACCCCAACGCCTGCTGCCAGGTTGGCTTCTCTAAGCCTCCTCCCTTCCCTCCGTCTCTCGCTGTCTAGAAGATGAGGTCAAGACCTTTTTACTTGCCAAGTCCTTTCATACCCTTCTTCCACCCCAAAGATGAGTTACAAAAACTAACACTTGGGAAATTTATAATCCTCAAATCTGTCACTTCCATTTTGATTTGATGGGGAAGAGACTTGGTCTTAAAAGAAGAATTATGTAGATCTAACTGAAAACATGCCCTGTCCTCCTAGTTAACACCCCTGCCTCTTCTGCCCTCCTTCCCTCCCCCCGCACCCACCTGCAGCCCCTGGGGAGTTCTTACCTGAATGCGACAGTATAGTAAAACTCGCTGCTTGCCTGGATGCAGGCCACAGCGCCTTGAGGCGCAAAGCGGGTCTTTACAAACGGGCGTGGATGGAACATGCTCAAGAGTTTGTGGATGATGATCTGTGGAGAGAATCAAAGACAGCAAACATGAGACCAGTCACCTGTAACACGCATTTCTGCTAAGCAGAGTTCAAAGCCTACCCACTTAGACAGCCAGGAGGATTAAACAATCGACACAATTTAGATCGGACTGAGATGTCCCATCTTACACTTCTCCCTGCATGTTCAAAATCTGGCTAAGTGTATTTAATAATTCTTCTATACACTCTGCACTTCCAGAGCTCTTAAGAAAACATACATGAAAAGCACAAGGTTTAACACCACAGACGAGCCCCTGTGCCACGCACCTCCCCTGGGTGAGAAGGCAGACCGTGATTCGGAGAAGGTGGTGTTCTTACCTCTTTGCCCTTGGGGGCTGGAGGGTAAAACCGGTTGTTAGAAAGGTACCCGGTGAAGATGTTCAGTTCGCTAGGGATAATCCACCAGGGATCGCCGAGTTCCAGCTTATTCTTTGGAGGGAGAAAAGCTTTGAACTGCCTGGCAAACATCACGTTCACGGGGGCCGCTGGGGCCGTCCAGTTCCGGAGCCCAGACAGAGCAACGTGAGAAATCTGCAAACACAACGAGAGCATCAGAACAGCTGAAGAGGATGCGGGAGGATCTGAAGAGTGTTGCCATACGCAATGCTGATGGATAAGAACTGGTGCACGGGGGCCAGCTTTCTGGAGAAGGGAAGCAGAGTCTATCCAAAACTTTGCCTACGATCAAGGGCCTCCTAGCAGTTCCACTGCAGCTGGAAGTTTCTGACAAAATAACCAGTAATAAAATAAAACTGCTAACCTCATCATACTGATGAACAGCATAGAAATGGCCATATATCAACAGAGTGTCTGGAGTGTAACCACCCTCTCTGAGCAAGGGGACTTTTCAGAGCTGAAGCTTCAGTTTTGCAAATTCCAGCGGAGAGTATTATGCCCAGGTCACACATGGGAGGTTTCTCTTTAGTGCATAGCTTTGGAAGTCTGTACATAGTATAAAAAAGGGAAAGGTACTGCAGAAACTTGTGAGGTCACTAGCAAAAGTGCCAAAATAATGTGCCAGTGGCCTCTGGCTTAGTCTGATCCCTGCCCATAGAAAGAACCACCCTAAAAACAAACACAATATATTCGTGTCGAGGTTATTCCAATGTCCAGAGCCGGCTGCACGGGTGCCGGTGAGAAACCGATTCACACGCATCCTGTGCACTTACTCCTAGAAAACCGTCTTTGCTCTTCGTCATCGTTTCCATGAGCAAGGGCTGGAATTTAGCAGCGACAGACAGCATCTCCCCACTGGGATCCAGCATCTCTTCCTCTTCGTATTCAGAGACAGGAGTAACACCTAAACAAAGCAACAATCATTTAACAGCTGGGTTATTTCTCCCCCCCACCCCCTGCAATCCGTGATGAGATGATTATACGTTTACTATCGGAGCAAATTCATTGAGAACCTCACAGCTGTCGCTTTGCTGCATTCGGTGGCTCTAAGAGAATTCAGATCCACCTCCTTCAAATAGCACAGGCCTCTGTTACTTGCTTTAGAGGAGAATCGCCCCTTAGCCGAGAGCAGTATAAAGCCTATGTCCCAGCTGAGCGGGTCTGATTCCGATTCCATCTAGCCAGGAGCCGATATACACGCTCCAGCCAGCTCAGTACAGCAGGATCAAACACGCTGGGTATTTTCACTGTAGTTTAAACCCACCCGCGTGTTATCGCCATGATATTTCAAGCGTTTGGCTTCCCCGAGAACCATTTGTTACTAAGGGATGCAGGCTCCAAATGGGCACTTGCTCAACCACTATCAGAGGCAAGCAGAGCAAAATCTGAATGGAGCCCAGGGACTCCCAAATGGGCTTGGCCTCGCCAGCGCTGAGCTGTATCTATCAGTTGCCTTCACCCACCCCAAATCCCTTTTAAGCCCCAGACAAAAGTAACTTATGTGCTTTACTAGTCCAGCACCGGGAGCATCAGTCTGACAAAGACCGTGCTTGGTGAAAGCAGTGTCTGACACGTAAGCCTTTCCAAAAACACTTACAGCTTAGCGGCTGCTCACTGTAGAGGTTAACCCCCGAATGGCAGGAGGGAAAGAAAACGTAATGAAAGCCACTGAATACATGTTATGTCCATCCACGTCACCGCACAGCTGACCTTTCAAGGTCCATACCTACCCGTTAACTTCTCAGCTATTGGCTTGAACTCCTCAGGGCTCAGGTACAGATCATTGTTAGTGTCCAGGGAGGAGAAGAGAAAAAAGCCCTCATTTCCCAGAGCCTTCAAAGCTGTCTCCTAGGTGAGAAATAAGAGGCAAAGAGTCTTAATTCAAGCTGCTCTCCAGAATTAATTTAGGCCCCCCCCAGCTCAAGAGTTATTGTGCATCTTTAACAATTACAAACAGAGCTGTCCAATGCACAGACGAATGCTCGCTGGCAATACCTTGCTCTATTGACAGTAAAGATTAGTGTCTGGGAACTGTTGACGGAAGTGCATTAAAACTACATCTGGCTGCACAATTCACAACAAATCATTTGCTCTAGTTTTTCCCTCCTCTCTTTCTGAGTTGTCCCCAACATCCCTTGCTGAAGGCATTGTGGAGGCTGTCACAGAAGGTGTTTTGCAGGTAGTAGGCTCCCTGTTGGTCACGGGCAAATGAACAAGTTACAGAGAGTTAATGGGCTTGGGCATTTATCAGTTGCCGTGCATTAATCACCTGCGTGCCTGTTCTTGCCGCAAGCGAAGGGGAGAGTAAACCATGGTCATTTTGCCGTTTCACTGAGAGCTGAATTACTGTGGCTTAACTTTTATCCGACATAGGGCAAGAGCAGGTGCACGGACATTTAGCACGCACCGGCTGCTCCACAGCAAGCCCCACCCGCTCTTAACTTGCTAGAATGGGTTCATTCATTCACCCGTTCCCACAAATGCCAGGGACCTGTTTTCATAGCTGGGCATCTTACCCAGGGTATGGCGACTTGCCTTAATTAACCAACATCCTATTCAGAGCGTGGCAGTGATTATCTGAATGAAAGACTCGCTTCACACAAGCGAAGGGAAAACTAATCGAGCCCTCGTACGTTGGTAGAAAGGGAACAAAAAGCCGACAACCCAACGACATTCACAGCCTGGATGTCAGTGGTGGCCACCTAGAACCAAACTGGGATCTCGTAAGCAAATCAGGGTGGGATGACAGCTTTCGGTCCCTTGCTCCTAAGAAGGGATGTCGCCAAGTTAAATCAGAATTCAAATGTTCCTTCCTCTGCTCGGCGAGACAGTGCGTAGCCTGGGGGGAGCAGGTCCAACCTTGAGAGCACGGAGGCGGAAAGGGATCTTGGTGTCATTATTGACTCCAAGATGAACATGGGCCGGCAAACAGCGCGTAGCCTGGGGGGAGCAGGTCCAACCACCCCGCGCCTCACTTCCCACACTGAGACACGAAGAGTGCGGACAGACGTTAACAGTGACACCGGTGTTGCATTATACTGGTAAAGGCTGTTCACACACTGACACAAACCACTTGAGTTCGCATTTGAATTTACAGCAGCTTCACTTATTCCAACGCAGGTCTGGAGAGAGAGAAGCGTTATATAAAATAGCCAATGCATGTGTCCAAGAGGTAACTCCTTTCCCCCCTTCCAAACGATTAAAAGTCACATCTGTCCCGAGCCAAGCCCTCTCGGGCCTCCCCCGAGCAGTGTGCAAGGCCTAATTCATTACAGAAAAACACACGGAGAATGAATCTCCGGTGGAAGGTGCCACCGAAATGCAACTGTCACTTGGCAGAGACCTAAACAGATGGCTCTTCCAGCCCGTTCCTCTCCGCAGCATTCAGAGCACAGGGGGGAAGAAGAAAGACAAAATGCAGGCAGAAGGCGAGCGTGGGGATGCTGGGGAGAGGGACAGATAAGATGGGGAAGGGAAGGAGAGGGTCAGACAGCCCTGATCCTCCTTGCCACTCTGCAGCAGGCTCGGGCTCGTCCATCAAGGACCACGCTGACAGATGGGGCCAAGTCCCCACCAGCAAAGCCTCCAGGACCCAGAGTAAATAGTCTTTATTCTTCTCTGTTTATTCTCCACTGCCTGCAGCACCATTAGCAGCCCCAGAGCTCCTGAACCCGTTTATTCTCCATCTGTTGTCTGCCAGCCTGAAACACGGCTAATGCAGCCTGGAAGGCTCTGCTCCTGTCGAGTGCAGCCAAAGTGGTACTCGGGGATTTCCAGGGTGGAGGGGAAAAGGGAGAAGGAAAGAAATCTCCCACCCCGGCAAGGCAGGCAACTGGCAAAGCACCAGTTGGTGAATAGGACTCGCAGAGCACGGGAGGCAGGTCTCTCTGGGCCAGTCAAGGCCCCTTCGCGAGAAGAAGGTGAGCCAGAGCGAGAATATTAATAAGGGATGATGGATTGGAAGGGGAATGAACAGCGAATTAATCCAGGCACTGAAGCTATCCTGGGCTTTGCCAGACAGGATCGTGCCTTTATTCCCTGTAAAAGGGCCCACAGCACAGCTACCACACCGCAAGCAGGCAACCACACCGCGGCACACCGCCGCCCGGGCATGGCTCGTACACGAGGTCCTGCAACCGGTGCAGCCAGCTCGGGGCCTGTATCACCGCATTAGGAAGTATTTCTAAAAATGGACCAGGCGTTTCAAACGTGCCCCCACCTTGCAAGTCAGCGCGACCTGCTTTTGGCAGGGAGCGTTATAACCCAGGAGCCGGGGAAGCTCGGAAACGTAAACAGCATCCTGCAAGGGCAGATGGCGCCCGCGGAGCTGCGGGCAGGCATTCCCCAGCGCGGCTGCAACCACCGATGGGATGAACCCTCGCCGGCCTCTGCACCTTTCCTTTTTGTTTTCCCTTTGAACTTAGTAGGTCAGAAACGTCACTGATCTGGGCCTCGGGAGACTCCGGGCCGACAGCAACGGCTGAAGAGCCTTTCTGGTTCCCGTGCTGCACTGGGCACGACACAACGCAGCTTCTTCCTGTTCGGATGCTGCAGACGCCAGAATTTCATCTGACTTTATTTATAAAGAGGGGTAGGAGCCAATCTGCATGCTCCGAGGGGGAGCTCATCGTTTGCCAATGGGACAAGTGGTTTTCCCCGTTTGTATTGTATCAATCCCAGGCTGCGGGGGCCAGGAAGGAGCCCTTCCACCCCCCAACTTGAATACAGTACTAGGCTTGTAGGGTCCCCACCCCCTGCCTTTTTCTGCACCGTCAGACTTGGACCACAGCTAGCGGACAGCCTGCCTGGGGCACCCCGCTTCTCCTGCTGGCACCAAAAACCTCGCCGGTCCTTGGCTGGTGCATCTTAGTCGAGGACTCAGGAAAGACGCTCCCTCCCAGGTCAGACTGGGGAGGACCAGCAAGGGGGTTTCACCTTCCTCCGCCCTGCGGGGCATGGTCCACTTGCTCGGATCACCTGGACATGCATTACCTAACCGGCCCCACGCCACCGGCAGTGCCCCCTGCTACTCCTGCTCTCCTTCACTTGGCCTGCTGTCAGGCTGATTTGTACTCAGGATCCTACACGTGTGTTATGGGATTCATTGTGGCTGGGGTGCGAAGGAAAGCCTGGGCTATTCCTGGGGCCCCTTGCATGTTTTTTCCCCTAAAAGAAGAAGCATTCATTCTTTGAATGACAACCGGGCAGAATCCAAGGGGGATGAGACCAGTAAGAGGGTCTATAGTGTCACGCGTGTCACAGGCAAACGTGCCATCAGCCAGCTGGGGCCCACATATGTGGCATCGGGGTACAAATGGGCACCCCTCCGCTCCAAAAGGCACTCTCTGCCACGAGACGGGTTAAAATAGCTGCTCTTCCAGCAAAGCTAGTACCTGGGATTGCACAGGCACTTTCCCAGGGGGTATCTGACCAGCGTAGGGATAGCTTGGTCCCATTAGAAATACTAACAGAGACACAGCGTAGGAGGCCTCACCGTCCAGGGAAAGCACAGCGCTTCAGCCCTCTTGGAGACGATGCTCCAGAACAACAGAGCGTGCTACCAAGGCTTTCGATATAGTGCACAAGCCAGTTCTGACAGTCTGAAACCAAAGGGAGAGTAGAGACAACCTTTAAAAAAAAAAAAAGTGGGGGGATGGACACGACAGGTTTGTGCCTTTTTGCTTCTTTACAGAATGCAAAACAAAAAAGAACCAAGATTTACTTTTAAGGTTCAAAACCAGGCAGTATCAGAAATAACAACTGCCTTTGATGGATAGTGGAGGACCTGAGGCAGAGACGGAGCTCCCCCAGTTGTCAAATGAAACAGCAGGAGCAGTCGGAGGCTCCCCCAAGCCTCCATTGGTCATTTAGGGTAAAAAGGTGCTATTAAAGGAAAAAGAGAAAATGAAGACATTTTAAACAGGCTAAAGGGAAGACAAAAAAAAAAAAAGCCTTCCCCCCAACATGAATGCTCAGCTGCTCAGATGTCGTGCTCATCTCTGGCTGCGCCCGACCCAGCCTTTGCCATCGTCCCTCTGCCCGAAGGATTCAGCGAGTAAGACCTGTTATGTCTGATGCAAAGCGCCTCCAAAAAGACGTCCAGAACGGAAATCCTCTTCGACCCTCTCTGCGTGTCCGGCTGAAGCGGGAGGGGACAGAGCGGTCCCCTCCGCACTCAGCTTTGCGGGTTACACCCTTCCAAAAACCAGGGTGGAGCCGTGTTTCAGCCTCTCGCATGCTGCATTTGAGGCTTAAAAAGGTCCATTTCAAAGAGGGATTTGCCCCCTAGGAATCCCGGGACCACGCAGCTAGATGGGCCTTCGCTGGAGCCTTCCTGGATGTCGGAAGACACACCCGTGAGGCTTGCCTGCCCCGAAGATACTAATTACTCTCTGACTTTCCATTCATCAAAGACGTCCTTTCTCCCAAGTATGGCAGAAGTCACCTAAGTTGCATATGTATAAGAACTGCTTTAACGGATCTGATGGGGGGAAAAAAATCTGTCCTCCTATTACGCGACTGTCGTATTTCCCCCTTTGGATGCAATTACTCTAGCTCTGCAATCCCCACCCCCGGCCCACCCGGCACCAGGCTAGCACCGCGCGCGGCTCCTGCCCGCAGTCTCTCTAGGCCAGGCGCTCCCAGCCTTGCTGGACTCGAGGCACCTCTCCATGTCTTTTGTGAACTGAGCGGCACCCAAGTTCAAGCACTCATCTCTAGACTACGGTGCGCACTTCCTTGCAGAGGCCTGGCAAGAGGGATCGGGGATTGTCCAGGCTCCTCTCCTCCCTCTCAGGACCCCCTTCAAAAGACCCGGCAGCGCCCCGGTTGAGAATCACTGCTCCAGACCTGAATTCTTGTGTTAGAAAACATACGTTGAAGACCTGCTACCTCCCGGAGACACAATACAGCACCAAGTGAGGACACAAAGGCTCTCTGCGGGTCACTGTGAAAGCTGGCCCAAGAAATTCGAGCCCAACAAGACCGGAGTCCAGACCGCGCAGGCCTTCACCCTTCTGGCCGTGGTCTCTGGTCTCCGGCTTTCCAGCTCTCGCCCTGGGCGGACAAGGCTCTTTGGGCAAATCCGGTGTCTGTTATTAGACCCACTCGAATACAAGATACCCAAGGAACCCTGTCTGCCTGTGTCCACGCGGCTGCAGCTGGGGAGGGGGCTGGGGTGTGCCGACGCGGTGGGACCCGACTCCAGCGACGCTGCCTCGCTGGCTTCTCCCTGCCGTGCCCGGAGCTGGCTCTTTTCACTCCCCGCCGTTCACTGCTGCGTCCACCTCCTCTCCGGCGCGGCGGCGCCTCTGCGCTCGGGGCCCTCGGTCAGGTCTCGCGGGACCCTCGTTTATCCGGCTCGCTTCCCACCCCGCGACGTTTTTCGGCGTCTGCGTGTGCCGCGCAGCCTCGAGGAGGAACGGGGGCGTCTGACAGCGGATGAGACATCGGCCCGGGGGGGGAACCCTCGCCTCTCCGGGGCCGCGGCACCTGGCATCGACGTGACGCGCTGCACGTGGGACGGCGCCAGGCTCTTCCCACCCGTGTGAGGCCTGGAAACCGCCCGCCGTGCCCTCGCCACGGCCTGGCGGCCTCCCCTCCTCCACCCCACGCCGAGGTGGACACTGAGGCAGGGAGGGTGCCGGAGGAAGGGAAGGGAAGGGAAGGGAAGGGAAGGGAGCGGGGGCCGCAACGGGGCAGCCGAGGAGGCCCCCCCCGGGGGCACGGGGTGGGGGG
>NW_005841927.1:1248874-1331633 GCF_000455745.1 Alligator sinensis
CGGCTGGGTCTGCAACTGTATCAATTTGTATCCGCGTCCGCTTCTGTCTCTACATTTGTATCCGCGTCGAGACGCGAACGTGTGGCCGCGCCGCTGGGTCTCGCGTGTCTGAAGAGCCGCGTGACACAGAGCGCCCCCCCCCCCCCGGGGCCCGCGCGCCCCTAAAGGAAAAGGGTAAAGGGGCGCCCGGCGTGCAGCGAGTCTCGCCGGCTAGAAAGAGGCCTCTCCCGCTACACCTCGTTCTCTCTCCCGCTGTGTCTATCCGACAGCATCTAGAGAGAGAGCTAGATCTAACCCAGAGAGCTATCTAGAGTGAGTTAGCTCCGTCTGGATAAATGGGGGGGGGGGGGGGGGGGGGGGGGTGTGTGTGTGTGCGTGTGTGCGCGTGTGTGTGTGTGTGTGTGCGCGTGTGTGTGCGCGCGCGCACATCTCTGTCCCAATGGTCTTTGTAGGATTGCTTGGGAGGACAAAAAGGGCAAAATAGGACAGGGAGCAGGAGGGGAGGCCGGCACCGGCACCGGAGACGTGGGCTTTCCAGAACATTTTGAAACGGCCAATTCTCCGGAAAAATTCCCAATGCCGTCGAGAGCGCGCCCGGGTTTGGCGCGTTGATTGGACTCGGGTTTAGCGAAGAGAACTGACAAAGCACCCCGCTGTCCATTTGCTGTCCCAACAGCCCCGTGTCTTGGAACTGAAATGTTTCATCGGGGGGAAAATTAAATACAGCGCACCGAGTGTGGTTTCAGTGTTATATTCAAACAAATTCGAACTTTTGGTGGAAAGAAATTCTTTTTATTGGAATACTTGTAAAAATGTAAAGACAATACAGGCAACCCGCATTTAGCGCTCTTAATTGGTTCCTGAAAAACCAAGCATTAAGCAAAACCAGAAGTATTTGACGACCCAAGGTGGCGACCACAGGTGTTAATGACCCAGACGCAGCCGCACACACGGCAACAAAGCTCGCCGAGCGCTGAGCGGGGTCAGGTATCAACCTCAAATGAGCCTTGTAGCGAAACAGCGCTAAGCAGGGGTTACCTGTACTCGATAGCATGGACTTCCCTTGCGTTGTTTGTTTCAATTTAAGACAAAAACCGAAGGTACTAAAACCCGTCGACACACTAATTTTAGCACACCCAAAGAACTGTGCACAATATGCGTGCTTCGGTTTTGATTTGACCTGCACAGCCAATTAAGTGAATTCATAACTCGATTTTTGGTTTGGATGATTATGCGAGTGCATTTACCTTCCTGTTCACAAATCGATAAAACATAGATGTACTCTGTCTCACACTTCCTAGGGATAATCACTTGAACAACATTCATTACAACTTGGGAACTGCCAAGCTTCCCTAATATTGTATTGGCGTCCATTCATTGGTCCTAATGCATTTTATGAAACAATTAATTTTTAGAAATGGAAAATTTCCCACAGAAAATGAAAGCACTGGAAAATTTTCTGTTTTGGAACATTTTCTGCTGCACATCTCTGGGTGGCACTTCTGTTTGGCTGAGGGTGCCATAGGGTGCCCGGCAATGAGGTGCACGAAAGAGATCCCCAGAGATTTCCCCTGCCAATCCAGAGTGTTACTGTGACCCTGCCCGGCCGTGGTGCGCCTGAGTTCTTTGCACCAGAAGATGTGCTGTTATTTTTCCTGTGGTCAAAAAAACCAAAGGGAAAGCCAAGAGCTGGTATTTTCGGAGTGGGGTCTCAAGTCTACAGAGAAGACCTCGAGCCTAAGGTTGAAAACCTTATATATATATATAGAGAGAGAGAGAGAGAGAGAGATGGATCTAGGGCCCCCAATGCTGGCAGGCTGCAGAGTTTAGAACAGATCAGGGGAGATGACAATGAGCCGCGAAGCCAAGCGACTCCCTCGGTGCCGCCGGATTAGAAATGTCGCTGCCACTGCCAGGCGGTTGGTTCTAAACTGCGGGTGAAGCAGGAACCAAAATGGCAGAGGGGGGCAAATGCACCCCCTGGATCTGCCCACATCAGGGGTATATATTTGCAATTCAGACCTCTTCTTACCAGCCGGTTTTACTTGCTCTTGGCCTTGTGGTGTCAGCACAGCCTGCACCGTGGGCAGGATCCCACCGCCTTGAGCCATAGTTACGTTCCTCCAGCAGCCTGTGTAGCTCCTGGCTGCAAGTGGCATCTTGTCCCCAGCGGCGTTGCCCCCAACCCAAGGATTTCAGCAGGCGGATAGATAATCCATGAAGACTGGGGCTCCAGCTCCTACCTGTGCAGCATAATGACCTTTTCAGAGCATACGGCCCACGGGAAATAGCAATTCTGCCTGCAAGGATCCAGACTGGGCCTTCACCTGCCCTTTACCTCCCTGCTTTTGTAGCAAGTAACAACCACCATCTGCTGATTCAGGACTAAGAATCACCCCAGGCTCGGGGCTATTAAGAGTGCACCAGGAGATTTCTCAGGACAACCAAAGCAGTACCAGGGACAGGAGCGAGGGTCAGAGGTTAATAATAAGTGCTCCAAGGGGAAATCATCATGACAGGCCTGTGGATGTGCCATTCCCAATTGTGGGCCAAAGCCCACCAGGTAGAGCTATAAGTCCCCCTTGATGAGGAGGGCTTAAAACTCTAGCTCCCACTGCCTTGCGGGTGCTTCTTTGTGGGAGAAAGGCTAAGGGACATCACCCTGATTATAACGTGCCCTTGCTGAGTTAGGCAGTCGGCAGCAGTTTTCATCTGCTCCCTCTGCAGAAGCGACAAGCATGGAGCACAGCACATCTGGACTCGGTCTGGCCTTTGGACTCTGTCTCAATGGTCTAAAGAGGGGCTGGTAGGTCCAGGGCAGCCTCCACCCCTCCCTCGGGGTACGTCTTGAAGGTCCCGGTGCGATGCTCACAGGACTCCCTACAAGTGGTTCCATCAGGCACCCAACTAGATCTCTTATGCATGCATCGTGATCCAGAGGATCGACAGTTGCCCGCCTTGACGAGGGGAGCCACTAAGGGCACATCACCGATTGCTTGGGACAACGAAAGGACAAAACAGGGACAGGAGCGAAGGTCAAATGTTGGCACTTCTGTTCTTCACAGGGTGCTGCAGGGTGCCAGGCAAGGAGGCATGCACAAGAGACACCCAGAGATTTCCCCTAGGAATCCATCGTAGCGTTAAAACTGTCCTGCCCCGCTGGGGTCTGTCCGAGCTCTGTGCAACAGAAGAATTGCTGTTAGTTTTCTGTAGTCAAGAAACAAGTGGAAAATTAAGAGCTGGCATTTTCCAGGTGAGGCCTCGAGTCTATCAAGGGCTCTCTCAAGGTTGAGAACCACTGCTGTAAAGCATTTGAAAAGCCAGGCTCATCTTGCAAAGGTTTAAGCACGTTCTTAACCTGAAGCATCTTAGTTTTCCTCCTGGGCTAACTAGGACTACTTAGGAGCGGTGCTAACGACCACGGCTGTGACAGCTACGGGTGAGAGCAGAACGGTTGTTATGTTTGGCAGCAGAGTCAGTGCAGCACCAAAGAAAGCTCTGGGACATTTCTAGCATGACAGATGCTACTATAAAGCTAAAATCTATCTGCCAGCAAAGCTAAAGGGGTGTGGAAAACAATTAGGAAAGAAGAGAGTGACGAGAATATGAACAGGATTCCTAACAAATGGAAACTCGCCCATCTTTCTCCACTTTGCATTTTTATGATTTTTTTTAATATGAAATTTTGACATGTTTTGTTATAAAAATGAATATTAGCTTTATTTCCTGAGAATCAAATATAGACAGAACGTCGAGCAAAACATTAATCTTAATTAAATGCATTTTCCATTGTAATCAAGTTTCCACAATTCCTATATAATCAGGGCAAAATTTAATTACATTGAAGAGATTCAGTGCTCTTCAGTGAAACCCTTATATGCGAGTACACATGCACACATGCATGTATGCACACACAGGATCCATTTAGTTTTAATCAATTTAATTTGAAGCCTCTTCTTGAAATTCCATAGTTTAGATTTCCCACGCTCCCATAATTGGCTGATAAATCACACATGAAAATGTAAGCGTTTTGGATTTCACTTTGGGTCGGGTGGTGACAAATACTAGTGCCATTACTCACAAATTTTCTTCCAAGTGTCGATCTCCAGTGTTTCCTGCCACTTGCATTTGCTGAGCTTGTCTTTATTGCTGCTGCAACGGGCTCGATTAACAAAATATATAGCGGAGAGATGCGCACATTTTTGCTTTATTTCCTCTTTGCTCTCCAGGACGAAGCAATTTGAAGATATACCCATTAATAAGCAGTTTGTTTGTGCTGTTTAGTGTAATTTAAGTATATCTATTATAGGAATTTTCCAGAAACTAATTACCACCATTTTTGTGGCTTTAAAATTCAGGGAGCCTGCAGCCACAGAGACTCTCTTGAGACTGAATTTTAGACAGAAAAGAAGTGTGCGCGTACCTGGCCGGCACTGAATGTGCAGCAGAACTGCTGGATCCATCTCACCTACCACCCTGAAGTTTGCCTTTTCTTGAGGAGACAACATGGTCTCACCAAGAACCCATTTTCCTACGTGGGTCAGAAGCGTGGCACAGGAGGATGTCACATCAGCACGTGAGCTGGGACATTTCAAAGGGAGCTGGGGGCAGGGAGCAACATAAATTAATGTGAATGATGATGAGTCCGACGCCAGGATAAGTGGGGCAAAACTCTCCTGGATTTCAATGGCGCACGAGCAAGTCCTCTGCTCCTGACGTCAAACTGGATTCCACCAGCCTCATGGAAGAGGAGAGGTCTCCCCACCTCCATCACTCACCCCAGCTGGCGGGGCGTTCGGCTTGAGTAAGGATGGCAGAATCGGGGCCTCTCCTTGCAATGGCTCCTGAATGAGACCTGTCAGTTATTCACATTTCTACCAGCACGGTGCCCACAGGCCCCACGTGGCGCTGGCTGTGTTACGTATATGTAGGAGAAGACAGATCCTGCTCCCAATTTAAATAAACACCAGGTGTGGGGAGGGGGAACTGAGGCACCAAAGCAACGATGCAATTTGCTATCAATTATACACAGGCTTGGCAGGACTCGATTTTTATCAGTAAATGTCGATAAACGACGGCTTCGTTTCACACTCGCAGACCGATGAAAAAATATTCCTGACCTTAATCAAAATGGGTAGAAAGGAGACGTAAGGAAAGCGGTGCTGATAGAGGTACGTGACGACCGGCGGAGCAGCCCTACAGAACCGTGCTGGCTGGAGTTTGGACGGCGACTCCCAGAAACCCCAGGGGACCGGGAGCCAAGGACGAGGAACTGGCCAAGTGGATGAGGGAGCTGCGGGTGAGCGGAGCTGGGATGGATGGCAGCTCCGCTGCTCAGCTGGCCGCAGTCCGACAGTCGTTACGTTTGTTGCGGTGGTGGTTAAACGACACTATAATAATAGTCAACTGGCATTAATAAATTGTTTGCTCCCCACGCTCCTAATTTCACACAATCCTGAAAATTTAAAATCGTTAAAAAAAATCTAAACAAATGCTTAAAACTAAACATTGAGGTTATCTGTTGAAATGACAGATAAATACAAATCGAACTCTGCCAAGCCTCATTGTATAGCGGGCTGGTGACCGAGCTGAGAAGAGAAGCCAGGCCTGTGTAGTCTTGGTTAAACACCATAGCCGCTTGGCTGTGCCGAGTACCACTAACTACACCCTGGCATTCAGCTTGCTATTATAAGTCAGCAACTTAAGCATGTGCTTAAATCTCTCCCTACTTAGTGATGCACCAAAACCAATTCTTAACAGGAAACAAAGGCCAATTATTGTTAATCAACAGTGCCGCGGTGCTGGCTGGGAGCTATAGTCATCATACCCCAAGACCAGGTGCTGCACAAACACAGAAAAGGGAGGTCCGTGCCCCAAATGAGAAAAAAACGGTGGATACAGACAGATGGATGGGGAGCGCAGGGGAAGGAGACAGTCCTGGAGAGTCCAGCTTCAGTAGCTTCAGTGTAGGTGATGGTCTCAATGGGACCAAGTGCTCTGTTGAATCAGGGCCGGAGCTGGCTGCCTCCAAAATCCGAGATGGGAATGACTCATGCATGTCTGGATGGCCAGCAGGCTGCAGCCGGAGGATTGCACATTCCTTGAACCATTTGGTTTTAAGTCACGCAGGGTGGGGCTCCCACCCCTCCTCTGGAAGAGGATCCGACAGCAACTTTGCCTCATAGCTGGAGCATCTGCTTCCCCGATCGCCAGCCGTGCATGTCCTCCCATTACTCCTGGTTATACCCCCTCACGCCACCCCGAGCCGTTCCACTCCTTCCTCAGCTTAATCCCCTCCAGGCTCTTCTACACGGCTGCCACAGCGGTCCTTAGCAGGGGTTTGGCCAAGCGATACACATTTAGTTCTTTTAATCTTTCTCCATAAATCACTGTCCTCAGTCCCTCCTCTCATGCAACCTTGCACTGCCTCTGAAATTCCCCAACTGCTCGGGAAGATTTAGTAGCATCTTCAGCTGCTCCAGGGCTAATAACACAGTGTTTGATCTCTAGGAGGGTGGCGGGAAGCGTTAGGGATTTAACGCTTTGAGGTTCTGCCATTTCTTAAGCCGGCTTGATTGTTCTGTTTTAGGTCTTAAGGAGAGTTTCTGCTGGAAAGGAGGAGAAGATAACCAGCCACTAGCACCTTAGCTCCTGTGGCTCAGCTCAAGGGCACGGGGGAGCTTTACCTCCTGAGAGCTAGGATACAAGGAGGCCACTGAGCCTGCTGCGATAGGAATTCCCAGCGGCTACACAGCATGCAGGAACTTCTCAAAGGAAGATTGTAGCGATCAAGGATATTCAGGGATACAGAAAACGAGCTGGAAAGGAGGATGTCTTCCTCCAGGGGCCAAACAGGAATGGGAGAGGAAGTGTGGCATTCTGATTGAGGAACTGTGACTTGGGCGAGAGCGAGGCTCTGCTCCATCCCCTGCCGCTGATTCCCCATGGGACCTTGGTCACGTCACTTTTAATCTGTACTTGTTTCTCCCCCTCTCTGTAAAATGGGGACAATCCTCCTTCTCTACTTGCAGATGCTTTTCAACATGCAGGTATATGGGAGATACCAGAGTACCACAGATGTACAGGATGAATTACGATGCTGGAAATCAAGAGGTATCTGCAGTGGTAGGAGGGTTTGAGTAATTGGATTCGCAGAGCGTGGTAGTCTGTTTGAACTAGAAGACCTTTACTTAAACAGATGTGGCTTAAAGGGCTCATAAGATTGAGCAGTGGGGTGAGAAGAGCTTTTCCTTCACTTGAAAAACACAGCGAGCCCTTCTGGGGCGCGGACAGGATGGAAGAGCTCCAGAACAGAATAAACACTCTCAAGTGTTGGTGAACAAACACATGCTGGAAGTGTTATTAGGTGACAAACCATGCAATCTAGCGGACACAGATACGACCCGACTGGATGGGCTTCACATCCAGAATGATCCTGGAGCCTGGACGTCTACCACGCCACCGGCTTCGGGTCAGCAAGGCAGAACGGAGCAAATGCTTTGCACGCGAACACGAGGAAGGAAAGATTAAAGGAGAAATAGCAGCAGACATCTGCTAGGGACCAGCCCCCCTCAAAGGGGAGTGAACACAGCAATTCCTGGATCTACTCCGATAGTTCTTGAAACTCCGGATCACAGCACTCGGGAGGAATTTTAAATATCCGGACATCTGCTGTGTAGCAAATGCAGCCAAATTTTCACGAAGGAGATTCTAAGATAGAAAGACGACAAGTAGAACCTGCTGAAAAAAAATTAAAATCAGAAGAGAAGCCATCCTGAATTTAGCTTTGACCAACAAGCCGACAGGGATTGAAAATGTGAGAATAAAGAACAAGCGGTGCGCCTGCACTGACAGGCTCTGATTTGACCAGAGTAAGGAATGGGCCTAGTTCAGGGAGGTCCAAGCACAGCTGGAGGCCAGGATGTCGCATTTTGGGGGAAGAAAGAAATGAAGGGAGGGATCCTGACACTACTGAAGTCAATGGGCAGATGCCTATTGATTTCCAGTAGGGTTCAGCTCTCACCGTAAGTGAACACAGTATTATAGTAAGCAGTATTAAAACCCGACGTGCATACATGAAGTGTGGAAGTGGCAGAAAGGATCAGACCCACAAAGCAGGGAAGTTTCAAGCAAGGCAAAGGCACAATCGTCATCTTGAACAATGCCAGGAACACGGGTGGCCAATGTGGTTTCACTTGGGAGCTTTCAAAGAATGAGGTAAGAAAATCCTCGCTGCAGTTACTGGAAAAGAAGCAGCAGCAGCAGCCAGAAAACAGCACAAATGAATAGCCCTAGGGGCCAAGGTGAAGGAATAGGACGTTTGTTGTTCTGTTTTGGGGAAGTCGTTAACATGACTACATGTTGAGGGGAGGGGGTGAAAAGAAGTGCAACTCAAAAAAGGATGATGCATTTTGAATAAATCCTTCCTTAAGAAAAATAAGAAGCTGAGATCAACAGGAAATGGATAAGGACCTTACAAAAGAATGAGCACTGAGAAATGTAAGGCTATTTTCTGAACCCTCAAACACAAATCGACTGTTCCTGCTGGCAAAGACTGCAATGGAACCGATCTTGATGAGAAAAAAAAGGCTCGTTAGACTGCCTTAGACTTGAAGCTCTTTGGAGCAATGCCTATTCTGTTTGCCTAAAACAGGGGGGCTCCAGTCTTGGCTGGTTTCAGGGCGGTGCTGTAATAACCATGATTTATTCATCATGGAAGTGATCTTGACTTGCGTTCTGAGAATGTCATCACTGGGAACAGCAGCACAAATACGAGGGAGCTCAGCAAAATGCAGGTAAATATCACTGGTGGGTTGGAGGGACTGATTGCTGCGACATTCAGATCCCAAGGTAGCTAGGTGTTTGTGCAACCGCTCAGCTATAAGCAGGTGAGTAACCCTATTCACTTCCATGAGACTATTGCATACTTCAAGTTAAATAGTGCTTAAGTGCTTTTCTCAGTAAGGGCTTAGTGCAGTGGTTAGGCTCAAGGCAGCCCTTGGAAAATGCCAGCTCTTGGCTTGCACTCATTTTTTGACTATAGAAAAACAAGGGAGCAATTCCTCTGGTGCAAAGAACTCAAGAAGACCACAACCAGGCAGAGTTTTCTTGACACTCTTGGTTCCTACCTGAAATTCCTGGGGTTATCTTATGACTCCAGTGTAGGTGTTTGCAACCTGACGGTGCTCTGCAGCACCCTTGAAAGGATCTCACGGCACCTGATGTGCGGCAGCACTCTGGTTGAGAATCACCCGTCTAGAGGCAATGACTACCTATAGTTCACCTAATGCACAGAGAAAAAAATCTGTCTACAAATATGTGAAGAATTCAAACCCCAAATAATGTTAGGAGACATGTTTAAGGTCGAGGTCTTAGGCTAGAGAACAAATGGCCCGTATGCAATTCAGAAAAGAGTGATTTAGCTTAAAACTTCTGGGAAGTTCCTGATAGCAAGGGCTGTAAGTCTGTAGAGTAGTGTCCCAAAGGACAAAAATAAAAGTCTCATGGCTTAGGACGTTTAAAAGCAGATCAACCAAGAAAAGGCAGGCACTTGATTCCTACTGAATTGTAATGGGCGTGTGGGTGCCTTACTCCCCTAGGCTCCCCTGAAATTCTTGGACTTAAATGTTCAGTGGAAAATAAACCTGACAGAGATGCAGAGCAGATAGCTTTCCATGGGGCTTTTACTTCACCGATTCCTATGATTCATGTAACAAGAAATATTTACAGTATGAGCTATGCAGGCATCTTATTAAAAAAACAACCCAGAAAACCAAACCCTCCCCAATTACAGCACAGCCCATTTTTCAGGGAACTCTAGAGAATTAAGTCACAGATCCAATGCCAACCATAAGTAACATCTGAAACTTAAGAACAGTTACCACTGGGGGCAAAACCCCAATCTGTCAGGCCTGAAAAAAACAAATCACACGAACAGAGCAGATCAAAAATATACATGGGGAAAATATTACAACTGCCAGGATCTGGAATTCAATAAGCAATTCTGCTGAAAGCCTTCCAAGGGAATTTAATAAAGCTTTAAAAATGAAGTGCAGGTTATAAGAAGATACATTTATTTTTTGAATGGTTTTGTCTTATCTCCTTGTAAGGCCAGGCAACAATTGACAGCCATTCTGCAAGCAATGATTTATCAATACTGATATTAAATTTATCCCATCCTGGATGACTTTCAGCTAACAGAACCTCATTTATCAAAAACTTCCTATTATACAAATTAGGGTTGTATCTTCCAATGGTGAAAATTAATTCATGCAACACTGATTTGGGTTATCTGGATTTGTTCCCATTCCCTATTACAGTCAGATAACCCAAGTTATATCGCGTTTTCTGACCTGATGTGTCAAAATCCAGGGACTGTCAGTGGTGAAAACTCTGGTTCCACTGAAGTCAGTAATAAACTCCCACCGACTTCAGGTGGGGGATTTGTCCCTGGCGGCAAGGTGAAATAAGTAAGCAGGACAAAGCTATCCAGCTTTCCAGGTCCTTTCCTTTGGATACTTAGAACTGAAAATGCAATTTAAATGCATTATTGCTTTTCTTTACGTAAAATAAATTCTTTTTCTTGATGAAAACAAATAGGACATGAACCATACAATAAAATACACAAACACATTCTCTTCTCAAAGAAGGATACAAATGTGCTTGACAGCATCTAACTCAGAGGAACAAAATGCTGTCATGCTTGGGCAAGATCCCCACTGAAGCCACGGAGCTTTGCCCGAGACTCGACTGTTAGATGAGGCCCGGGAAAGCATGGGGAATGAACCAGGAGGTGTCTAAGATCCTGATCCTGCAGAGATCATCATGATCTTATATTGCAGTAGCACCTAGGAACTCACCCTGGATTTGGGTTTTGTTGCCCTAGGTGCTGCGTAAACTCAGAACAAAAAGACAGCTCCTACCCCAAAGAGCTTCCAGTCTAGATGCATGCCCTTATCTTTACTCATGTGTGTAGTCCCAGTGGCTTCAATCCAACTACTTGCATGTCTGAAATTAAACACGGGCATGTGTACTGGCGAGAGGATGGCCTAAGACAGCAGAACATACATGGCCATTTGCAACGAATCCTTTTGGTGTGGCAAGTCTCAAGCAATTGTAGCAGTGTGTTGGCAAGTCAACGTATCCACTCATCTAGAAGCTTTACATTTAGAACATAGGAGCTGCATTGACTGGGTCAGACCCTCGGTCCATCTTGTCCAGGCTCCTCTGTCACAGCGGCAGAGAGCGGATGCTGAAAGGGAGAGGGAAGAGGGTCTGACCAGGGCTTTTTCCACCGTTCCTGTCCCACTTGCAAATCTCTGGCATTTAGGATCTAGGAAGTTCTGATTCAGAGGTCGTGCCCCTCACTCCTGCGCTCAATAGCTACCGATACCTGTTTCCTCCAAGAATTTGCCCAACCCCTATTTGAACCTGGCTGCCAGCTTCCACCACATCTTGTGACAAGTCCCACACCTGAATTACACATTTACATGCACAAATAAAAATCACTATGTCTGAGGCAAGCATAGAACTGCTGGAAAGAAAGATCCCTTATCCAAAAGTATTTTTGATACTACAAATCCCACTCAGTTCACTGCAGCATCTGAACATTTGTGCAGAAGCAAGAACAAGCGCATCATTCTGGTGTAATGCCACGAACCCATTTTTCAGAGGGAGCTGGAAGATGCCGCTTGCCTTGTTTTTCACAACTTCACTGGGCCAAGGGGCTGGCTATGCTACGAGCAGGACATTTTTTACTTACAAAATTTCTCTAATCCACTCTGAAAACACTCAGGGCTGAGCTTACTTCCCAGTATCAAAATCCCTTGGATAAAATACCTCCCACCCAGGACTCTTTATTTACCAATAACCATCCCTCCAGGCGACGCTTACCATCCAGTATCTTTATCCCTGGGAAAAAGTTAAGCCCCACTATGACAAGCTTCTTCGCCTCTCAGGGAATTAGACAGGCATGAACTGAAAAGCCCATTTGTGTTTTCACAGCTTGCTTGAAGTGACTTTCCATTCCCAAGTCGCTGAATAAACTAAGCAGCATTTCACTGGAGCAGAGAGAAATGATGCATCGAGGGTCCCGATGCTTCTGACGGATCTAAAGCAACGAGGTGAAAGGCTTGGGAAGAAAGAGGGAAAGGCTTTGGGAAGAAAAACATTCTCAAGAGGGACAAGGGAAGGCTGGAGGCTCAGCCAGGTGTGAGTGAGCATGTTTCAATGAGGCACAGGTGCTGTTCACCTCTGATGCCTCCGCAGTGGAAGATATGGGCTCTCAGCCCCTTCAGGATCAGGCCTAGAGAACCCCACGTTGCTCTGAAGCCCAGCATTACCTGTGGGCTCCACCTCCAGAACCTGGATGTGCTCATGACTGGGATGAATCATCTCACTGTAAGGTGCTGGGATACGTGGTTGCTAGTCATTGCAAGAAAGGACAGGAGAACCCAGCTCAGCGATTCCTTTGCCTTGTAGTTCATCCCAGAGGAGTCTACGTGGATCGGGATGTTTGTGTGTGGAAGTGAGACAATTTGCAGAGTTTTTGCTACCGCAGAGGTCAATGCGAAGGTGCAGGTTTGGAGAACGGGTGCAGATTGACGTCACTGGTTAGAGAGTTGACAGATTATTCTTGCGCTCAACATTTACTGTAAATAATTCTTGAAATCAACCCAGCCACGTCAGCGATTCATTCCAAGAATAATGTAGCAAGTCTCTGACAGGCACGGATAGCTGCTGATGGAGGATCAACCTGCGATGCTACTTATTTTACAAGACCTTTTTATTCTATTTCACAGATTTGACTATTACAGCAGTGAAATTATTACAAGTGACTCATAACATTTAGGGTCAAATTAAAGTAGAAAAAACACAAACACAAAGGAAAGTTACATGTGATGCAATGTGTGGTAAATGTGTTTTAAGAGCACAGAAAAAATATATAAAAATACGTTTGGGTCAAGAATTTTGCAGACAACTTTTGACTTAGTTACACGGTTGACGCCACTTAAAAAGCACAGTATTTGAAAAGTGTAATTAGAAATGTGATAAAATCCAACAGTATATAAAAGGCAAAAAAAATAAAACAAAAAATGAAAGGAAGGACAAAGGGGAAACCTCTGTTTTATGGCAAACTTCCAATCCTTTGGCCACTAGAAAGCAAAGTCAGTGGATTTCTTATAAATTCTCTGTATAAAGGAATGTCTATGATCTGTGTGCAACATGGCCCAGAATCGACATCTCATTATCAGGCTAATAGAGCTCCTCATAGAGGAAAAGAAGGTGCTTATGTCATGGTTGATTCTTCCCACTATAATACTGTCCGCAATTGGACTAGTGCCCCAAAATCCCATTTTAGGAACGCTGCTAATTCCTTTAATGGCAAGGAAACGCAATGACCCGTAGACTGCCGCGGAGGCAGGGAGCTCGGGCAATGGCTTCACTAGTGCACACTTGCTTTAGCTTTAAAGTTCGTGTGGTTCACTGGCAGTGGGTGGGCTTCCGTGTTGAATACCCAGTCTTCCAGAGATAGCACATCATCTTCACAGAACAGAAGATAAAGGTACCTGGAGCCCCATGGTGGGAAGAGAGAAAAGGCAGAGAAAGAGTCGATTACAGAAAAGCTCTAATGGGGTTCCCAGTGAACACGTAAGGCCCGATCCTCAGATGGAGTAAATAGGGATAGCTCATTATTACTAGAGCTATATGGTGAGGATCTGACAACGACTGCTATTAAATCCAATGTACAGCTAAAATGTACTGCCCTGTGCCTGGGAAACTGCAAAAAGGTATCCCAGTCACATTCCCTCCCCCTTCTGCGGTGGTTTGGCAGATGCCGCATGAATGCTCTCACAATCTTCCACAATCTGCACAGCAGGTAATCAAATGCTTTTTAAGATTAAATCATACTGTATTTTGCATAAAGCTGAACAATGGCCTTCATGCCCCAAGAAAAACGCTATTCTGAAAGATTTCTATGATATTAGACTTACTTCAATGTCTCTGCCAGGAAAAAGCTCTGTTGCATGTTGTCGTGGGTTGGGGTGGTGGTATACACGTCTCGGATACCAGAGTAACCGGCTTCTACTCTACAGTGTTTTTCTAGTGCCTGAGGAAGGAAACTAAATCTCAGCAACACATGGCAGCATGGAGTAACCCATTAATCATCATCAGTTGTGTTACAAGTCAGGTTTACAAATCAGATTCAGTTTTTAAAGCAGCTTCTCTCTCACTGATTATTACCCAGGACTCCAGGAAAATGCTAGATCTAATGAAATAGCTAGAGCAATGTAAACTACGTAAGCTCGTTGACTGATTGACCTTGGTGTTACTCACTCATCAGCAATAGATCTCAAGTAGTAACTCTTTATGTTTATAGAGTATCTTCTGAAGACACTTGCGACTGATAGCGTGGCCACTGAAATGCAATCTCTATGGGTATTTGTGCACGTTTGTGCTGCAGTGCCAGGAGCTTTTAAAAGTGCCCGGCGCCGAGGTGCATGCATTTGTATAAATAGTAAAATGCATGTTAGCAGTGAGAAAATGGTGGCAGCACACTTTTGAATTAAAACACATCAAAGGTGTTTTAGTTCAAAAGCGCACCACCGCCATTTTCTCAGCACTCACACGCATTTCACCATTTAAACCAATACATGCGATGCAGCGCCGGGCACCTCAGCTCGCATGCGGAGCAAACTTGATTAATCCGAAGCGTGGAAGCAGACAAATCTAGGTGTATAAATGCTCTATATGGTATGCACCAGCAGCCAACTGGCCATCACACAAGACAACAGAGCTAGGTGGGGGGCCATGCTGGCTGGAAAGTCTCCTATGGGGGGGGTGGGGGGGTGCAGCTTGTGTCCACACAGCACAAGCAAGACCTTGTCTCAGTCAAACATGTCATAGAAAGCTCACAGATCTACCTTTATAGGCTGAAGACTGATAAATATGAACCTGTGGATTCAAGCAATCTACACGTTTTGGAAGTGTGGCTTACTTCTCTGGGGAGGGAAGGAGTATGGGGAACAGATCAAGACCCCTGCGGTGAGGGAGGGAGGGAGCGGGACTGGGGCTGCACAGGGGGATGGATCGAGCCACAAGCGGCTTGTCCAGGGGACGCAGGGGTGGGGGGAGCTCCTGCTGCTGCAAGCACCCCTGGATCTGCATGCAGGGCAGGGCAGGGCAGGTTGCCACTGTGGGTTTGAGACTGGGCAGCGCTGAGCTTTTCCCGGCAGAGGGCTGGGCCAGGCTGCGCTGGGGGCAGGCGCTGGCGGTGCTGGGAGAGGGGCTACTGGGGAGGAGGGGGGGCGGCTGCAGCCACCCCAAAATTTGCTGCAGCCCTCCTGCCCCCTCCCCCTCCCCCTCCCATGCCCTCCCAGGGTGCATGCAACACCCCCACCTCCCTACACCCCCCAGATGAACCACACACAGCTCCGTCCCATGCCCTGCCCCGACTGGACTGTGCAGCGCCTGCCCTAGCCCCACTCCCTCCCTCACCACAGGGGCTTCAATCTGCCCTCCTCATACCCCTTCCCCCACAACAAACTTACCATCCAGACCTGGCTGCTCTCCCTGCTGCCAGGCTGTACTGGCAGTCTGCATACTGCACTGCAGCTGCACACATGCACGAGGCATTTATCAGCCAAAAAAAGCCGACTGTTGATATTGTCAATTTTCCTTACGTTGGTGCCGATCTGATATGGGACCAATATATTGGTGCATCTCTACTTAATACTGTTACTAATCTGGGGCATTTTTCCTCCAAGCCTCCCAAATTTATTTATCTCAGGCAAAGCCTAGACAGGAATAGGAAACATTCTTTCACTGACCAGCAAAGAGATGAGAATCAATGAGATTGATCATTGTATCTTGTAGGGTTGCTAATACATACTGGTGAGCAGTGCAATGAAAGTCCCTTTTATTCTTTTCCTGTCCAAGGGGAAAACCTTTCATAAGAACCCTGCGGTCTGTAATGGTTAATACTGTATGTTTTGCGGTCATACCTGCACAACTTCCCACCCCCACTGTCTGTATTTTGGATCATGCGTCAGTCTCCACATGTACAGGTAGCTTTCTACCACTTCCGGGCGTAGAATATAATAGCGCTCGCTGAGTCTGGTGGCTGTGGCTTCGGTTCCAGAATCAAAGCGAAACGCTTCGGGGCCAAGTTTGGTATCTAAATGAAATGAGAACACACAATAATCGTGATTTAAAATTCATCAAAGGAGAGGACAGGGTTTGAAAGGGCTTTGATAGAGCCATAGCTTCCAGTGGGATCTAACAGTGAGATGCAGAGCATCAACCACAACAAAAGTTCAAGTCAAACCCAGTATAAACTCCTCAGTCAATTCCATTGGCAAAAACAAGACACTTGGCTAAGCCTGCTCTAAATTCTGCTCTCACAGTTCTGGTGAAAGGTTTGGATAACAGCTACAAAAACTTAAGGTACTTCTGAGAATAGTAGTATGGGCCACATCAACAACATCAAAGATTGTGTATTACAGTCCACCTTGATGCAAGTAAGTACAACTTTCATTGAAGTCCATGGTCCTGGCCAGGCTGTATTTTGGTCCCAAGACTCCTAACATGCCCTACAGAGACTTCTCCCACACAGCATTAAGGCCTGATCCTGGAGGTGATGACAAGCACCCACATTTTACATTGAAATCCACAAGAGTCGAACAGCGGAGGACACAGCTCTAAGGACCAGGTCCTGGATGAGAAGGATCAGCAAGGCAGCTCTTACAGCAGAGCACCAGAAAAGGTTCTGCTGACTCTGCAGTCAAGGAAATGTTTGTGTTATGGGAGTTTATCGGCCTCATTGACAAAGGGTCCCAGCAGCTGGACCATTACTGCCGCAAATGCACAAGGGATCTTTTGAAAAAGGGTGGCCAGGAGTTTACGGAGACTGTATCTGATGCTCTTTCCCCTCCAGTACACGGACTTGGTTTTTCAACTGGAGACCACCACAGAATCTGGGTGGATTTCCTTGATTTAAACCACAGTTCCTAATAATTAAATAAAATGACTTGATCCTTGCACGCCTTCTCCATGAGGGTCTCAAAACACTCTGTGAATGTTAACAGACATTCCCCGCAGTCCTTCTCTTTTACACATAAGGAAAACGGAAGCATCTGGATTACTGGAGAGTCGCATGAAGTTGGGATCAGCTGGGAACAGAACTCGGGTTGGTGGCTTGTGTTCCTGTGCTCTGACCACGAGGCCATGCTTCAGGGATCTGTTATGGTTTTCTCCACGCACAGTTTGTCCTGCCTGGGCCCTGCTGCACGAATGAGAATCGAGGGATGTTTAGGGCACAAACTTGCCCTGTTTGCTGTTGTCTGAAATATAATGAGCTGGCTGATGTGACAGCGCTATAGCTGGTAACGGAAGGCTTAGTGCTGTCCTTTCTATGCTGGTGGGTACTGCTGAAGGTGAAAATTGCCTCCAGGCAGTCACAGCCAGAGGGCTGCTAGTTCAGGTGGCTAGTTTCACTTCTGGAAGCCCTAGGGGAGAAAAATGTGTTTGGAAGTCTTATTTCAATCTGCCTTGACGGTGATTCACTCTGCCGTAGGTAAATTAACTAGATGCAGCTCATCAGTACAGGTGCACAGATACTAGTAAGACACCAAAGTATGATAGGGGATGGCTCTATGAACAAGTTACCGTGAGAGAAGCTAGGGTGGTGGGGGCCAGCCGTGGCATAAATTAGCTTCGCACCCTCCCTGAGTGCCACTCTGATCCCTTTCCACTGCCCAGTGCACTGCTCTGCTGTCTGCTTCTCGCCCTATCTGCTGCTGTGCTACCTGCTCCCTTCCTGACTTGCTGCATGCCCCACACAGAGGCTGGTGTGTGAACCCACAGCAGTTCAGTCACTTCACGGTACCTGCCTGCGTGCATGCTCTTACCCCACAGCAGGTACTATGCAGCTTGCCTCCCCGCACCGAGCAGCTGACATACTAGGGACACACCCTGGCAGCAACTGGTCGTGCAGCCAGACCTGTAAGGAACAGTCCAGCAAAGATGGAAGTCTAGCAGGCCAGACTTCCAGAGACAGAGCTGCCTACAGTTACGTACTGTGCAGACAGGTGTGCTGCAGGAGCACCTACAAAGAAAGGAACAGTGGCATCCAAACTGAGACTGCACTTATGGCAACGCACTGCTTCTCTGCAAGATCTTTTCAGCTGTATGATCATAGCAGGTTAGGCTCTCCTCACTAACCACTTCTGGCTTGAACCAGGGCTTGCTGAGGGGTGGCTACGGACTCCTTGTTAGTATGGACTGCCTTTCCTGTCTCAGCATTGCTGTCATAGCATACTTGAAAAAAAATATTCAAAATGCTTTGAGAGCAAAGCACATTGTGCAGATGCAATGGTTTCTCTGGACTTGAGAAAGCATGAAGAGATGCATCTTGCCTTCTCAGAAGCTGTCTGGTTTTGCTTCTGGTTTGTTTTAAGGAGGAACAAGGAATTCAGTGACAGGTTTTTAACATTCTACAGCGCCCATAACTCTTAGCTGGACCCAGATTCACGCCTTGGGAGAAGTTAAGGTCAGATTAGAGCTTTTCTTCATTTCTTCCTGAAGTGGTGATGTGACACCCAGGAGCTCAGACTGTCCCTTGATAAATGAGAAAGGACAGTCTTGATATCTGAACAAATGACTGTGATTTAGACTTGGGTTCAATTCCCAGCTCTGCCAAACACGGGGTAAAGCACTAAATCTCTCTGTGCTTCAGTTTCCCTCTCTGCCAAATGGGGATACCTGTACCAGCTTCTCCTATAAAGGAGATTGGAGGACAAATGAAAGCTGAGAGGCCTTATTAGCTGGATTGAAAGTGCCGCAGAAACACAAATAAATTACGGTGATCCTCTGGCATATGAGACTGTCCTCTCAAGGCTGTAAATCCACAACCCACCAGTGTCTTATACGTAGGTTTTCCCCTCAGTCCGCACTGCTTACCTGACCGTGAATAAGATTCATGACAAGTGTGAGTTATCTCTGCAGCTAGATCCATATACTGTTGCTTTTGCTCTCCTCCTGCATGTTCTGCTCCAAGGGCTATCATGCCACCAGAAAAGCAAGCCAAGTGGCCCATTTTGTGATCCAAGATGCCACCTCGCCACTCTGCAATGTAGGTTAATCCTCCGGCAGATTTTTTTACCAAGTGCTTTTCTATTGCCTACAAAATATGAAATCGATACGCTCACTCGCTCAAAATAATTTTGCAGGAAGGGGAAAAACCAACACAGCAAATAAGTAAACCTTGCACTGTAACACTGCTACGGGCAAAGCAGTTGTTCATTAACACAGAAGCAAATCAAACGTGTTCCTTACCTCTAGCGCATCATTGTACATCTTTTTAGCTTCGGCATCTCTCTTATCCGACATCAACCAGGACTTGATCAGATATTCGTAAAAGCTGTCCCCGAGTCCCCCAATGGAGACATGGTCTGTGAGGGGGAAAAGCCAGGGAGAAATTGCTGCACAACTATTTTGGATAAAATCTGCAATTTGCAGCCCCTTTACAAAACAGAGCAATTACACCGTTATTTATTAGCATCACTCAAGTCTCTCTGCTGCCTTCTCAGTATGCTGTTGGTTGTTAGCAGTAAGAAAAAATACTGAGGAGGAAAGTGGAATCATAAGAAAAAAAATACTTTTTTATTACAAAGTGCCAGTTGCACTCAGTTTAATTTGGGGCTTTTACTTTGCAAATCATGTACATGGTCTCCTAAATTCCTGTTTATAAGATAACCATGATGTACCCTGGATTAAGAAACTCAGAGCAGTGGGAAGAACTGACCGATCTGCAGCTATGAGTTCACTGGAAAAGAGCCCCTTCTTTTGCCCCCAGGCTTGCAACAAATGGAAGAAGGACAAGAATTGGTTAAGTATCACAGCAGGAAAAGGAGGATTTGGCAGAACAGCTCATGGGGGCAGGCAGGTCTTGTGATTTATATTCCCCACATGGGGTAGCACACTGAGCTCATGCGGAGGCCCTGGGTTGCTTACGTATTAAAATGACAAAGCTTAGTGTGGGAGTGCACAAGGAATATTGCCTTCTGAAGCAATCAGATTTTCAAGGCTATCTGTTCAGAGTACACAGTGTTTTGACCTTACCTAGGAGGAGAATGCTAACTAATCACTCCAGGAAATAGGTAGGACGGTGGGAGCTTTTTGGCCTAGAGGACTCTAAATGGGAACCTGCTGGACAGATTTACATCTTTAAAGTGCACTGGGGGTAAGGAGGAGGACCCTAATTCTTTGGAACAACCCAGAACTCACTCACATGTCAAATGAGAGGGACAAATTGCCTTTCCATCACCATTTAACTGGAGACTGAACTGTAGTCATCTACCCTGGCTATCCACCCAGGTGTCAGCATGTGTTAAATTTAAATGCAGGCAATTAGAGCAGGTTTTTTCAGAATAGCTATCCTGGTTCTTTTCTCCTTTTTCCTTGTGCATACATAAAGTCCTGAGGCTTATTCTGAATAAATCCTACCAAGAAGAAAGATGAAGAACCAGGCATTTTGCTGACCCAGAGAGCAAACGGCTCTCATAAATTATGTCCAATGGTGCACAGAATAATCTATGGCAAAATAATGGAGATTAGAAACACAGATTTGGCAAAGAGGACAGAATACTGTACAAACACAGGCTGCCTTTAACCGGGAGGTGGGAGATCCTACGAAAACGCCAAAGCGGGAGTGCTGATATGCAATTGTTCTCCGCACGCTACAGGTGTTGCCAGAATCTGCCTCCATGCAAATAAGCCCTGAATTTCAGCACAGGATGGTGCACTCGTTTTCAAAAGGGAAGTGCGTCTGTTCAAAAGGAGAGCAACTCCTGCCCTCTCTGGAGGTGTGATGATTTGTTCTAACTATTTTCAAAAGAGCACAAGGATTCCAAGAAAACTGGCTTCCTGCAACTGGCTTGAATGACGAGAAACAACATGAAAGGCAGGTGCCTCTGGAGAAGTCTCTGTGGCAGGCAGCAGCCAAAGTCTACTCAGCTGACTCCGTCCAGCAGAAGCTGATCAGTCTGTTGCTTCCCTGGAAACCAGGTTCAAACCACAGAGCTAGCCAACATGCTACTCTGCCCAGGAGATGCCCTGATGATGCCTCAGTTTGCTGGCGTGTTTTTCTTTAGTTCTGTGATGTAAACTCTGTCCAAGCCAAACGCACAGGAACAATTATTAATCAGCTTGAAGACGGCTAGGTACCACAGTGATTTGAGTGGGTTGGCTAAAATGAGTTAAATGAATGGATTTATAAAGGAGTGAGTTAAATGAATGGATTTATAAAGGAGTGAGTTAAATGAATGGATTTATAAAGGAAGGAACGGTGAAAGTCATGCTGAAACGGTGGCCAAAACCGATCAACGCTGAATTCCAAGCGGGATGTATGACCCACTCGAATTCATCACTTGCAGTTAGAAGACTGTGAACACTGCCCTTTTGGAAGAGGATTGTTAACAGTGACTGGAAGGACAGATCTGCAGGTCAGAGTCACAGTGCCTTTTCTCCTCTGCGCATCAATGCTGACAGGATTAGTACAACTTCCCAGACAAAAGGGCAGCACTGATGCCAAGCGGCAATAACTTAAAGAAAATTAACTTAGAGAAAGACGTAGCCTGAGGAGGCAAAATCAAGTTTTCAAAACAGGACGTGTTGCAGAAACTGTGCCCATACAAATAGGGATGGACAGGTGAAGCCACTAAAAGGGGCTGTGGAGAGTCTGGAAGGCCTATTAATGGGATGTGGAGAACAGATATTTTTCCCCTCACTGAGCTGAAGCAGAGTTTTAGTGTAATGGGACAACTATAATCACCCATGACACCTTGTTGGTAAGATTTTCAACCCGAGCCCTGTCAATTACCATTAGAGGTGTTGAGACAGCAGTTAAAGGTCAGGGATTGCTCAGAGCTAGCGCTGTCTCATGCAACAGCAGCCATGCAACTGCCCTGTCAATTATAATTATTACTGCTAATACGGTGGTTAAAAAGGTCGTGAGTGATTCAGGAGTGCGAGCCGAGCACGGAAGACACATGAAACAAGGGTGCGATGTAATGAATGCAATGAACTTTGCTTAAATGGGACGGCTGCTTAATTGGGACAAATTTGAATGCACTGACGTGGCTGGATTAAAAACAGTTTCTCCTAAACTTCCCTTTAGAAAAGAAAACAGAGAGGGCAGAAATGCCTATGATAAAATTCTACCAGCGATAGGCTGGACATGTGGGGAGAAGCCAGAGTCAAGACCTGACGTTCGGACCAGAGAGCAACATTTTGCCCTTGGGCAGCAAAAATAGATCCTGCAGCTCCTCTCTGGAGACTGAAGCAGTTGTGCGGCGCAGGAAGAGGCAGGAATAGCAGAGGTTCTCATCTGGCTACGTCACTCCTATTGTTCCCATCATTCCTATGCCCCGTTTACTAGATGTCCTTCCCTCTTCTATGCTGCAGGCCTATCTGCTTAAATACTGGTCCCTTCCACCTAGCTGCGGTTGTGGTCCTAACAGTGATGCAGAAGACCCACAAGCACAAGCCCAAATTGCACTCTCTGCATTAGGAGGACGCTCCAGCAGCAGGTGCCATGGTGATGGGTGCATTAGATGCATGTGAGTGACTGGGCTGGGAAACAAGTTTCCTTTGTTCCTACTGGTTCTTGGGCTGTTTTCCCAGGAGGACCCCAGATTTCACTTCCTCACTGCTCCCCCAGATGGTTCCTTACTGGCTGCATTAATGCACGGCAAACAAATCTCTCCAGGCTTCAGCATGTTGCCTGCAAATCCCAGGGAAGCTAATGGGAACACGGGATACACAAGGAATGCAGGTTGAGGCTTTCAGAGATATGCTGATTTTTAATATCTGTGCAATGAATCGTGCAGCATAATCCTTCCCTGAACACGACAGGCTCGACACCTCCTTCTGGAGGTAAGATAGGCAGCTGGAAATAAGGCTGCTGTGAAAGATGATTATACTGCATTCTCTGAATTGGGTTATGTTTATCTAATCACCATGTATGATGAAATCCTTGATCAGCGTTAGCGAGGGCTTTAGTTGGCTGCTGATACCTTTCCTTGGCTCACTGGTCTTGCAGTTCCCCTCACTTTCTAAAGAATGATGCAAATGCTGAAATGCGTTTGTGGCTATATGTGGCTCAGATTAAGAGACCGATACATACGCTGCACCCAGTTCCCAGTGACCGGGCTGAGAAAGTTAGGATAAAGCCCCTGTGGTTTCTCAATTCGGTTCAGAACTTTGCGGATGTTCATGACCTACAAAGAGAAAACAGACAAGATGCTTTCTATTTCTCCATTAAGAAATCAAACACTCTTTTGCTCTGCATTGAAACTTTTGAAATTGTTGGCTTTGGACACCCAACTAGACAAGTAACAAGCCAGTAGAGGAGTGACCTACCACAAATGCTGCTGCTGTTCCATGACTGGCAAATACATATAGATCACTTTAAAAAAATCCTACTAGGCCCCAACTCAGCTGACTACTTACGCACGTTCTTTACGCACATAAACAATCCCACTGAATCCAGTAAGACTGTTCATTGGGGTTTGGTGTGGGGAAAAAAGCAAAAAGACTAACTTCATGAGGCCATCAGTGATGGAAGACCGTGGTGAAAGTCCAATGTTCTAGAGCAGCGGTTCCCAATCTGTGGTACACGTACCACCAGCAATATGCAGACAGACTGTCAGTGGTATACATTAACAGATTTATTATAATTACTTTCTATGACAAAAATTTGCTGGTGGTACTTAAGGTTGTATTGTTTTAAATTGATGGTGCGCAATCTGTCCGAGTTTGGGAACCTCCATTCTAGTGGAAGGAAGACGTGCGAAATGATTTGCATGTTAAACAAACGTGCGTTTACGAACTTGCTGAATCAGCCTTCGGCTCTGAATAGCCCCACTTCGTTTTCAGGAAGCCCCTAATGGTTTTGTCCCAATTAAATCCTGCACATTTTCTCCATAAGGAATGAGAATAAATTGCATGACACTAATATTCTTCGTAACCTTCAGAGCAGTTGTAACCCACAGAACTCTAAGCCAATAAAATGAGATAATTTATATGCCAAAAGCTGGCCATAGACTTAAGTCAGAGCTTTCAAGTAAGCCCGCACATTGCATAATATTTACTGAAATTTAGCAGCATGGCACTTTTATGGTCCATCTGAATAAAGACAGAGATGGACATCAGTCCCACTAAAATGGCACGCGTCCCAAGCTGCGAGTTAATGAGTTGATCAACTCCACTGAAGTCATTTCCCTCCGGATGACCGTCTGAGCCCATGTCCTCCTGCACCTTCTCTCTCAGCATTATTTTGAATCCAATGCATTTGCTGTGGAATATAACGGCCACGTTTAGCCTAGGATAATCTATTAAAATGGAGTTCTCACCCTCCCTCATTTGCTGGATTGGGAACCTAAAAAGGGAACTTGATTAGCTCTAGGAGGACCAAATAAACCAGACCCTTGGTTTAACAGACCACAGTGTAGCACGGAACATAGAAATACGCCTAGATGGAGAGACAGTCTCCCTTTTCCTTGCCTCTATTTCTGGTGTTCGTTTGACCTTAGTTTCCTCCCTCTTCTCGTTCCCACTCACTTGCATTTCCACATCTTTGTCTCTTCCTCACCTTTTTCTTGCCTCTGAACCATTTACCCTATTTCTCATATACAATGTGCCTTTTCACCCCAACATTGGGGTGTGTATTAAGCTGGGAAACTGATTTTTTGCCCTGCTTTGATTCCTGCTCCACAGTGCATTAGCTCTGGTATTACCATTAAGACAGCAAAGGGAGTCAACGGCCCATTGTTTTTCATGTCACAGGTGTTAACAATCATCTCTTTTTTTGAAGTGTCATTCTGCTAATTAAGCAAACATAGCTCAGGGCAATTTTGCTGGTTGCTAGGGCTTATGGTCTTGCTTCTGTTTCATAGCTTTGCCAGATCATAGCTCCATCCATGGAGACCAGTCTTCAGCAGCAGCTAGGGTTTTAGTTAAGCAGAAAAAGGGGAGGGGTGAGCAAGCTGAAGGTTAGGCTCTGTACCTGCTCTGCAGCTATAGCTCTGGAAAAAAACCCTCTCTTCTTCATAATGCCTTTCAAAAACAAAGTGTGTACTGTATTTGGGAGCATGAGATATGAAAAAGAATATGGTATCACTCCTGAATCATTTATCTCCCTTCCTCATTCCAGATTACTATTTCCTCATCTTGCCACCCCTCAGAGTCCTTGGTTTCTACTTTCCCTTCATTTTCTGATTCTTCTCTCCCTTTTTTTTGTTTGACTCTACCTTTCTCTCCCTTTCTTTTTTTCCATGGACTCCCTTATCTTCTCTGTTTCTCTCCCCTTCTGCCTGGTCCTTTTTCTCCTCCTGTCCATTCGCTGAGTAAGCAGGTGGCTAGCAGGTCAACACTGGAAATATCTTGAAAGCAGTCTGTTCTCAAACCATTTTACTAGAAAGGCAGGGAAAAGAATGAGTATTTTCACTACACTCTGGTGTGATCTATTTTCATCGGACTCCAGGGGGAAGTTCTGATTCTAACAGGAGTGATTTGTCTCCCTCAGAACCTGTTCCTTGGGGAACGTGTGGTGAAAGCTAACGACAGCTGGAATCCAGCCGTGTTTTTATTAAGTTGCTTTCACGCACACAACAAGATCACTTGTAGAAAAGCTCAAGATAATGCATAATATTAATAGATTTTCATTTACAAGTTACACAAAAAAGAAACCAATATGTCAACTGCCAAACCTTTCCTTTGCAAAAATCCCAATGGCTGGCATATTATATTTAACATCTGCCAGTCCACAAGTATGAGGCATTAATGTTAGGATGCTGAAGCTAAACCATTATCTTGGTTACAGGCACTGGAGAGACAATTTAATTTAGCCGATGCCTCTGTATTCAGCAGTGGCTTTGTGCTACAACTTGGTAAGACTGAGATATGGGGAGAAAGCCCAAGGTGCTTCCCAGTGATCGTCTCTGTGAGAGGGAAGAGAATGGCAAGGCCGAAGGCAACATGAACAACTAAGGACTATATTAAGACAGCAGCTTTCCACCCCATGGGACACAACAGCGTCTCAGACTAATCAGAGCATGGCAACTCTACAGAATCAGTGCATGGATACTGATGGGGCTTGGTCCTGAGAGCAAGTCATAAGGAATCCAGATCTCATCATAGATGCAGCTGCTGGCCTCCTATGCACAGTCTGTGTGGGGGTTATTCAGTAAGCTTCTTTACATAAATATGCTGACTTGATGTAAAACAGACCCTCCAGAGCATGGGCTTAGCATCAAATTCTGTCTTTGGATGCACAAAGATACGTACGAGCCCCAGGGCTGGGATCAGCTGAAACACTCATGCTGACACTTCCTGGGCTTGAATGCCAAGGCTGGAGGCAGGCCATTTGCAGCGAGAGGTCTCTGCCTGTGGAACTTGCCCCCTCCCGCTGTCTGCCAGAGCCCATTAGTGACCTTTGCAGCCTGTAAAGCATGCATTTAAGATTGGGTGTCTAACTCTGGGTCATTACCAGGATGATTTCTCCACTGGCAAGCTGGGCTGTGCAAGGCAAAGGCAAAGGCTTCTGTGCTCCCTACCCTGAACAGCTGAATGTAACACGTTGCTTTACTTCTAGAGCTCAGACACCAAGGTGATGCATGCAGGTGAATCATTTTGGTAAAGTGCAGCTGGCCAAATACTTGCCTTCTCAGTAAATACTGGGTTTCCCGAGAGCTCTGTGAGGTGCAAGAATTCCAGGTGCAGGGTGCCAAACTCTGCTAAGATGCTGCTTCCTGCAGATGCCCAGCCCCAGCTCCAGCTCATGCCACTGCAAAGGACAGAAGAGGGAACTTTTGTTACCAAGTAAACAGCTGGTTTCTCTGTCTGATGAAGGCAAAACTCTTGTCCCCACCATTCATTTGCTGTATGCACGAGCCCATTCCTGACATTCAAGGAGTGAAACATTGTACTCTTGACTGACAGGGATCAATGACATTTCCAGGTTCTCAGGGATCATTTGGGCTGAACAATTACAGCCTCAGCAAAAAGGATTAGCTGTAAGCCCAAAGCAAAGGAGCAGGTGAGGCATTCTGGCCTGTGGGTGTCCAGGCTGTCAAAGGCAAAGTCAAACAGGAGTCTTTTGCACACAGACACTGGGCAAATCGGCTTCACAAAGTGCACGTAATGGGGGAGACGGCAGAGCTAAGCCCTGCACTGCACAGCTGGTTCCTCTCCAAGAGACACTGGATGAGAACCCCACCTTCCAACCTCCCAGGTCACCGAGAGGACCGCGAGCTTTCTGAGGGCTTGGCACCATCTCTAAGCTGAAATGAATGCAGCACCTTGGATCCCAATATGCTTTATACATATCCACGTTTAAACCCTTGAGATGCAGACACCTGTGGCTGGCTAGGCTAGCAGCCACATTTGTGCCCAGCACAGCATAGCACCAAGAGTGAGGAGGGGGTTAATTTCCACACCTGACTGCTGGAAAATGCACCGTGAGAGCTAACATCCCTGGAGAACAAGGATCTAGTGTGAGATCCCCCAGCCCTGCTGGTGCTCCTCTGATCCGTCCTGCAAGCACAGGAAGGGAGAATCTCCAGAGACATTACATTTCAGACTTGTGGTGGATCCGTTTTCAGACCCGCTGCTCCGCTCTGCTCTCCTTCTCCTCCTGCTCTACACAAATTCCACCTGGGGTGGGGAAAGGTCTCTCCACCAGGCAGCATGTGTAAAGAGGGAGCAAATTATGATGGTAAGGATAGTGGGTACCCACAGAGAAGCCAGTCTTACAAAGACTTTGAATCTGATCAAAGGGTGAGAAGGGCAGCAGGCTCTTCAAACAGCTCACATGCTCTCACCTGCCTTCTATCTGCATTTGATTTTCCACAGGGCTGTTCCCGTCTCCCAACCTACTGCTACAGATCATGGCTGTCTGCTGAGAGTCCATCTCTCCGAAAGCCACGCAGACAGGAAAGTGACCTTTACCTTTAGGGCTTGATCCCAAAATAGTCTCTGCAGCTGCTGGCCCAGGGAGGCTCAGAGGTCCTCTTTTCAGAAGTGATGCAAGCTTGATTTTCAGATCTCTTGATTACCAGGATTTTCAGTGGAAATTGCCAGTGTTACGCATTTCTGACCCTTCCCTTTCTGGGGTAGGCAGGTGGGGCGGGGGGAGGGAAGCAACACTAGAGGGTGCCTGAAAGCTTCTATACTAGGAAAAACAGGGATCTCTATTTACAAAAGGCTAAAACTAAATGATCTTTCCCCAGAAAAATGTTTCCCTTTGAGGAGAAATGCAGAAAGCATCTGCAGGTGCAGAATTACTTCCGACTCCAGACAGGAGCAGCAAGCCTCTCCCTGCAAGGTACGTCTCCCCACATTATCTAAGTGGGTAGAAGACTCTTCTGTCTTTGTCCCAAACTGCTGGGTAGTGTTGCTGCATGCAGTTACATCAAGGAATGCAGCTAGGATTGTCGTCTGTGGAATCCCATCATCCCCATCTGGATAAAAAGGGCTTCTCACTGTGGTTAATGGGCTGCAGCACTCCCATACCACATATGGAAGGAGGCACTGACTGATCTAAGTTCTCCTAGCTGTACGAGCCCCCGTTTCCATTTTCTTTAGCTGCTGCAGTGAAAGGACATGAAAATAAATAAATAAATAGTATCTCGTGCCCAGGAACCCCCTGAAAGCTGCTTCAGACAGGATGTATTTGAGTGAAGCAAGCACAGCTGAAGACTGTGCTCACTATAACGGGGGTGCTCCAGGCTGACCGGAGCTGAAACAAATTGCCCTGAGACTCCCCAGCTCAGATGCTGCAGACAGGTCATTGGCTGGGAGGCTGCAAAGGGCTGGTCCGCAGCGGGGGCAAGGACCACTGGGAAAAACTGAAGTAGCACCTATGTAACAGGTAACCTAAAGGCACCCCTCTACGTGGCAACAGCCTGCACCTTCCCCAGCTCTCAGCGGTCAAGGCCAGCCTGACGTGGCACTGGTCAGGAGGGATGGTCTAGCAGAGCCGGTCTCCACCTCTCTCCTAACCTTTGGGCAAACACTCCCCTTAGGAGGACGTTCCCTAAGACAAAGGAAGGTGTGCAGGACAAACCCGATTCCTAAAGGAGCTTTAACCATGATCCAAAGTGACTCAATAGCTTGAAGAAGTAGACTGCACGTTGCAAACCTAGGCTACAGTATGACTGCACCTGACGCCCCTCCAAACAAGATCCATGTAGGAAAGAAGCTATCAGGCAGAAAGCGAGGTTGATCTGGATTCAAGCAGTTCCCTAGGCTAGCAGGGTAAGGACATCCCTCTGCCCTGGACCTGGTTGGCTATTTGGGCATCAGCAGATCTGCGTAGTGAAATCCCATAGAAGTAGGAAGAACAGAATTGCAAGCCTGGGCTCAAAACCTTCCCCAGCTTCTGCTTCATACTGACAGGGGGCCTACCCTGGTGTTTAGATTAAATGCCCCTTTGCTTAGTGTCACCCCACAGGTTCCAGCAATTTCTCCATCAACTGTACCCTGAGCTCTACTCTCCTTTGCAATACATGCCTCCTGCATAAGTGCAGGCTGTTCAACATAGCCAAGCTATGTACACCATCCAAAGACTCAGTGATCCCAGCCTCCTTATCAGCTTCATTGCCCCTCTAAGAGCCCAAGCCAGTAACCCTCCAAACAGTCTCCATTTTTCTCCCTGTTAGCCAAGGCCCTCAGCAAAACATTTTGGGATGTCTGGGTGGAGACGGGCTGCTGCGCTGAGTGTCTCTGCAAAGGAGAGAGCGAGACCTGGCAGTTCTGCAACAGGTAAATTTGTGCTGAGCCTTCATCTTTGAGCAAAGGGATAGAGTGTCATTTTTGGAGAGGAAAGAGCTAAAGGTGACGGACAGGCTCCCAATTCTCACTGAGACAACTGAAGGGTGACCGTGATATCCCAGTGACGGATCAGTCTGAGTGACACAATCAACAGAACCCTGCAGTTGATGAGAAAAAGGGACCGAGTGGGAGATTTGGGAGTAACAGATGAATTAAGATGTTCACAGCAGCTGCTCTACATGTTAGGAGAAGTAAAAATGAAAGGCTTGTGTTAACCTGTATTCAATGCTCTCTGTTCTCCTGCCAACCTGCAGCTGGTACCCAGGAGTTTATTTGTGAGCATCAGAACAAACAAAGATGACCTTGTTGGCAGCCAACGCCAATTAAAACCAGAGGCTGGGAGTCACGGCTCCAGGATTGTACTCTCATCTCTTCACCCACTATGGAATGTATCGTCTCAGTCTGCCCCTTTTATCTGAGAATGTTCCCTACCTCACAAGCAAAGTGAACTTAAATCTATCCCCAGATCTAGTGCAGGCAGGGAGATCATACAGACGCTGGATCCTCTCACCCATCTAGAGAAGACCCCAACAGTCAGG
The DNA here is from genome assembly GCF_000455745.1 of Alligator sinensis. Taxonomy (NCBI): domain Eukaryota; kingdom Metazoa; phylum Chordata; order Crocodylia; family Alligatoridae; genus Alligator; species Alligator sinensis. The sequence goes on from NW_005841927.1 coordinate 1,279,306, forward strand.
CACGTAAAATGCATTTCTCAGCTCCCCTGCATGGACCTAGGGCAGGTCCACAAAAGCTGCAACATGCACTCCACCGGTCACATTGCAAAACTGCACGTGCAGATCAAAGATGACTATCTACACCAACATACAAACATCACAAAGGAAAACGCGAGCAGGAAAGCACTCCTCCAGCATGAAGCTCGGCCCAGACGTTGGGAAATAAAACACGAACTAGCAAAAAATTGATAAAACCCAGCTGGATTTAACTTGAGTCGCCTCTGCCTATTCCCAAGGTCCATCTAGGAGCGCGGGTTGACAAAATGAAAGTTCTCTGAGAATCTGGATGCAAGATCTAACAGAGGCAAAATGCCCCTAAGGAACAGCTGTTACCAATTGCTTTTGGACCTCGTTCTTTTACAGACACTCAGTGAATAAATACCACACTCTCCAAATGACAGCAGAAATAATGATATACATCTTACCTGCCCAGATTTATGACACCTCGTGGGATGCCAGTAGGGGTGTTGAAGGCTGGTAAGAGCTTCTCTCCAAGTTCTAGAGCTTTACTCTTGAACATCTGTTTACAGGAAAGGAAAGAAAAGGAGAAATAAAATGTATCCTGTATGGCTTGCTAGCATCAACGAGGTTGGCTTTCTTCAAACTCACTTTTCTATACACACGCTACTACAGAATGTGCACAATGGCTCATTATCATTTCAATGAGTGAAGGTCGGGGTCTAGGCCTATTTTCTGGGATGGACCTGACCAAACAGTTATGGGGAAGTATTAATCTGGATCAGAATTTTTTGGATAGCCCCTGGAAACCTAGACTCCAACATTGTGATCCCAACATCCCCAGACTCTGGATTTGGATCAGCTAAGCCAGAGCTGCAAAGCTCCTTCAGAATCACTCTCTCTTTGTTGCCAAATTAAATGTTTGGATTTTTAACTTCCCAGAGTCCCAGGCTACCGAGTTGAACTTTTCTGGGTCAGTACGAACTGATCTTGCAGAGTGTCCCATGGAGGGAAAAGGCCTCTTTTTTAGAACTTTTCCTGGGAAGGCCAAAGATGCTGAGAGGAAGTAATAGAAGTCAAATTTAAAGGAGCTTTTTCAAAGACAAAATACAGCAGGATGGATAAGGCAGGCTGTTCTGAGCCCAGGTCATTCCTCATTTCAATTAGATCTGCTTTCTATGCACACGCAACCCATCTCCACGAAAGATCCATGGAATTATCACCTTTTTTCATTCCTAAATCCGAAGTCAGGGCTTTCAAATCAAAGTATGGCTCCTGGCAGCTTGCAGCACAAAGCAACCATATATAATTATTGTAGGACAAACCGATAGCAGCCGTAATCTGTGCTTGAGAGATTAGACCCGATCAGGGGAAGCCAGTAAGTGACTTAGCACAAGCCTTTTACCTCTAGCCTCCCCATTTCAATTCAAACTGTCACAATAGTCGCATGGAAGCAGGAAATTGAACACTGAAGAGCCCAAGGTTTCACAGGAGTCTGGATCCGAATGGGAAGCCAGGAGAAAGTCATTAGGTGCTCTGACCTGACAAACACTGACCTGTCTGCAGCCTCAAGTTAACACTGCCCAGGCTTTGGGAGCTAGCTGGCTGCCAATCTGAAGCCCAAGGAAGTTGTGTACATAAGGAACCAGAGGACTGGGCACTGGGCCTGAGAGAGCTTTCCCAGAAGGAAAATCACAAGAGGAACACGTTCCTGTAACTCATACAAAATGCAGCTTTAATAACACAGCCTTTCCCAAGGCTCCACAAATCAATGGCACCACTTTGCAAAGATGAGCCATCATTTCCCAGTAGAGCAGACAATTCTCTGCAGCAAACAGCAACCTGGAACAGCCCAGGAGGTTAGTGTAGGGTAATGTACGTTCACACTAGATCCTGCAGTTCTTATGCCAGCAAAACTCCCACTGAGGTCAGGGGGACCAGGCCCTTGGTATGCCTCCAATAGCCAAGGCAAAGAAATAATCTCTTGATCTCCCTCCATCTACTTGTAAAATTCCAGCACAACTATATTACGGGGCAGATTATGGCATGAAGCCCAGGCCTCTGTTGGAGAGGGGGATGGGGAATAAGGAACTGTTCTGCAGTGGGAACCTTCTGACTCCACTGGAATTTGCTGTGGGCATCTTGCCCAAGGGACTGGTTGCTGTCACCGTTTGAAAGGATGGAGAGTTTAGCTCACCATTGCTGGCTCTGTGGGCATGAGTTAGGGTGCTTGCTTCTGCCTGGGTCTTTGCTTCTGGGGAGAAAGGCTTTTTGCACCCTGAATGATGAAAGCCCCAAGTTGCCCCATTGCTGATCAGCGCAAAATTCTGCTACAGTGAAAAGCCTAATAAGACAGGCAGTTCAGGACTGTTAGTACAGCAGATCGCACTGGCAAGTCAACCTGCTGCCCAGGAAGGCACTTGGAAAGAGCCCAAAGTCTGTGCTGTTTCCTCTGCTTGGGGTGCAAAGTGATAAGGGCAGAGAGGAAGGCAAAGGAAAGCAGCATTTCACTGGGGACCAACGTACCAAGCTGCTGAAATGGTCCGGTGGAGTAATGATTTTTTTTTTCCAGAGGAGCCAGGCACGGCATGTGCAAGCTAATTATGCGACACAATTAAAAGAACACTGGTGACATTTCAATAATCATAAAAAGGTTCGGGTTAGGCTGCTGTTAAAAAAGGATTATTTTAAACTCAATGGGGAGCTGCCGGAAGCCACCATCCATCCAGAAACAGCCTACTAGAGCCACGATGCTTGTGATCACACAAGGGCTGTGGGGCTGCTGGAAACAAACCTCTTCTCCAGTTAGGTAGTAGGCAGCCAGCAGACCTCCGACGTAGCGGATGTTGACTTCAAACAAGGACGCCTCTCCATTCTGCAAAGAACACCAGCACGTGTTAGCTGGCAGGTACAAGTCACATCACATAGTGGGTGCACTGCCGGTGGGGAGGGGGGCAATGAGAAGGGTTTGCAGTTTTCTTGGCATGCTCAAAACCCTGCAATCCTCGTTTACAGCTTAATACTGCTCTGCCTTCTTAGGGGGTTTTCCACCTGGGATCTCAAAGCAGTCTGCACACATCAAGGCTCACACCATGGGGAGGTAATGTAAGGGGTATAAAGGGGATTTTGCCTACTTGTGAAATGCTTCCACAGTAGCTGCCTAATGACACAGCAACGTTACATAACAGCCTAAGATGGAGTGTGAGCAAAAAGATTTCCTCCATTTGAAGAGGGAGGGGCAATTCAGGCTGGCAGAAAATAACTGGAATCCAAACAGGACACTGGAGTTGACACTCTTGCTCCTTTAAGAAGCGCCAAGATACTGAGCTGAAGAGTTTGTTGCTAATGGCCAAAGGGTGGTCCCCTTCTGCACGCAGCCTTCCCGCACCATAGCAAAGTGCTGGGTCGGTATCGACACTGTGGGGATGCTGCTACCTGCCAAATCACCAAGCCAGCCTCCAGCATTAGTCACATGGAGGCCTCCTAATCCAGGCCTTAATCACCTCCTCCCCCTAGACTGAGAGCTCCACAGTACGAAGCAACGATGCAGCTGCCGGCACGTTCACCGAGACAAACAAATGTCCATGCTCTGCTAGAAGCCAGCCAATGCGTATGGATGCGGTTCGCTGGTCCGATGAGGAAGGCACTCACCTGGAACTAGTTAAGACCAAGTCTCATCCTATTCCTCATCAGCAAATGTCAAAGCAATTGCTTTCAAATCGTGTTTTTTAAAAAAACGTGCTCCAGACCTGGGAGGCTGCATGGCAAAATGATTTCTCCCCACTCAGACAACACATAGAACCATGAAAAAACAGGAGGATCAAATGGCAGCCTGGCAGTGTCAGTGAGTGGACTCTTTTAACCCCGAATATCATCTGTTCCTTCCCACCAACACAGTGGGTCGCAAATAAGAATTCACGCCTCCTCAAGATGAGGGCTGAGATAGAGCTCAACACCCCAGGATGGGAAATGAGCAGAGGTAGCAGTTAAAAATCATGTCCAAGTTTGAATTAGGACAGTAAGCAACAAAATGGTGAAGGGGGAAGGAAAGAGACCTTCCTTGCAACTGGAAGGAGGAGGGAAGTGAAGCGACTCAGGTCTGGAAACAACATAAATGTCTACAATTAATACCTAGCATGGCATCTCCTGGGTGCCAGTTCTAAGACTATGACGGACCAAGACCTGTGGGTGCTGCTGTCCACACCATCTGGAGCTGGGAAATGCAGTCTCAGACAAAGCCCAGTTTTGCTCCCAGACTCTGGCATGTTCCTCTTTTAAGCTAAATCCAGGATTTCTGTCCCTCTGTCTCACTGTGCCATACTCTTCCTTGCTGAACTGCATTAATCACATCATCCATGGTTTGGTTCAGCTGTTGCACCTCCTCTCCCCACCCCGTGGCATAAATCCAGAGAGCTGATCTACAAAGGAGCTGAGGGGACACATATTTCCCTGCTGCTAGTATGGGGTAGTCCCTATGTTTATGAAAAAGTCCTGGTAAGAACAGCAATTTTTCAGTTCATGCTGAAGACAGTGAGGTGTGGGGTGGCTGGGACTGTGAGCCACTGAGCATACACAGTCTCCAGCATCCTCACTGCTTGAAGCTCCAATCCTGTCCCACAAAAAAAGCGCTCTTGGAAAGATCCAGCCTTCTGCAGGGATGGGAAGAGACATCCTTCAGCAGATTTGGGTCTAGCCCTCTGTGACCTGCAACCATACCTCAATCTTTCCACTGCCCACTGAAGTAAGCAAAGCACTGAAACAAAGTGCTCTTGTCAGCTGCTGCTGGAGCCTCCTGTTTGCTTTCCAATTTCTCCCAATCCTGGCAAATTCTCTCAAACCCCACCACTTCTGAAGAGATGCCCGGCTTCCTGATCGCTCATCTCTGAAGCCTCACGCTGGAGAGTCCCTCTCCATCCAAAGCCTCCAACCCGCCCTTTCCTGACAATCTGAGCTCCTTGTCACAAAGCCAATTTTTAATTAATTTCAATCCTTTTCTCTCTGCACTGCGCGTTTGGACTCCAGCAATCAATCTATTGCATTCATTCCAGTCTTTGCAGATCAATCTATTGTGTGGGACGGGATTAAAAGCCTTTATGAAATCCAGATAAATTATCTCCCCGTCGACTTCGTCCCTTGTTTATCGATTCAGCAACATTCTTAAAGCATTCAACTGCATGTATCAGATGGGATCTTCCTTTTATGACTATATGCCAACCAGCCCTTCCCCAATGATACTTTTCTATAAAGGCAGCTGTGTGCATTGTTCAAATGGGGAGAGCTATTTTTCACTGTGGATTAACTAGGGCAGGCACAAGAAAATCAAAGTTTTAATGGCATTTTGAGTGTAATGGCCTGCATATGCCATTGCAGCACACTGCAGTTCCACCAGCTCTTGCAAGTAAGGAGCAACTCAGCCTCTGGATGGCAGGGGATGCTGGGGAAGCAGTGCTGTCTGCTGGTCTCTTGCAGAGTCGATCTCTATCTGACACTTCTGCATTGTTATTTTGATGGAGTGGGAAATGGGCTGTGGGTCTGGAGGTTGGAGAGATCAGACTGTCCCTTCAGGCCTACGAACATGGCTACTCCTCCCTCGCACTCTCTTCCCTCTTTCACAGATGTTTTTAGCAGAAAGCCTCTTGGTCAAAACCTCACACCAAAGGGTGATCCAGGCACCCCAACGGCCCAGACAGCTGTTTCCAATTACTGACTCACCACATTCAAGTCAAAGCTCTTCTCCACCCACTTTTTCGCTTCTTGGAATTCCTCCTCAAGCTCCATGATGTACAGGGTGTCTAAGGCATCTATCACCGTCGCCCCTCGGAGGCCTCCTGCATGGGCGAACAGAACAACGTGATTCGCTTTTACATCAGCTTCACCATTAGTTTCCTTAGAGGGGGACACCCATTGTGACAATTCCCTTCTGTCACTCCTCTTCCCAATGTAACCGCAAAGCTTCAAATACATGTCCAGGGGCTTTTGGAGGAAAGTTCTTACTTTGGCCCAGTTCCTTCCTCTCTGACAACTTTTACATTAGCTATTTTAAACAAAAATAGGTTCAGGGCATACACTTTTGTGGCATATCAAAATGGATCTGATGGGTTCATCTAGGGACTGAACATTTCAAAAGACCTCCTAGTCCCTGTTATTCTTCTGCTTAGCGCAGGAAGTGCCTACACAGAAGCTGTCATAGGAAGCTGGATCCAGGTATACTTTGGGGAGGAGGGGGAAATATGAAACATGGAGAACTGTTAGCAAGATTTGAGTTCTTGGCCCTTCTTTATTAAAAACCCAAACCAAAGTCCCCATGGCATATAATATACCAGCATCCCTGAAAGGCAGCCTTTTGGATCAGGCCCCTTTTCTGTTTTAAACTCTTGCCTTTTCCCTTAAGGCATCCTGGCCAATTCTGCTGATGTTATAGGATCAGTTTTGACACTTCTCAAGCAGTCAGCACATCCCTGCTTTAATAAAAACTCGAACTAGGGTTTTATTGCACACCTCGATATTGCTGGCTTTTAGATGCTGTCTGCATCAAAAACCAGGGGGAAGTAGAAGTAGGGGGGGGAAAGGGAAGCTATGGAGTCAATCACTGGAAATTCATTCATTCATTCCGACAGAGTTGGGAATGATCATCTACCCGGCGCTATCTACAAAAGTGCTGTAGATGGAGTCAAGCAGCCACGAGATCTCCGAGCTGGTTCGAAAAGAAATGCTGACGGCTATGCAGCATGTTTACAAAATGCAGCAACCATGAAAAACAACATCAGCTCAGTCAGAGTGGTTTTTATCAACTCTAATGATTCTTCAATATTAACGATGATGCGATTTTTATGCGCTTTCTTATTAGGGGGGAGAAATGCACCAGCACTGAACAACATGGATGTTGGCAAAACACTTCAAGGGGGGAAAAAACACTATGAAAACCCCCCCCAACATTGCCCAAGGCAGAGCCTATTACTGTGATATTCTGAGAGAAACACATAAATGGGTTTGTTTTAATTTGCAGCTATAGTCCACACAGCCTTTCATAATCTGCAAAGAGACCATTAGAGAAAAGTTGGATCTGCTCACAGGAATTGAGGACAGAGACAATAAACTCCGTTCCCTGGGATGATTAACTGAAAAGAAAATATCGTCAGAATTTACGAAGCCTTTTACATTTTCAGCAAGCGAGGGCTTTAAACACATGAAGTGCATCGGGGGATTAGAAACATGCTCAGCTCTTTCTGGCAAGATGATTCAGAGATGCTCTGCTTTCCTCCCCTGTATTTTACACAACAGAGGGTGTGCTTCATTGATGGTTTGTCCTTTGTACCATAGGAAGCTACTGTTTTAAATATTCCTTAAATGCTGGGCTATCTCAAGAGCCACAGGGCTGCATGTTCTGAACAATCATCTTTTGGATGTTTCCTTTCTTCTGTGCCAGCTTTGAAGCCACCTAACAAAGCTCATTGCAAAAAAAATTAAATGATAGGCACCAAGGAAATTGTAGTAGTCTCAAAGCAATGATCAAACGAGTTTCCGTATGCAACAAATCTATGCCTGTCCAGGACTCCAGTTATGGCTCTGCCGTACACAGGGGCCTCAGAAAACTTCAGGAAAGGTCCCATATCCTGCTGCTCTGACCATGTAGTTATTTGCCGCTATAAGCAACAAGGGAATCTTCATCAGCAGTCAGACCTACGGGACTTAGGACACATGGCTGAATGGAGAGGACATGAAGAAGGTAGTTTTCCAGACACACCTGCTCTTTTGTTATAATATACTAGCGCACTTCCAAAGGTGAAACTTGGCTGATGCAGCGTGAGACCCTGCAAGACAGTTAAACATTTACTCTTCCAGAAGTACACATGCAATCTGAGAGAAGTAGCTAGCTCCAACAGGAAAAGAAATCAAAATCCTATCCTGTCAATCTTTTTATACTTGCTGTCACTCCCCTCTTTAAATTACTGGTTTTACCCTCTCTTTGTTATGGGATGTATAACTAAAAAACAAAAGAATCCCCAGAAGAAACCCTTCAGGAAAAACAGACATGGGAACTATCAGTTTTACAGCAAGAAATTCCCTCCTCAACACAGATTATTACTCACACTGACTAGCTCATTGAGGGCTGAGCCATGGGGCTTTTATTTAAGTTGAGATCAGGGTCCAGCAAAGATGAACTACTGCTACAGCACCAGCTACGAGTATGGAAAGGAGGTATTCAAGCAACTTGCCTTCCACCCTCACCCAAAAACTGTTTCATGCAAGAGCTTGTCCCACTTCTAAGCAGAGAAAAGGCATGATGTGTTGGGGTCTTGTGCTGGAGAGAGAAGCTAGCAGACTTTGAGCCATCCCCACAGATGGCCATGGACTATGGTTTAAACCAGCAGCGGGTGAAAGCTTACAGTGTCCAAAACTGCTGCTGACTGGGAAACATTCATTTTCTATTATACATGTGCCGTAGGCATAGGCAGTGACCAGCCACCGCATTCAGGTCCTTGCAATGGTCCATTTAGCGACCAAGAGCTGAAAACGTAACTCCAGCTTTTTGACAAAATTCCTGATCCACCACAGAAATGCAGCCAGCAGCAGGGGTGAAACGTGACCGTGCCTCCACGCCGTGCAGCAACGTCGCGTGCACGAAACTTCGGACAGGAACGAAGAACACGGCTTCCAAGTGAAACAAGGGGCAGGCAAAAGCTCTAGCTAGGGAGGACTCCAGCCAGGATCCTTGAGCAAATACTTAGCTCGCTAAAGACGCCATGGCAACTTTTGTGGCTGTAAGTAGCAGGGCCTCTGCTTCCAGCTCCTTTGGACAGAAAACAAACAACAAGCCCCGAGAAGTAGCCTACAGCAGTAATACAACCATTCAAGTCTCTGGCTCCCTGCTTCTAAGCAAACCTTGTACCACCCAGCCCTAAGCCTCAAGTGCATTTATTCCTTTGTATGGGAGAAGAATGGAGACATCCAGGAAGACAACAAGGCTGCTCTGTTCTTAACTCCCCCGTCCGCTCTCGCTAGCTCTGTGCTAATGAATCTCAACAGTCATTAACACGACGGTTGTGAAAGGTGCTGAACGGACAGCTCTGGAAACAAGGTGACGGCTGTACAGCGAGATGGCAAAGCTCCCGCCCTTCCCAGGGGGACTATGCCCCACAGCCAGCCGGGGGGGACAATGGCTAGAGGCAAGTGTGGAATTGAGCCTCTACAGCTGGTCAGTCTGTCTACCGAGATCAGAGACTTTGTGAAGATGACGGGAGGCCCCATCTCTGAAGACACCAGGACGAAGCAGAGCCCTGGCAAGCAATACGGCAAAGACCATCCTTGCGCTGTCAGGGGGTGAATGGGAGGAGCTCGGAGGCTGCGTTCCCCCCGCTTTCCATGGCTGGCCTCTCTCCTGAGGCTGCCAAGAGCCACATGATGGTTTATAAGATAAAGCAGGTTGCCAAGGGCTCGCTAGGAGGTTTAGTGCCTGGTCATTGGCCAGATGGGGACTACTTTGAAGACGCATGTCAAACTGCACATCCAAAGGCACTGACAAGTAAATAGATCTGCCACATAATGACAGCATTCAATTCCTCGGTAAGCACAGATGAGGGGGCTGTGGGAACCCCATGAGCAATTCATGTTGCTCCTGACAGGGGAGGATAACAACATCTGAACATAACGGGACCAAGGAATAAGTGAGCAGTGCAGCCGCTGGTTCATTTCTAGGCCAACACAGAGATTTGCATTGATTATCTTAAAGATGAACCCATGGACTTAGGCCAATCAGCAACAGATGTGTGGTCCTCACCACAGGATGAATGATGATAATTAAGGGGGAAAATGAGAAGAAGAAGAAAAACAGGCTCCATTCACCCAAGAGAAGTATAAAGAGAACACAGAAGTAGCAGCTGGGATTGCCTGGTACCGCCACACGCTTCTGCCATCGCTACGTGGCTGTGGCCATGCTTGTTTGGGGTCTCAGCGGTGAACGGGAAAGCAAGCGGCAGACAATGTAGCATTATTCACAACGTACAGTTCAAGGAGAGGCCCCCGGGGCAGCGGGAATGTATAGAATGGGCATGCCACCACCTGCCAGGAGTGCTAGGGCTAATTAGAGCTTGAAAAGTGCTTTGAAGATATAAAGTGCCACCCAGGGACTAAGCATAGCTATGGCAACAATCGCAACCGTGACGGCATCTGCCAACCTCCTGTTAGCGGCCCATCATTTGCAAATACAACCCACCAATTTAAACAAAAGTGGGTAGGCCTCGCCCTCCAGCCTCCGGTTTGAGCTCCTAGCAGAGTAATAAGAGTTTACAAGCTCAGTCGCTGCAGCTTTTTTAAGCCCAAGAGTCATGCGTGAAATTCATCTGGAGTGAACGCAGGCTGATCTGCACCTGCTTCGGTTTATAATCAGGGCCTAGCCAGGAGTCACAAGGTGCTATCACAACCTACACGGTGCTAGGATATGTTCAGACAGCGCTCACGCATGCTGACTGGGTGCCCCACTTACACAGGGCCTCAAGGGCAGAGTTAATGTTCTTAAAAGTGGAGCACTTTGGGCAAAAATTCTTTCCCTTGTCCAATAAAAGAATCTCTTTTCCAAGCAATGGAGACAATATCTCAGATGTAGCTCTCTTGTAGTCTCTGTGGGAGCTGCAGGTAGCAAGGGCATCACATCCAGAAGCTGCATGTCTTCAGAAGGCAGCAGGCCTATTATCTGGAGCCAAAACCAGCAGCCTTCAGTTTGATGAGACAGGGTGGCCAAGCAGAGCACTTACCTCTGACATCCTATATTCAGACATCAGCAAGAAAAAATGTATGAATGCCAGGTGGATTTCTCTTTGGGGCTTCCCAGCAGTTATGTGCAAGCAAGAGCATGAGAGGGGACAAAACTCAGCAAGGAAGGAGAAAGAGAAGGAGGAGGAAAAAGTGAGCAAGAGAGAGAGAGAGAAAGAGAGAGAGAGAAAATATGCAGGAAGGAGAAAAGCAGAGACCCCTGGGGAGTTTAAGAGATCACAGAATGCATTGTGAGCAGGTTCCCTTGGCACCACGACAGCTCCAGACAGCCTATTGTGTTGTAACTGGTCTCAAAAAAATCAAACACACTGCCATCCCTCACTTTGGGCCTGTCTGATCAGATCAAACCATGAAGGCATCACCCATAACTCAGGCAAATAACTTCCTGGCTCCCAAGCAGTGCCTTTGAGTACAGCCCAGAGTGCTTTCAGAAAGCCACTTGCATCACGGGGATAGGCTGGCTCATTCTCTGCAGCAAGGACAAGTTCAGGGGCACGGGTAGGTACTCTGATGTGTGAACCCTGCTAAGCAAAGGACAAGAGCACAAGACACTGGGTTATTCCCACAGAGACACTGTGGAGTGGATCATGTGCTCACAAAGCAGATCTTCTCATCCCCAGAAGGTTTCAGCTAACTTGGAGTGCAAAAAAGCAGCCCTACAGGGAACAGACCCCTCACTTTACAGGGTCCCTGAAAGCTGAGATACTAATGTAGGAAATCTCGCAGTTATCTATGTGGACCCAGCACAGAGACTGAACCATTAGTGTTAATCCCTCTTTGAAACCCTTTTGCTTTTCCAGTGTAATCCTACAGGTGCTGACTGGCCCACCTGGCCTCAGAACCAGGCAAAAACTCCTCAAAATGGTCTTTAGTCAAAAGCTTCCACTCCCTTGATTATATATTGCACAGAGACATATCAGTTATGATTAAGTTTTCTTCCAAAAGGTTTCTGGGGTCTTGGACAGAATTCTGAGTCTAGATCATACAGAGAAGCCTATCCCTGCCAGGGTCTCTCTACTCCCAAGTGAATGCTCTGACCAATGGGGTGTATATATAGTCAGCCTCTCTGTCTGGTTTAATAAATAATTAATATTTGTACAAAGTGGACCAGTTCCAACAGAAAAGATGCACCCCTAAAGCAGCTGCTAGCTCCCATGAAGGTGATCAGAGCAAATGACAACAAAGGCCAGGCCTGCGACCTCAGGGAGGGACTTGCAGGTAATGGTCCTTCGAGACAGATTCACCTATCCATCTATCCATGACATTTTCATCAGGGGTATAGCTGAAAGGACCACAGCTGACTACAGGGGGGCTCCTAGAGGTACTCGTATAGCATAAGGAAATTCCCAAAAAGGCATCCCACACTTCTGGGCTGGCTGCCAACATCTAAGGGACTTGAAGAAGATGCCTGTTCACTTGGGGATGCAAAAAGGTTCTTCTGCAGTCCTGCCTCCCCACAGACCATCATGTATTTTCCTCAAGATCAGACTTGGGTTCCTTTCCAGTCTGAGGCAGACAAGGTTCCTTGGGTGAATTTGGTATCTTTTATTAGACCAACCCAAATAGTTGGAGAATAGTTATTAAGCAAACTTTCAGGTTCAAAAACCCTTCGTCAGGCTGAGGAAGTTTCAGCAGTTGGTGTGTGCTCTTCCGGTATGATGCATTTATAGCCCTAGACTTGCCCCCGAGAATGACCTTACCCAACCTCACCTCTGCTTCACAAGGCCTTAGCTTTGCTCTTCATAGCTACTGTCACCTTCACCTGGCTGGAGGAAGGATACATGCATCACAGTCAGCAGATCCTTCCCAGACAGGAACAGACACGGTCTGGTTCTCACTGGCAGTGCTAGTTGTGTGTAAGGGTTAGTGATGAGTTTAGTGTGACCCTGAGATGGCTTATTGCCTCTGACATGGTGGAGGGAGTGCAGCTGCCCTCAGCAGTGAACAGGGGCAGGGTCCTCACCAGCTCCACAAAGTACCTTCCCTTCTCAGTCAGCACCATTTATCTGGGCTTAGCTTGAGCCAGGTGTTCCTCATCCATCTGGTTCTCTCTTCCAGGCATTGTGACATGTGCCTGCCTTCCCCCATCTGCTGTGAAAGATGTGCCATGCTGGGTACCATCAGTATACTGGCGACTTGAGTACACAGGCCCCTTGGTGTGGTGAATTGGCCTTCACTGCATCCACGGACAGCGGGCAAGTGCTGCAGCCTTTCTAAAAATGAATCAGCAGAGAGATGAAGCAAGCGGTGTCACGTCACTGGGAACAGAACCCAGGAGTCCTGGCTCAGTCACCTACTCAACACTCCCGCCTGGAGTTTCTCACTGAACAGGATCCGAACCTTTCGTTTTCAGCAAGACGGGTTTTCAAAAAACTGTATAGTAATCCATCGTGTCAATGCTCCAAGTGAACAGCACAAGCCATTAAAAAGCTATCATACTTAATCTTGCATATAGCGGGACTACTTAAATGCTACAGAGCAGCGAGTTTTCAAATAGCTTCTTGCTAACTTTAATAACTGAGTTTACGACTGAAAGGAAAGAGAGAAAGGGGGAAGGAATTCAGATCATGGGAATGTAAACCCAGATCAAAAATGAAAGGTCTTGACTCCCACTATTCTTATGTCAAATCATATTTGTCAAAACAAAAATTAGTGCTGAAATCTTGTTTGGAATAAAACCCAGGATGCGACTGCAGAGGAACACAAGGAATTTGCTAAGTGTCAAGGCACAGAACAATGCAGCCACTACATGAGATTTCTCTTTACCTGTGGGGGTGCTGCCACACTGCAAAGGGCAGAACAAGGACTGCAAACACTGAGGTCCTTTCTTCCAGGGAAGCAACCACCGGAGGCTTCAAAAGATTCAGTGGGATTTGATTAAAAATCAAGGCCTTGTTAAAATAAAAGCTAGGCAAGAAGCCGTCCCTCATTTGGCTTCTTGCTTGTAAATACTGCCCGGAGACCAGGCTGAACTTCTGGCCTTTTGTCCAGCAACTCTGGCGAATCCTTTGCTTGCTGCCTACGATCACATCATGAAATGGCTTCCAGGTGGTAGCACATTACAGAAGGTCTTCACAGATGGTTTTACACAATTCGCGATTTATCTTGGCAACAAAATAAACTGTGAGGATCACTAGGCCTTGGGCAATTCCACATCACTCACTACACAGCGCTTTGGAAAAATCTGCTTGCAAACAAATGCTGTGAGCTTCATGCATGGAATGGTTTAGGGGCCGAGACAGCATGGGACTTGCAGCCAGGAACCCCCTCTCCCCTGACATCCAAATCTGGGTCTGTTCAAGACTGTAGACTACTCACTTGGCTCTTGTGTGCCCTGATCTCACCTACTTGTAAAGGGGCAAGACAGCATCATAGCAAGCAACCTCAGATACTGCCAAATTAAGTTACTGCTCAAGAAGAGCCCCTTTTTTTTTGTTCTGCCCTAATATAAGACTGCAAGAGAGCTGTTCTCACTCCCTGAATTAATCTAAACCAGATCCTTGTTTGTTTTCAAATGAAAGAAGGCTCTGTCATACAGAACCAGTTGCCTGAGCTCTCTGCAAAACCTTATCGCTTACAGCTCCACGATCTGATTGGGAATTAATAAACTAATACCAGTACATATTCTTGACGCTCTGATAACAGAAATCTCCCCCTGCACCAAGGCCCTGTCCTTCAAAAGAGCTTAAAAGTATGTTTAATAATACATCAGCAGCTCCTATCTAGCATGTCTTCTCCCTAGATCCAAAAGCTCTTTACAAAAAGAGACTTCTGTTGTAATTCCCATTTCACAGGCAGAAAAACCAAGGCCACAAGAGGTGAAATGACTGTCCGGGATCACCAGCTGGTCAGCGGTGGAGGCAGCAGTGGAATATTTTACACAAGCCCCTGATTTAGTGGCAACTCTACTTACTCACAGGAGAACAAGTGCAGCAGCGGTGCGGGCTTCCCAAACTGCATCACAGCGGGGGACCAAACTTTGAGCCGAAGGCCAATCTCTGGGGCTGAGGAAGGAAACTCAGTGACCAAACCTATTTCTCATTAGCACCAAAAATTAAAAGGCCCCTCAACTGTGCAGGTAGTTTTGTAGATGGCTGCTAGAAACCATGCGGACACTAGGATGAAAGAGTTTTGTGGGGAGGGGGAAAAGGGTTTGCAGAGTTAAATGAATCATTTCTTGAAACTGGTACAAATTCACAAAACAGGTCTGGTATCCCAGAACCTGCTGCTTTTTTTTTTTTTTTTTTAAACCAAAGAACTTTCAAGCTGCTCTTCTCAATCCGGATGGCAGCAATGCTATTAAAAAAGAGTCAATAATACACAGGAGGTTCCCAGCACTCTCGGGCACAGCTCTGATCAAACAATAGTTTCTGCGCTGGCCTGCTCCCAAAGTTTGATCCGCAGCTCTAGCAATTTCCCCATCTTCATTTATTATGTCCTCAATTTATTTTCCAGTCACATGAACTGGCTGGTTCTTTGCTCCTCTTCCCAAGCACCTCCGAGCTTGGCAGGTTAGCTATTTGTGCTCCCCGTGTGTTGGCATATTTTGGCTAAAATAAAAT
This sequence comes from Alligator sinensis, assembly GCF_000455745.1. Taxonomy (NCBI): domain Eukaryota; kingdom Metazoa; phylum Chordata; order Crocodylia; family Alligatoridae; genus Alligator; species Alligator sinensis. The sequence goes on from NW_005841927.1 coordinate 1,294,635, forward strand.
ACTGCTAAACTTTCAGCTTGAACCTTTCCTGACAGACCAAAGCAACCATTGTTTCAGTGTTGACTTTTCCTTTCTTAATTATAATCTAGCATGGAAAAAATGTCTAAGCCACTGTTCAGTGATATAATCCATTCTAGAGGAGTGAGAAGAAGGAAAATAAATGAGATCAACCAGCTGCTAATGATTTTTATACTATTGCCAGCTCTCTCAAATAAAAGGACTAGCGATCATTCAACAAATCAGTTGCATTAACTTGAACTAAATTAAATTAAACAGAAAAACTAAGTTAATGTAACAAAAGCTTTATAGACCTTTTCATGAGGAAATGGAAATTCTGAATTAAGTCCTCATTACTGTCCTTGTGCAACTTCGTATTTCAGCTGCCTATAAACCAGACCATCTGGGGTTGTGAAGCAATGTTATCTACCCCAATGAACCCTGCAATCCCAACGACAACATTTTTCTGTTAATACTTTACTTCTGTATCTTTCCTGTTGAGGTTGTCTGTGAACCTGAAAGCTTAACACCGTATACATTTGCTCCCCCTTTTGTTTAAGGTAATGCCAACTAAAACTACGTGCGAGCAACCAAACAGCACTAGAAAGAGATAAAAGACACAAAAAAAATCAGGCTAAGAATTAGAAAAGATCAATTTCTTTTCTTATCAGCACATTCTCTTGCAGAACGGGACAAAATCTATTTGCTTTTGAGAACCCTCGTTTGTCTCTGCTTTCCAAATAAACCACTGCATGCATGCGTCAGCACTTGAGTTACAGGACATGTTTCTGTCTCCTCCATATTTGTCCTCCATTCTCTACTTTGTGTGTGTAGGCCCAAATATAGAAGCCCCAAGCTATCCGACATATTACACGAGGAAGGGAAGCATACAGCCAGTCATTCAAACCTTTGTCATCAGCACATACGAGATGTCTTCCAACTCCCAGACAAACGTCTGCCAGCTTGAACAAGCACCCATAAACTTCAACATGCTCAAGGCAATCCAGGAGTGGCCACCCACACGAAGTATGGACACCCCAAACATGCCAAGAGATAAGCATATGCTTATTGGACTAATTGCTTCCTTTTTAGCCCAAAGGGAAAAATGATCAAAGTGCTGATGATTCCTTGGAGACAGCCTTTGGGGGACATGAGGGTGCAGAGTCTTCTGTCCCTGGCTTGGGTATGGCGAGCCATATTGTACATCTGGCTAAAAATGGCAGAACTTGGAGAAAAGTGTTTCTCAAATGAGGATACTTCATTTCCCATTCGAACCAGAAGAATACTAACAACTGTGTTAGCAAGATCTGCCCAAACATCTGGCCACAAGACATCTCAATCTGGTTTTCTCTGTCAACATGAGTTAATCCTCTGAATTCAGAGGAAGGGCTAATGAATCACACCGTTCCACCTGCACAATGTGTGTCAGCCTATGTACAGCACAGTCCCTAGGTACATCTGGCATCAAATACAGAACTGCACCATGAAGTGTTGGCTTTTAGGCTGTTAAGATCAAATTTTAGACATGGAGCTCTCCAGCTGGGGAGGAAATAGTTTTCTTTCTTGGTATTAGAAACTGGTCATGCTGTTCAAATATCAATTTCCTTCAAAGTTGTAAGTCTCTCGCATTCAGCCTGAACAGTCTGCAGTCTCTCTGTGGACAAGCAGAGGACGAGGGGGAGGTGGGAAAGAGGTTAAAAAAAAAGTTGAATTAATTTAGAGAGGTTAATATGGCAAGGTAAGCCACAGCTGGAGGAGGTCAAACTGGCCAAAGCCACTTGAAAGCACTCTTATCGTGCACTGAAAAACTGAAAGGCACTCAACAGAAAAATTAATGCCCGCTGTAATGAAAGTCCCTTAGATAGTTACTGTCCTTCCACTTGGCAGGAAAGAAAACTCGTGATAAACATCTATTTCCAGGCAAAGCTCTACAGTGTCTAATACCTAGTGGCTGATCCCAAAGGTTAATCCTCTGTGCCTCAGTTTCCCCATCTGCAAAGCCCATCTTTCAGGGCTCAGCGGTTCCCTGCTGACAGGCACCAGACTCGTGCAAAGCATCAGCAGCATTAAAAAGTAACTTTCTTGAAACTCAAATTGAAATTGTTGTTTGTTTGGGTTTTTTTACCCAAGAGCTTCCCAAAGGACAAACCGGTTTGACTGGACCTTTGGAACAAACCCCTTAATGCAGTTTGTGCTTTGTACATGTCCAACCTGTTTCTTGTGGTCAAGATGTTTTATTGCAGGAGTGCAGGTCTGCGATGGAGAGCTCGGTGAGAAATTGAAAGCAATAATGGTTCAAATAGCCCTTTGGGAGAAAGGCTTTCTGCTCTGCCTGCGCGCCGGGGCTGGGATGCCAGGGAGACTGACATGATTGTTTCCAAAGTAGGTTATTTGACGGCAAGTGATGAGTAAACCTGGAGATGCTGGTTCAGTAGGTTAAAGGAAGGGGACAACAGAAACATTATTGGAGCAAAAAGCCTCTCATCCGTCCCTGAAATTAATATTAACCTGGCTAAAGGTAATGTGATTATATACTCTTTACTTCTTTGCATGCCTCCCTGAGGAACTGCATTGCTTAACATACGGGGCCTCAGCAGGCCTATTACAAGGAACACACGCATCCCATCTAAAACAATTATCCACGGACTTCAAGAGACACAGCTAGCAGTTAATGAGCAGAGACTGCTAATTCATCTTGCAATGCAAAATGAGAGGCCGGCTTTGCTGTAATAATCAGAAAGAAGATGCCCTTCTATCTTCCACATACATTTCTTCGGCAGCAGCAACAGCAACGGCAGATGCGTTATGACAGCAAAAGAAGGCAAGAGGAAGCTTATAACGCTAGACAACACTTCTCCCTCCGAGAATAACACAGGTGCTTCTTAGAGCAGATGGAATATCTGCTTTGGGAGATTAAGGATTGCCCATCTCCTCAGCGACACTATAGGCCAGGTAAGCCATGAACTCAACCTTCCCGACGTGTTGGCAGAGGGCCTATGCACACACAACAGAAGCAGCAAGGGCTGAACACCGATATGGAAATAAAGCTTCCCCCTCGCCCCAGACCCCAGACCGCGCCTCGCTGAACAGCTGAGTGGGAGGTGGCGGACCCAGAAATGTTAGACTTGGGAAGTTTGAAGTGGAGTCTCTTCTTTATGGCTAAAAGCAGGAGTTTTACAGGTAGCTGATTAGGTCCAAGTTATCAAGGTTTCCTTACGCAGCGAAGTTCCAACAAATGAACTAAAGGAGCAGCCCCTCAGGGATGGACTGGAGTAATGCTAAAGAAAGGAACTGCTTTCTGATGATTAGATGCAAAAATCAAAATGCTGCACTGATGACAGTGTAGTTACAACTCTGTGCGTGCACAGGAGTCGGGACATTCAAAGTGTCAGTCCTCCCAGCAACCAGGATTCTGCTGGTCAGGACAAAGGGACTTTTCAGACTAGCACTAGAGTTTAATTGGAGATGTCTCATGCATGGACATTGCTCCTGTGCAGCCAGTGGAAAACTTTCACCCTCAGCTATGGGTAAAACTTAAGTCTTAATTCCTTCACCCTTGACTTATTTGCTATAACCGTAGTGTGTTGTGCAAACTTCTGAGGATCTGTGCAGGTGCTATGGGCAACTCATGCCTGCTACAGATCTCTCTGCTTGGAATTTTTTGACTCCAGGGCACCTAACATTTCAGCCAGAATGCTCTATTCGTGCAGTTTCCTTGCTCTTTCCTCCCCCGAGGGGAAATTAAATCTTCATGGGATCATCCATTCAAAAATAAAGCACTTGGCCTAAAAATGGAAATAGGTGTAGGTGCTCTTAATGACACGTTTGTAAATCTAAGCAACCGTACTCTGTGCACGTTGACATCGGTACGGAAATGAACCGCGCCTCTGTAATAATATTTTCACCTGCAACATCTTCATATCCTGAACCAAAGCTTTTCCCTTCAAGTCCAATGCAATCTTACTTTGCATCAAGAACTGCATACAATCAGTGCTATGGCACAGTATAATTTTTGAGAACAAACTATCATAAGAAGTGTGAACCGTTCTATTAAGAACCCCCTCTCCACACACTTTCACACAAATGACTCAAAACAAGTCACAAGGGAATTTCTTCAAACTTCTATTTTTTCCCCAGAGAGGTGAGAACAAGCCAAGGAAATTTAAAAAAATACTTGCTTTTTAAGCTGAAAAAGTTGTAAGTCTTTACATTAAAAGTGCCTACTGCAATGCTATAAATACATGAAGCTATAACCTTGAAATCAGTGACAAGCCGGATATGAAAGTTGATGTCCTTTGGGATTAGGTTAAATCTGTATTAAATGGGATGAGAGATTTTCTTCTCATCCCAAAAGGCAGCATGTTTCAGCAAGATGAAAGAATAGGAGGAATGTGGCAGATACCTAGAGAAATTACAGAGGGAATTGCTGTAAAAAACCCAAACAATTCTACATGAGACCATCTGGAGTCAATGAAAAACAGCAAAGTCTAACACTGATCTAGACAAACAGTTGATGAGAAAAAACAACAACAAAAGGCAATGAGAAATCTCAGTAGCACCACACAAAAAACAAACCTTATGTAGGACTTAGGTGTTAAAACTGGGTGGGTGGGAAGGACATAGGAGGGTTTTGTAATCTCTTAGGGGTTCCTTTTTTTTAAAAAGGGATGAAAAGGAGTAAATTACAAATAGGAGAAGAAATCTGCTGTTATCTAGCTTACCCAACTCATCCGTTCCAAGTAGACAAGGAAAAGCCAAATGTAGAAAAGAAAGTAGAGGTCACAAGATATTTTCCACATAGAAAAATTATAACTTTATTGAATAAAATGAAGTTCTAAACTTGTTCCAGGTTTCTGCAAAGGGCCTAGCATTCACCTGGTTTTGATTTTCACGTTTGCCAGACAGAAGAAAGAAGGAAGAGAGTGATATCCAATGCCCATACATATTAAGATACCAGGAGTGATGCATTCACCTTTGGGAATTTCTATAATGCGTGCTGGAGCTCCACTCCAGAGCCAGATCTGAACAAGACAGATCTGTGCCCAGTGATTTCCATCAGTCCCTTGGGAGTCTACCATGCTCCACCCATGCAAATCCAGGATCTTTCTAGCACAGTGTATAACATCTAGTGAAACAATTCATGCTGAGAAGATCATAGGATCATAGGCAAGTAAGGCTGGAAGGGACCTCAGGGGGCCACTTAGTCCAGCCCCCCGCTCGTGGCAGGACTGTCCCTGGCTAGATCATCTCAGCCATAGGTCTGTCCAACCTGCTCCTGAAAACGTCCAAGGATGGAGATTCCAGAAGAGGCACATACTCAGAGGCCGAATCCTGGTTCCTTTGGACACGCTGGAGAAAAGCTGCAACCAGATGCAAAGTATGAGCACAGCATGATAACTGCCTGCTGTTGATGACTCTGTACTCCAAAGAGCTCACGTTCCACGGCTTCACTCTAGAACCAAACCACAAGCAAGATCCTAGGGAAGGGCGCATGGGGCAAAGCATGAGCTAGGAGTTTTATTCTGTTCCATCACCTACCTAAATATTTTCCTTGACTAGGAACCTCCACAACCAGATGTGCAAGGCACAGACTGGGTGGATGTTCCAGAACCAGCCAGAATTACAACTGCCAAGGAACTTGCCACACGATTCCCACACACTTATTCACTGATCTCATTAGGGTGGTTAAAGTGTTTAGTCCTTGAATACAATCTGTACGAAGCATGGAAATAAGCAGTGAGGCCAGACAAACCAGTCCATTCACCAATTGTTCTTATCCTTTCCACAGCAACCCCCACCAGGACCAACCTGAACTCTGAAGTTCGGTAATTACAGGTACATGCTTTGGATAACACCTGTAAGGCTTGGATAGCTTTCCCAAACCAGACTCCATGCGGCTTTGTATCTGCGTGTGCAAGTTAGGGATCAGGTCCGATTGCAAGCGATGGTCACAAGAGAAGTTTGCCTAATCATCTGAGAAAGGTATATGTTAATCAGCAGAGGGTGATCAGAGGGGTAAATGATGGTGCAACATTTGGCATCCAGCTTTGTAAATTCTGTGTTAAGATTAAGCCAGCGCTCTGGCTTGCTATTGAAAGGGGTGGAGTTGAAGCTGTGTTTTTGGCTTTAGCCCTGCACTGAATGCAGATCTCAAGGCAGCCTTGGCTATGGAGCTGCTACCAGCGTTTCCATAACAGAGAAGAGTCAGTCAGCAATCCAACTACACCCACTCTCAGTTGGCTGCCTTTTAATCATACGCTCGATATCTGTGAAGATCAGACAATTATTTCTGCATAATTAGTGTCCGGAATAAGGCACAAAACATTCATACAGAGGCTATTTTTTAAATTTTCTTTAAATATTTTTAAATAGAAGCTTACACTGTTTGAAGACAGCTTCCCGGGCTGGGAGAAAGAAGAGCAGGGAGGTTATATTTATACCACTTCCACGGTGCTCTCGTCCCCCACAGATGCTCCTGCTCTACACCCCGCTCCTGAGCTCCGTCTCCAGCATGATCAACAGCAATGGTCGTGAGCACCAAACGCACACCCCTGCCTACAGATTAGTGTAGCTGAAAACACATGGCCTCTTACCTGCATACAATCCTGTGGTTTTTCTGCTTACTATCTCCTAGCCATCTAGAGAAGAAATGCTGGGCCTTACTCTCTGCCCATGATGTTTGAACAGGAATGTCTTCCTTCATAGGTTTTTATTTGCTTCTTTGCTGCCTGCTTTTGCTGTTTCTCTTTTTTCCCTGTTCAGAATGTTCTTGAAAAATCCCAAGATACTCTCCAGGCTTTAGGCTTCATTAAACTCAAAATTCAGTTCAGGGTCATCGGAAGGTTCACAAAGCTCTGGAGGAAGCATGGGATGATTAATGGGTTTTATGCTGCAATAATGTGGAGTTTGCCTGGTCTTCTTAGAGATGGCCCCAAACCAAAACCCTGCAGTCCAAGCTTCACAGCTGTCCTCAGTATCTGAAGGGCTGGAGTCAAACTCTTAAGTCTCAAACATGCACATTCTTTGCAGTGTGTGTCTGCACTTTGCATCTTAGACCAAAGTCTTACTAAGCTGAGTGTTTCAGGTCTGTATGACTCTGAAACTCCAAGCTAAATTCAAGGGATGCGAATCCACGTGGAGCAAATCCAATGTTTGCACAAACCCCTGTAATGCAAAATTGCTATGGGTCTAATCCAAAGAACCCTGGAGGCAACGGGGGCTTTGACTCAGACTCAAGAAGACTGCGCTGCACGAGGGGCGACACACATCACTGATTTTTTGTTTGGTGGCTGAACCAATTGTAAGTTGTTATTTCAGGCTGATCCATAACTAAGAATTGTTTCTAATTTTTTTGGCAAATCAGTCCCTGCTCCCTCCCAAAATGTCATTCAAGCCAAAATAAAAGTGAAGCAGAGGATACTTAATAGTAAAGGACTAGATTTGCCAGTCGACTTGAGCCATTCCCAGGAGCTAGAGTTGGTGGTAAATGGTAGCGGCAGGGCCTCCTCATGCTCTACACTTCAGTGCACAGAGACCCACTCAGGACATGGGACATTCTAGTTGAAACCCCCCATCTCTCCATGATTCAGAACAGGAACTTCAACTTCCATCTCTTAAGCATCTCTCTCGGGTATGAGGAATTTGGGGGGCAGTTTCTCCCAAGTGGTCCTGTTGAAACTGTTCTATTTTGTACACATAAAAGAAAGCAACAGTAACAGGCAGTTGGGCCGCTCACTTAGGATGGCAGCTAGCCTGGGTTCAGCCCTTGTCCCAGTGAATGTTTAATTATTCAGACAAAGTGGGACAACTGCAACAAGAGCGAGTGAGAGACTTGCTGCAGGATACTCTAAAAGTCCTTTTCGTCCCCCGAGAGAGAGAAAACTTCAGTTCAGATCTCTGCTGTGAACCAGACCTATCCAATACAGGCTGTAAAATACAGGGACAGCTCCTCCTCCCTCTCCATTCTGTGAATGGCCCTTAAGTGCCTTATGAATCATGCCTGGAAAAAATAAATCCAAAATGTTTCAATTCAGAAATGTCAAAATGAACCATTTTGACATTTCCAAAAATACTTTTCATTTGGTTTCAGCTGAAAAACTCTTTGCTGAATTCACAAATAGTTTGGGCTGCCCTGAAAGTGCCTTTCTTGGTGAACAAATGCTTTGTTGAAAACACTTTGCCCAGTTCAAGATGTCAGCGCAGTGCTTTGACAAATCTGTATAGTTTTCTCAGTGCATGTATGGGTTTTTTCTTTCCCCACTTGCTTTCCTTTATCATACCACATTTCCCTTTGGAATTTGTTATAACCTTTATATGTGAAAAGGGAAATAGCACCCAACTAAAATTAAGAATTCACTGCGATCCCTGCACTGGCCTTATGCAGACTGCTACCACGCTGATGATTAAGCAGTGTCAGAAATCAGGGCACATACCATGCTGGGAAATCTTCAAGAGCAGGGATCAGCAACCTTGCATGGGACAGCAAGCTGAACTAAAACGTGGCTTGGTCTGGAGGTGAGCCACCACTTACGTCCCACCTGCCACGGCTACCACCCCCACTTTCCCCCTGCTGACGAATTTCTGCCACCCCTCCCGTGACCCAGCTGCCGATTCACTTGCTACTGGATTGCTGTTGGTGTCCCACCTTTGCGGGCTGAATAAAAACTCGCTTAGTGAGCTAGATTTAGCCAGCGGGCTGTAGGTTGCTGACTCCTGTTCAAGAGCATTCAGAGATGTGGGGCTGAAAGTAAATTGCTTTTTCCTACAAATGAGTAACTATGCCTCGCTGTGGTAACCACAATAAGGAGGTGGTTTTAGTGGTGACAGACTATCCCAGTGATAAGGTCCCACAGAGCAACATGGACGGTCTGAGTTCAGGAGGCAACAGCCTTACCTCCCGATTCAGGAGGCCTCCATCACTCCACACGAGGAGAGATGTCTGGCGAGATGAACATGGGCAGCTGATCCGCTACGGTGTGCACTCAGGGATTTCAGAACTTGTCTCCCCATGGCGTTATTCAGGAACGACAACGTGGAGTAAGCTACACTAGAATTAGGCATCCACACACACAGCTATTGTGGAATAGCTACTGCACTTCATTTTGTACCCTACCGTCAACTGAAGAAGCCTCCAAGTGTAGACAGGCTGCCTTTGAGTATGAGGGAGCAACCGTCCCTAGCCCTGATCCACACACAGGTATGTGTCTGTGGGAGGGCTAATGATGTGCCCTGTTTGTCTGGAGGGATGAATCTTTGGCAGGTGGGAGGAGGGGAAAAAACACAGGGATAAATGTCAGCTCCAGTATGAATCATCCAACAAATACCCAACAACTTTGATGCTTGGATGGATATCCTGAATCACAGCTTCACACTGACAGGAAATAAGTTTGGTGCTACAGATTTCTGCAGCAGCAGAAGCCAGTGTAAACTCAAAATGCCTTTCCTTAAAAATAATATTCATCTGGGTAATAAGCTACTCTCAGAAGCAGCTAGCAAGTGACAGTATTCCGGGAACAGCGGAAACATCTTCATTAGTGCTGCAGGGGGGAGGGGAATAGGTTTCTCCTTAAAAAGGACGTGAAGCAAAAAGCATAATATGATATGCAGCAATTGAAGGGAATAATTCTGCAAATTCAGAGAACATTTTTTTTTTTTTAATTGCATAAAATGACACTCCAGGGCTCTGCAATTTTGTGATCACAGGGAAAAAGGCACAAACACGAGCCAAAAAATACTCCACTGAGTGAGCATGCACTCGGAGTTTAACATTTCTCTTCTTGCACCAAGAATGCTGCTATTAAATATTTTCATCCAATTACCTTCCCAGTGTTAAATACATATACATCAACTCCCATTGCTTCTAATTGGCTTATGTAGCTTACTTGCCAGCTTTATTGTCTCCTCACTAAATCACTGGTAACAAAGCATGCAGCTATTTGGAAAATGTGTAGTCAACAGGGAGAATGAATAGTTCAAGGGACCGATAATGGGACAGGAAACCTTTTGTATCCAGAGAACCCGTCTGATCCCAGCAACTCCAGTTCACGGTGACCAAAAGCTAAAACTGCTAGGACCATAGCAGAAGTTCATATAAAAAGGAGTTTAGGTGGCAATAGTTTAGTAGAGGTGTGTCTGCATCATAAAGACCACCCACAGAATTGGCACTAGTTGATCCTTTGGAAGACAGTCTCACAGAGACCAAAGACTAAATGAGACCTGGATAGTAAGTTATTCTGAGACACTGTGAAGTCTCCATCCTTGGAGGTTTTGAAGACTCAGCTAGACAAAGCCTTGGCTGAGATGTAGTTGGGGCTGGTCCTGCTTGGAGCAGGGGCTGGACTAGATGCGATCTCCTGAGCTCCCTTCAACCCTCATTTTCTATGAGTCTACGATTGTAGCAAGTGTGAGAGAAATGCTTTCCCAGCACCTTGGGTTAGGCCTTCCATTTCTGGAACCATCTATTTGGTACCTTCTTGAATGCATTACACCATATATTTTCATCACCTTCCCTTCGCTTTTCCCAAGCTGTTGCAATCCCTGTCCAGCTAAGGGATCCAAAACAGCCTGGTTTCCCAGCAGCTGGGGCCAATGACATCCTCTCATCAAAACAAACTGTCAGCACAGTGCAGGAAGCTCGCAGGCACCCGAGCCAAGTACATGAATTGAATCTGTGCACCCACTGATTTTCCAAGAATTGTTGATACAGTGTCCACAGACCCAATCTACTGTGCACGCTCTGTGTACTCCGTCACCAAAACACTCCAACATGGAACAACACCAAGAACTGTCCGCAGAGATGAACTCTAAACGTCTTGCATCATTTATACCGAGCTGCTGTGAGATCCATGGTTTTCAGACCGTTTGACCTGCCTGGGTCCTGAATGTGACAGTTGTCACATTTATTCACATCAGAGAAACTTGCAGAGGCTCACAAAGAAGTACAAATTCAGCTTCTGCTGAAAGCAGCAGCAGCCTTGACAAGACAATTTGAGATGCTAAATGAGATTCCCAGTTAGTGACAAAAAATCTAGTTAGGGATTGCTATTTTTACACTAAAATTAGTATATTAAAGAACTGTTAGGCTGTGAAAAGTGACTATATAATGGTATTGTGAGATTCCATATTTATTTGCTGTCAGTGATTTCTGAGCAAATTAGCTCAGGTTACAAGTCAAAAGATGGATTTTTCTAACTGTCAGCCTTGCACACTCCATGAAATATCTGAAAAATCAAGCTTCTTACCTTATCGCTGCAATAAAGACCCTGCAATCAAAATGTTACTGACAATTTGGTTGATGCACAAGCAGAAAGAGATGCCAGTCTGCTCTCCCATAGCTACAGAAATGCTGCAGAGCTAACGGGATTTAAAAACATTTTGTCAGAAAAATAAGAGGCCATGACAGATACGGGGAGAGGGCAGAATAATAAGTCTGTTATACCACAGTTATAGTGAGAAGTGCATGTGAAACACCACAGTACATAACTTTATCTTCCCCCAGCTCTCTCACTCCAAGGATCAAGATATGCTATATAAACATTTGTTTATGCTCAGAAACATGAAAGATGGGAACCTGGAGATACCGAGGATGGCAGGGATTAAATTACTCAAATCTTACTGGAGATGCAAACCAAAACTCAAATTAAAAAAAAAGAAAATACTTCTACCAATTCTAGCCAGGTGTTTCTTTTCTCTGTTTAATAAGACAGTGTCATTTTCAGACCAATATCTTTCCTAAATAAATATCCTTTGGGCCTGATCCTGAGAGATGATGGGCACGCACAGATCCCACTCAAGTCTGGCCCCTTATAAAATGGAGAAAGAAAATCAAGGGGAATAATGAAAACTGAGGTTAGAGAAAAATAAGAGTGCAGTGTGACCTGGGATTATATCATTCATGATAGATCCTTCCTCATACCATTAGCAGCATGATTCATCACTTCAAGGCACTAGCTCTCAGTGATATCACCAAGTGTAGGTGATATGTTCTACAGCGTGTTCGCCCCGCTGTAAAGATGGAAAGCTGACTAATGATCTCTAATGGGCTTCAAATTGCAAGAGTCATAATTTACTCATTTACATTTGTATACATGAGTTACAGAATCATAGGAAGTGAGGGTTGGAAGGGACCTCTGGAGGTTACATCTTGTCCAAGCTGCTGCTCAAAGCAGGACCAGCCCTAACTAGATCTCAGCCAAGGCTTTGTCTAGCCGGGTCTTAAAAACCTCCAAGGATACAGAGTCTACCACCTCTCTGGGGAGCCTGTTCCAGAGAGGCTGTTTTACTATCATCCTAGTAAGATTTTCCTAATATTTAACCTAAACTTCCCCTGCTGCAACTTGAACCCATTGCTCCTTGTTCTGTCATCAGCCACCACTAAGAACAGTCCAGCTCCATCCTCTTCCAAACCCCCCTGCTTGTAGTTGAAGGCTGCTATTAAGTCCCCTCTCGGTCTTCTCTTCTTCAGATTGAATAAGTCCAGTTCCTTCAGCCTCTCCTCAGAAGTCATGTGCCCCAACCTGCTAACCACTTTGGTGGCCCTTTCATTATGCACAGAAAATTAGAAGAGTCTTGGTGCCAGTTGATCAGAAGCATCAAATTCTAAGTATGTTACTTAAGTAACAAGTTTCGGGTTCAACGAATGGCACTTACAACATTTATAAATTGACACCCTTTTGACTTTCTGACATCAGTTTCAACTTTACAATGCTTGATCTGACGCGACGCTGACGAACGAGTTCGCTGCGCCACCCGTCTCCCTGGAGCACATCTCTCCAAACCTCCTTGGACACCTTCTTTAAGAAAGCCAACAAGACTCCAGAAAAACCTGCAGCCGAGACTCCTGAAAAGATTCCAGCCAAGAACCCTTCAAGAAGTCCAACCAAGAGTCCTTCAAAAAGTCCCGCAAAGTCACCTCAAAGAAGTCCTTCCAAATCAATAGGATTGCTATTTACAATATAAATGCAGTATGTAGCTATATTACTTATCTATAATTGATTGAGTACAAAAGTCTGCGTTATCTTTGGTGAAAATTGGGTATCGGGCCTTGATTCAGGAACCAATCCCCCATTTATAACATGGTTTCCTATGGGAAAATCAGTTCCAAATTACAACATTTTGACTGAAGATGCCGTTTTCAGGAACCAATTGCGTCACAAGTCCGAGGACTGCCTGTATAAGAACAAATTTACCATAAAAGACCAGCGGTTAAATAAGTTTGGAATCTTGTCTCCAAGTCCGTGCCCTGCTGAAGAAGGCAGACATGCCATCCAGCCTAGCCAACGGTGTATCTCTAGGCATAGGATCCAAAAGGAATTCCTCCCTCAATCACTGAATGGGAAGGAATATCACATGGGAGAAAACTGGGAAGATGTGATGGGGCAGTTCTACGTGGCCCCCTTATCAGCAGAACTAGCTCATTGGGGAGGAAGGAATCGAGGTGGGGACATGCCGGCGGAGGAGTTCTGGCCCTGCTCCCCACCCCGGCGGCTGGCAAGACGAACGCTAACACTTCAGTGCTCCATAACAGCACAGACAGAATCGCAGGCAGGAACAGAAGGTGAATGTTTGTTTTGTGCTTCTGCTGCCATTTGCCAGAATATATTTGATAAAAAGCAGTTCCCCTGCTTCCCTTAGGGGGAGGCCGCTGAAAACCAAGGCTTGGCCATAAGTGAGCATCACTTCCACAACAGGAAAAATGTATCACCCCTGAAGAACTTGATTACTTTTCAGTCTCACAAACATGTTTTAAAATAGCCCCAAAGAGGTGTCCTCCCTCCCACACAGAAGCAGCTGTAGAGAAATCTCAGCTGAGTTTTGACACCTCGTCAGGAGAATACCAGGGTTGCCTACGATACATCTGTGGCTTGAGTAAGAAAAAAAAAGGAAAAAAAAGCATTATGAGAGAAAAAAAGAAATCAGTACCCCCCATAATTTTAAAATGCTTCTGAATACAACAGGGATGCACGATCATGGCAAGGGACTGCCTGATGCTTCATGTCTAGAGTCAGCAGCAGTTTGAAAGGGGAAAAAAATCATTTAGCTGTAAGAAATGCACCACGTAGCATCTCTTCAGCAATCGTCTGCAAAACCCTTGGGCTCCAGGGTGTTTTCCTTGAGAGCCCTCACAGACATGTTACAAGCCAGCACAAGTACCACCAATTGTTCTAGCAAGATAAACGCATTTAAAACCTTTCAATATTTTGGTCTGTTTACAGCCACCTCCCTTTGGGAATTCTGACAAGTTCAGCAGAAGAGAAAAGCTCTGACGCACCAAACCTGCAGGAAAATGCAGTCTAAACTAGGAGGCAAGATGTGGGAAGCAGTTCTGGAGGGCGTATGGGGCATGGTCTCGGTCCTGGGGAGAAAGAGAGGAAGGGTTTGGTAATAAAAATGGGGGACAGCAATCTCTGGAGCCCTGAATACCACAAGTAGACACAATGCAAACATCCCCACCCTCTTCTATGAAGGCACTTTCTGTGATGTCAGTACAGGCCTCAAGGAAACAAAAGAAAAGTGAAGTACCTTGTCTGGGGTGATAGGGACTCCAGGACAGAGCTACAAATGGAAGTCAGGTCTCCAGTCCCACAACTACACTACACACCATCCCATCCTCTCCAAAGATACCAGCTGCTCTGAGATCCCTACTGTGCTTTGCGAACACATCCAAACTCTCATTCAGCACCCTCATGCTGAAACCGCTTCAACCCACAATGCTCAGATTCTTCACACACTTCCACAAACCTAATTATCACCTTATGAATGCACATTAAAATTATACCTACAGGGCATCTGAGGTTGAGGATCATGCTTAGCCCTGAGCTTCTGAGCTGGAAGGGGTTAGCAGCCTCACAGAAGAGAGTAAAGGGTTTATTTTCACTGCCTCTGTCACACTGTTTATTCACTGAACAAATCTACTTCCACCCTTCCCTGGGTACAGGACTCTGGGATATTGCATCCAACTGTGGGCAGGATAGGGTCTGGGGACACCCCTGCTGAAACAGGAGAAGAAAGAGCCTTCCTCTTCACACGACCTCTTGTTGGAGGGAAGTGAAAGGGGTGGTTAAAAGGAAATGGCCAGCCCTTCCTTTTGTTACCACTTCCCCAAATGCTGGGCACTTTCCCTTCAGCGTGATCATTTTAGCATAGGCCGTGCTGTAGAAGATGGAGCCAAGCAGAAAGTCGCTTTGATATGCTAGTGAAATGGAAAAGAATAGACTTATATCCAAAGTGGTCTAGGTAACAGCTCAGACATACAAAAAAAGAAAATGCCGCCTGCTTAGCACTGGAATTATGCAAGTTACCAAAAAATGTAATCTGCTAAAGAGCAAAATTTTACAAGTCAGTAAGCACACAGTGCAAAGCATCTTTAATATTGATTCACTTATTCAATATTTCATGAGATCCAAATCCTTGCTCACCAGTGAGGCAATTCGAGGAAAAACACTCCATTTGGTCAGAACCTGACGTTTACAAGCTCGGGCAGCAGCAGCATTATCAGGTTTGGAGTGACTTCCTGCTTTAGTAACAAAATTGGTCAGTTTTATAACGGCTTGGCAACTCTTAGACACGTTGTGTGCTGGCTATAAATAAAGTGATCTTAGCTGGGGGTTTCCAAAAGCCCAGATGCCCAAGCTGCCACAGAAATCCCCTGGGACTTAAACACGTCAATCCTGAAACCAAGGACTTTGAACAGCCCAGCCCCAGTTCCATCTCTACCCACTTTGTGAAAAGGGAACGGGAAAGAGGCCGAGGTAATGCAGGCTTTAAATACTGCATTAACACAGCGACAACTCACCAAACATGTTACCAATGTGCCCATTCTTAGTTAGTGGCCGAAGTTCATTTTTTCCTAGTGCATATAGCTTGTAGTTGTCCCAAGCAAACTTCATCATCTGCAAAAAAAAAGGAAAAAAAAGTTAAAAATAAAGCACTTTGCAAAACGATGAGATTTTATTAAACTTCAAACTCAGTGTAAGGCTTGATTCCAATTAGAGGCAAGTCCCAGTAATTGCCGGTTCCATACTAAAGGCAAAAACCTAAGCCGAACTTCACCATCTACATCAGAATCCTGCCAGAGGTTCCCACTTGGTGTTACACTTTTACTAGGTCATAGTTCAACCGTGACAGTGTGGAGCCATCAGTTCTGGCACATAAATTTGGGACTGTGATCTTTCCAGAGTACAAGACACTGTGTACCTGTTTCTCCTCTGGTACTTTGTTGTAAAGCTCAATGGCAACTCTAGTTGAACAATTCCTTCGAACTTGCCATCTTCTACCCAAGAACCGCAGATATCTCAGAATGACGGTTAAAACTGGGTTGAAAAGGTAACTGCTGAAGCTGGCAACTCAAAAATTCCTCCCCAATAGATAGTATGTTTTCAGTATAAAGCTCCTTTTGATACAGATTATCAGGTGACCATAGGACTAACCCTTCAGCTGCCCTGCTATAGAATGTGAGCATATTTATATAGACAGGCTTTAAAAGGAGGCATCAACTGGGCCATGCCATGCACTGGATTCTCTAGAAGAAAGAGAAGACTCTGTTCTTAGGTTAAACATTAAGAAAAGCTTAAAACAGTGTGATGTTTAATGTGACCCTTAATTCAGAGAATGTAATAGCAGATGTTTTACAGGAGAAGGGCAGAATCCAAGATCTTTTCGTCAGGACTCAATAGCATCTCTTTGCTAGAACCCTGCGTAGTCAGGAAGATGGACACGATGACTTCTGAAAAGCCCCTTCCAAGGCGCACAGCTCTGACCAGAGCTGTTTGAACTGGGACGGGCTTCCGAGAAGTCACTGAGTTCACCTTCCAGGGAGGCCTCAGGACTAGTGGGTTGGTTGGTACGGATGCCAACAAATACAGCTTCTTCCTTCCACACACACCGTTGGCTCCAGCTGGAAGGAAACATTTAAACTGACAGGTATCACGTTCTCTTGATCAAAGGGTCACACTCATCTGCTTCCCTTAAACAAAACCACCTTTTACGAGTCCCCGCAGCCCTGCTCTGCCCAGGTCCCACCAGAGCGTTTTACGTGACCCGCGCTTTCCTTC
The DNA here is from genome assembly GCF_000455745.1 of Alligator sinensis. Classification (NCBI taxonomy): domain Eukaryota; kingdom Metazoa; phylum Chordata; order Crocodylia; family Alligatoridae; genus Alligator; species Alligator sinensis. Next base: position 1,311,683 of record NW_005841927.1, read on the forward strand.
AACTCCTCCTCTGGCATGAAGTCAGAGAGGAACGTGGCTTTGGAGGATCAACAGTATTTTCTGCCTCTGCTTACCCAAGACAAAGTATTTCCTATTGTAGTGAGGCACTTCACAGATTATAGATGAGGGGGAAAGGCTGATGAAAACAATCCCCCTTATGTAACCATTGCCGTTGTCTGTATCCAAACTCCCTGATCTATTGAGGACTAAATATTCAGGCCAACACTTTTAGCTGCCTTCTCTTGTCTTTTCCCCTCCAGCTGTACATGTCCCAAACCCAGTGTAGCGAGTATCTGGCAGGCTCTACCTTAATTAGCACATGCACAAAAAACCACATCACCAGTAATTTTTTTTTAAGCATCCAGCTTCCAAAGTAAAGTTTCACAGAGCTGGTTGTATGAATGGGGATAAACATTTGCAGAACTGACTGATAACATTCAGACTCCAATACCACCAGAAGGAGGACTTTTGGCTGAATAAAGAAAGCTACTCTGGCTTTATAAATTCAGAGCGGGATGAATTAGTCACTAAAGCTCATTGATTTGAGAAACCCAAGTAATGACCGGTAAAGAAACAGCCTCCCCATAAAAGGCACTCGAGGAGGCATCAATCATATGACTCAAGGCTTTCATTTATTTTTTTCTAGCTCTACGAGGTTTTTCAGTGACATTTTTAATAGGAATTTTTCATTGTTTTTCCCATGTTCTTAGGAGTGATCTTTAGGGAGCTCTAGGGTGTTTCCTTGATAATATTCAGCAATGCTCTTTCATCCTTCAAGGATGGATGCTAGTATAGTCCATTAAAAGTAGGAGAGCCCTACTTTGCATTTATTCTTCAAGGGGCTCCCAGGAAGAATATTTTCCTGCAGTCGGTGATAAGGACTCAGGCGCAGGAGGAGAAGGGACTGTGGAACCTGTTCATTTGTTTTCCCTTCGAGATCCTAAGAGAGGAAGGCAGCACCCCTCTCGCTGCTGGCTGAATAGATAGCAGTTCCACCTAGCTGGAAAAACGTCCACTGCTGTCAAGGAATTCCTCACGTGTACAACTTCACCTTTGAACTAGGTGAGGATAAAACCCAGAGAGAGGAGTTTAAGGGGCCATCCTGCCCGGCATTCTTATAACACCCGCTGCTCGGTTCTGATATACTGCAAATGGCAAAATATTTGCTCTTCAAAGTCTCCTGGATTCCCAGGGGTCTGTTCTCTTTTGCGCAGATGGATCAGTGGCATCCCGAGAGGGTTAACATCACCATTCAAGGCAAGAAAATTGCTCCCACCTTGCCTTCAAGTTTAGTGGCAGACTTTAATAGGAGCTCCCTTCCTATTAAAGGATGGAAGTTCATTTGCTTGCTGGTACAAAGCACCGCACTGCTAGCCTCCAAGGGGTTGATTCTGTCACCCATCGAGAGTTAGGGCTGTTCTGCCAGCATTTTTACAAGGAACTCCCTGACCAAGTGTTTTACCTGAAGATGTAAGCCCCAAACATCCCACCCCAAACGCTATCTGGGCAAACGAATGTACAGAGCCTCTCTCTTTCCTCACGGGGCTGCATTTTTGCTTTTTTCCTTTATTTGCCTATACAACCATTTTGAATCTGAAATTGTTATGTCGTTATGAAAAGTGTCAGTACAAAATGATTTCCTGCTTAGCTATGCTGGCTAAGAAAAGAAACTTTTTTTTTTTTTATATTGCTCTGGATTGATAATCCTAGAGATCAGAGTAGATATGATATGCTGCCTAGAGATATTGAAAGGTTTGTTTTTCCTTTGCATGAGAAAAAACAACTCAACTGCAGTTTCTAAAACACTGGTTTATTTGTGTAGCAAGATCCATGATGTGGTTCTCTCTTGTACTCCAGACTCTCCCCAGTGACTGGTCCAGAAGCAGCATTTGGGTAAGTGTAAGTGTGCCAAAAGTTTTCGTACCATTCTACCAACTCAGCCCTTTTGCAACACCCTTGTTCAGTTCCAATTTAGCAGCACATTTCACAAGCCACCAGACTTGAGATTAATCATGCATCAGAAAGTAGAAATCCTACATTTCTATATGGTCTAAAGGCGCAGTATCTAGCTCTGAAGCATTTTAGATGATGGTGGCTACAAAAGTCTTGCTGAAAATGATACGGGGGGAAAAAACTGCAAATGGAAAAATCAGCACAACGTGATGCTAATGTCTGGTTCATGATGAAACACCAAGGTTAAAAAGGAACACTTTCTATCATTTCAGACTCTGGCAACTCATGATATATCCAGAGCTTTAATACTATGTCATTTTACAGCTGGAAAAAAAATTGGTATTAGGTCTACGGAAATTACACAAGCTGGTTCACAGCTTCAGATGTTGTGCTTGCCCATGTGCTGCATGCCACCCGATGGGACAATTATTGATCTGACCCTGCAATTCTAATCACCCCACCTTCCCGTTGATTTATAGCGCAGATTCTGAGTTATAATTGAACTTGTCAAATTGCTTTTCCTCTCCGAGATGTGTAATCCACCTTATTTCCCCCACAGATTTCCAACTACCATTTTCAATAGCATTGTCAAGCTTTGATACTGCATCATAAATATATATATTTTTTTACTTAGTAGAGCAACGCTGAAGTACTTGAAAACGCACACTGTCGATATAATTTCCTTCTCGCTGTTTATGCCGGGCGTAATTTTGTACTCCTCTCACTTCAGACAAGGGAAGCCAGTTATGGCCTCAATCCTATAAGCTGTTTTACAGAGGGACCTGACATCAATGGGTGTTGGGCACAGAACAGCTTGCAGGTTCTTAACATTGTAGTGTTATGGTCTCAATCACACAGCACAGAAAGGACGGTTTGAAACGGACTTAATTTGGGGGTGTTTTTTTTGTTTTTTTTTTAAGATTTTAAAATCTGGGCAAAATTTCATCTTAGAGTGCCTCTTTAACTAGAGTCACAAAATGCAATACAAGCCGCTAATACTTCCTCAAACACTTCCTCTTTGCCAGTGCCAAATGGGTATGCCTGCATTGTTACCACATAGCTTCGACTCTCATCTCCTTTCATTTTTGTCTGCATGTCCTCGCATGGCTCGTAAATCAGTAGAATGGGCATCACTGCACTTGCTGAATGTTTATGCAATGAATCAAATTATCAATACAAATTCTATTAAAAAATCCCACGATGTCAGGGCTTCATTGGTTCCTTGGTCTGGCACTGCTTTTATGGCTCGGGTCCAAAGCTATACATCATGGAAGCCTTTGGACAAGTGCAAATTGACTATTCCTGCTCTTCTGTCCTAGAATCTTTTCACTGGCGTTCAGCATGTGCTCGTTTCCACTGACTTGAAATGGAGGAGAGGGCGCTTAGCACGTGAGAAGTCCGACTCCTGGTTCTGAACGGTAAGATTGCATGGAAGAAGACAGGCAACCACTGGAATTCAAGGCCATAAAAATCTTCTGCTTGTTCTGTAATCTAGGCACCTCGAAAGGAAACCCTTTGGGCCTATGACGGAGAAACAGAGCTCAAAATAAAAAAGCCACACACCGTTACCAAAGTAATGTTGTGCTATGAAGACAGACATGCACATTGTATTGGTTGAAGTTTAATATATGCATCTAAAGCATCCAAGTCATTAAAAACCCTGGGTTAAATCTACTTGTAGAAGTGAGAGGGAATCAGAGGGGGGAAACCCACCCCCCCACAGCAGCACTAGTATTTGCTCTTGTTATGTTTAGCCCAGTTAGATTTCAAAATGCAGAGAATTGCCAAACAGCTATTTGATTAGTTTTATCCATCTAGGCTGGGATAATTAGTAAATGCCTAAGAGATGAAATTTAAACATGCCAACCAATCACTCCTCTTCAAGAGCTTCCCAGGAACATTATACAAAGCAATTATCTTTACAAGATAACCACTTTCAAGGCTCTTTTTGCTTTTTTTTTTTTTAAATTTTTTCCCTTAAATCCCTTTAAAATATTTAAGCTGGCTATAAAAAGATGTAAAAATTTACAAGCTTGGGGTCTTCCAATAATAATATTGATGTAATTTTTAATTCCTTTTTTTCATATGCTTCCTCCCTCAGAACTGGTGCATGGCTTTCTTCCCATTTTTTTGGGTGAAGATCATCCACACCATCAGGTAGGACCCGCCTCTCATTTTCTCGAAGCCCCATAGGGCAACAGGGAAAACGGAAGGGACTGGCGTGTGTGCGAGACGAGGAGTCACTTCGACTTCACGATAACGATTGGGGCCGCTCTAATCTCACTCCCAAGCAGTGATGTAATCAAAGCAGTTCCACCAGCGTCAATGCCATGATGTCAGTTTCCAATCCGAGGTGCTCAAGTTATTCTTTGATATGATTTTATGTGCGCAGAAATACATACACACATAGCCCTGGGGAATAGTTTTTTAAAGGATGGAGTATGAATACAACGATGGACTCAAAGAACCACTGCCAAGCTGAATGACTTCTAGGCCTTCTGATGTTGGACAGAGTCCTTTGAAACACTTTTAGCGAAGAGGAAAATGTTATGTAAGTGCTGCATCACTTGATTGAAAGGTTTCATTTAGACGAGTCCTAATATCCACAGGCTTTTACTTCACAAATTTTAAAAGACTGTAACTAGCAGAACAGACTTGGCTACGGTGCGTGAGTATGTTACCAGGCAACACGTGGAAGTGGACAGCAACACTGATAATCCATCCTGAAGTAATTACATTTTATAATTAAAGATTACTGTAAATCCAATAGATCCCAATAGGAACTGAAGCAATTTACAGACACACTGGCAAACCTGTCTGTTTTAAAGCAGCCATGTTAGCTTCTAACCTTGAATAAAACGCTAAGGGAGAGGGAGAGTTTTTCATTTAACCAGCATTCAGACACCTGACAGCCATAACAGGTCTCATTTCTCTAGGCTATAGGCAGATCTTTCCCTCATTTAAATAAAGTTAAACACATGCATTGCATTAATCTCTCTCAGCCCCAAGGTGGTGAGTACCCAAGGTCTGAACTCGGGGCAGGACTCCTGGGTTGAAATCATGGCCCTGTGGAAGCCGGTGGTAAAATCCCATTCCCTGCTCTTCCGCTATCTCCAAGTCCTTCTCAGCTGCTCTGGGCCTCACTCCACCCATTTGGAAAATAGGGATGATATTACCCCAGGAAAGTGGTGAGGAATAAGACATAAAAGTGCTCCTACCCAAGTGACTATGCATGGCACTAGTACATGTACAAGTGTAATTAAAGCTAAATGATTTAGTTCTCCGTGCCTCCGGCAAGGCAAAATTAGTCATCCCAAGGATTTCATAGAGATGGAAGCAACAGGCAGAGGGGCGAAATGCCACATCCAAGCTATACACGCTGTAATCCTGACCTGGCCACCAGCAACTTCAGACCCACTTAATTTGCAGCTGAACCCACGTGGTGCAGGGGCAGGAGCCCAGTAAAATTGGGTCCAGATGCCTAACTGGGAACACATGGATTAAAGCCATGTTATGTCAGGGGTGCAATACAGTTCATCTACACACGTTAACGCCCTGGAGCAGAGCTGCAATGCACAGATTTTAAGGTCATAGCTTCAATCTTCCTACATAGCACAGGTTACAGTATTTCACCCAGCAATTCCCGTCTCAAGCCCAATTCCTCACAACTGAACTGCAGCACAGCTCTGAGAAGCCCACTCGGCGTAACACAGTTGAGGTTTTCCTGAGCGGTTCCATCTGTGACGACCCATCCGATTCTTCCTTCAGCGCTGAGCACAGGCTGGCGTTTTCAGGCTCGGTTGTCGGCCCGTGTCTACAACCGTTTCCCTGTGCGCGAGCCCTTGGTAACAGCTTGCAGAGCTGAAATTGAAACTCTGCCAAATCTGCCACAGTGTAAATAGGCTGGCGGATACTTCAATTATTAGACATTAGGCAGATACTGTAAATAATTTGCTACATGTATCTTTATCTGCCAAGTTAATGTAATAAAGCGGTGTTCAAACAAGAGGTGGGCAGGGGAGTTTTCTACCTAGGACTTTTGTAGCGGAATTCATTTTCAAGGAACTAAGGTTGGTGGCTTTTGCTCCACCACTTATTGTTATTTTTGGCTTCCTTCTATTGAAGCAAACCCCAAATGAGGCCAGGAGAGACCAACAAAAGGAACAGAAACTTTGAATGGGTGAGTTTACAGTTTAATTTAGCAAAGAAAATGAAAGCAGGGCGTGCACCACACTCTTGACTTGCGGTTCGCACTTGGAGCAAACCAAGTCTACAACCAACACCACTGCAACGAGCTAGCGGATGGGCCTGGTTTCCCTGACCTCTGTTTTAGGCTGCAACGGAAACGCATGGTTGTTGTCCACGCCCTGTGCTGCTAACTGCTAGGAGAGATTTTCTTCTCATATCAGCAACCAGGGTGTGTGCTTCTGTAGAGAAGGTTCGTGGAAGTGGTAGTGACACCGAGTGGGTAAAACGTACAACACGGTGACAGCTGTGAAATCACAAGCCGCTGCAGCCGTGCTATGTTCCCTGGCGCGCACAGCACCTTTCGTCCGAGGTCCACAAAACACTTTGAAGCTCATGTTAATGGCTTACATCACTGCCTCCAGCAAAGCAGCCAAACATCCCCGTTTTCCAGATGAGTAGACAAGTGAATACAAGAGTAATACCGCTTGTTGCCAATCTTAACAAGGGCCATCTGTAATGAATGAAGCCCCACCGCATTCAAGGCAAAGACATGCATTATTCCCATTTTACAAAGAGAGAACAGGAGCCCACAGCAACAAGGTCATGAGCAGAGTGACAGAGACAGACACAGGACCCAAGAGTCCGTCTGACATGCAGTCCCCTGCTAGGAAAGCTGAATGAAAGAAAGAATGTCTCAAAACACAATTAAACTCACTCCTAATTAAATGCCTAATGCAACTGGATTTCACCATGCCAAAGGGGGGGGTGGGGGAGTCTTTAAGTGGGGCTACATCAGGCATTAAGTCCCAGCTGGGTCCATCTGCATCTAAAGTAGGAAACATCTCAGCAAAGCAGTTAATTTTGCAGTTAAAGTTTCTTAATGAAATGGTAGATTGCAAAAAACCGACGGCCCTATTTTGGGGGGAATGAATTTGTGAATCTAATGCCAAGCAGAGAGTGCTTTAAATCACAAGGGAGGAAAATGATGGTAAGACTCCCTGAGGTCCCACAGCTGAAGCTTTGGACAATTGTTCTAGGTCTCTCCTGGCACCAGAAAGAGGAAGGCAAAGATGTGTTCCACACTTCTAGAACTGATCTAGCACAACAGCCACTAGACATAAAAGAGAGGATGGCTCTGCTCGGCTGCTCTTGAGTTTATTCCCTCTTGCGACTGCTCAAGTACTTGAGGTCTCGAGGTTTATAAAAACAAAATAACAAACTTTCACAAGAGGCTGAGTGCATTCCCAATTTGCTCGGAGCGACAGAGGCCTGGAAGAAGCAATCTTATTAAACTTGAAGACTGATTTCTTTTGCAGATTGGTCCTCCAGCAGTAATTTTGCCCACTGCAAGCACTGGGGTCAGTTTCTAGGATCAGAGCTAACTACAGAGTTGGTGATGCAGATAAAGTGGGAGATTTTGCTCTGGCAAATATGCAGAATACAAATGAGAGGGGGAAGCTCGAAAGACTTAAGAAGGAAAAGGAATGTAACAGCGTATGAATTCATGAGAAATTAATTTAAAACCACCAGGGTAATTATTAGCTCTCCTCCGATTATTACTACTGAATGGATGAAAAAAATAACTATTATTTCAGCAACTTCTATGTAATGAAGACATTAGCAAAGAACCTGGATTTCTGGTTCTTTCAGAACCTAGTCTTCTTTCATCCACTCACACGGACAGCAAAAATTGGAACAGGAAGTGCTGGAGTCCTATGGATTTGGGTTCACTGCTCCCAGGTATTTAATATACAAAACAGAATTCCCAAATTAATAAACTGAGAAGTATTTTCTCAAGTTTACAAAGTTTGTTATCTACAACTTAAGGCTCCCCAAGTGGTAGGCCACAGATAACACCAGTCCTCTATCCTCCTCCCCACACTTCAGTGAGGATGCAAGAATAAGTAATTTTTAAGGTCTGACAAAGGCCATTGGGTCCAGGAAGTCGGGAAATCACCAAAGTAAGGAAAATGTTTGGAGAAGTTACTGTGTGCTCACTTACACAGACACACAATGTGAAGTCATGCCAAACACCAACAAAAATACCAACAAAACCCATACCTTTACACTGTATGGAAACCACGGCATTGAAGTATCCCAAACTGTGCTGGAATTCACCAGAGATTTCAGAAATCCTTGGATGGGCTGGTGTTTGAGGTGCAAAGGTCCTATCCACAAAAGAAATATTTCTCCTGACATCTGCAGAACGCTACAAATCGTTAACTTTACATCCCAAACATTACATGGGGCTTCACTTCATAAACTTATTTTGCTGACGTACTTGCAAATTAGAAGATGTTTGCAAAACACTGCAGCTCCATAAAACAACCCTTTTATAGCTATTGCCGGGGGGCTGTACAAGCACAAGGTCTGAGACAGACACCAAAGGAGAGCACTACACTTCAGAGGCTGCTTCATTATTTAGATTCTTTGAGTGTTTCCGATTATGTTGCTTCATAATACCTCCTCTCTTCTGAGCTGCTAGTCTTTTATGCTGGCAAGCCTTGAATAAAGATGTACCTTCTTTATAATTGTGTTTCTCTGAAAATACAATCTTGAAAAAAAAATTCTCACTCCTGGGTCTTGTACCAGTAGAAGTCAGGCAGGAAATTCCCCTGGCTCTTAAGATTTTTGGCCCTGTGATGCAGCTGTAGGCTGACTTAAGGGGATCTGACATTTCAACCAGCTTCTTCCAAGCATGTTCAGCAAGTGGTGTTCTTTAGCCTTCAATGAATAAAGAATAAAACAAAAACACAAAGAATAAAACAAAAACTCTAAGACAGCAACACTCCAAATGAATCGCAGAGCGTGATTACTTAGGGGCTGAGCCCACAACGCTCTCCCCTCACCAAACACCCACAAATTTTAAAGAACAGTGGTGAGGAGATACACAAGTATTTTGCCATATGATTTTTCAGAGCTACATTATAACCATCGTTGCAGATTTTTCACTTCTGGAGAAGCAGCATCTCAAGGGATATTTCAAAGGATGGTGTAGCAATAACTTAACACACAGGGGCATACTGCAAGGACAGAGGAAGATGCCTAGAATTCTTTTTCCTTAACCAAAAGGTAGGAAAAATGCCTTCCAGAACCCATTGGGTCTGACTACTCAACAGCCTGTAGGATGCATCCAAAAAGATTAGTTACAGAAGGGACATGCTGCAGGAAGAAATCCAAGAATGGAAAAGACTTGTGGTTCCTCAGTCTCAGATGCAGAATTACGGCAGAAACACTCTCTGGATATTGAATCCAAGTGCCAAGAAAGACAGAACATGGACCATAAACCTCTATTTATATGCCTGCCATTCAGCCATCCTGAGACAAGTGAGTAACACCACCTTACCTGAGCCCAAATGAATCCGTACACAACTAAGGCAGGGAACAGTAATTTAATGTACTCCAGTGATCCCTGGCTCCACGGCAGCATTGCTACCCATGATACCAATGTGGAATAAAACCAGAAAGAATTGGCTGGACAGCCCAAAGGGCTCTGGCTCAACCAGTAACATTTCAAAAGTTTTTTGGTTTTTTTTGTTTTGAACCCCCCCCCCCCAAACACAATGGCACAATAGCAGGCCCATGAACACAACTATCCTTGTTGGATTCCTAGAAGAGTTCAGGTTTCTTCTGACACCAACATAGCACCAGGGCTGGCATCATAAAGAACAGAGCTGTAAACTGGCAGGCTAGTTAAAGAAAGAAATTAAGAGAGGGAAGATGGAGAACAAGTTCTCCCCCCTTTACTCCTGCTTCATGTGGAGAGGAGCAGAAGAGGAAGAAAGCATCTGTAGTGAAGCTGCCTCCCACACAGTCCAAAGGCTGGAGAGGAGAGCAAAGGCTGGTCCAGAATACACGCAGGGGAACCAGTTGTCTACATCGTGCTTCAGCCCAGCCCTGGATGGCTTAAAATAAATGATCTGGAGGAGGACCATTAGCTTGATACCATCTTGTTGGCTCATCTGTCTTTGCTTCAGGTGAAGGACCGGAGGATGGCTGTCCACTCCCTGTCAAAAGTTGCTTGCGATGTCAACTTCCAGAGGGTGAAGGAGCAATTCTCAAAGATTAGCCAGTCTTCAGGGATTGATCCACTAGTTTATCACAGATACCAATTAGTAACAGAGCTAGAAATTATCTATCCTGCAACCTTTCCATTGTGCACTGTCTGAGTTGGTACTCAAGGAAAACATGAAACTCCTGGAGCACAGTAAGAATTTATTAGCCAGAAACTGATAGACTCCTCTAGGAGTATCTTGGTCAACAATAAATCAGAGAAATCAGCTTTCAAATACTGGATCTTTAATAAAATATGAAGTTCCCAGACTGGATGTTAGAACAGTCAGAATGTGGCTGCCAGAATGAAGGGGGATTCGCTTTCATTTAGTCTGACCTCCAGTCATGGGAGGTACTAGGGCTTGGCCCTGGCATAATCCCAACACTACATTAGATGGTCATCACACTACCAAGATTAATGAACTGCTAAAAGGGTAAAGCTATGAAAGGCAATTTAGAGATGTACATAAGCCAAGCGAAAGAAACCTAAGGATTCCTAGAAATTAGAGGCAGAAAACATCTACTCACACATTGTCCATTGTCAGTACAGACCTGCCCCTCTCTGTACCTCTTCTACTGTTTGGTTTACACTAGCTTTAAACATCCCATGCAACAAACTCCCATGACTTCCTGTAGAAATCTATTTCACACACAATTAAATCTCACTGTTAGAGTTTTTTCCTTTAGTCTTAGAAAACCAGAGAACAACAAATGGAAGGAAAAGATAGGTATCTAGATTTTTTCCCCTATGTGAGTAAACACTTTTAAAAATACAGAATTAGACTCGGCTACCTGTATACCCAGGAAAGATCCATACTGGAGGAAGAGGAGGAGTAACTGATTTTCATGGAACCAGAAGAGACTCGGAACAGATTTCTAATGAAGATTTGGTTCAAAGTCATTGCAGCGTTCAGAAAGTAGGAAATCCTATTTTGGTTTCACTGCCGGAAAACAACTTCTAAAGAAGCATCAGAAAATAAGCTCTGGTGCTTAGGTGAAGCTAGTACATTACCACCTGTGAAAAGTAACCTATTTTCATAACCCCAGAAGGCAGCTGTGCTCACAAGCTCAGGACGATCAGCACTGCAATGCAAGATGAAGGCTCTGGAAAAGGAACCAGAGACCTCATTATTTCCAGTGAAGGTTTTTTCTCTGCTAGCTGGGCTGCTTGCACACAGAGTGGGAGGGTTTCAAGGTAAGTGCAGGATGAGTAAGCACTAATGCACGATTATCATCTTCTTACTTCCCAAAGTACAGTACATGGCTATGCACTTTCTCGACTGGCCAGGGAAATTGTGTTAATGCAACCAGAGCAAAATCCCTGTTTTATACACTGCTCCTGGAAAGATACTAACACGGTTCCAATTCTCAGCACAAACAAGGATTTAGCACTCTGCCATTCTGCCCCTGGAATCAATTGAAGTCGACTCACCGACTGCGTACCAAACAGCATCCGACCCTTACGGCACCGACACTTCCGACAGAACGCCAAACAGAGAGCTCTTAAGAGCAGCTGGCATTTGAACAGTCATTTGAAATGTAAACCACTAATTAGTGCTAGGCATTGCTTTCAAAGCCTTTGCCCAAGTTACTCCTCCCAAAACTTTTTTTGATTATACCCGACCTACCACTCAGTCTGTTGAGGAACAGAGATCAAGTGACAAGTCCAAACCCACAGAGTGGAAGTATCAGAGGCAGGCTTAGAACCAGTTCATTCCTGGCTCCCAGGTAAATCACAGCCAGCAAAATAATTAGCCCAAATAAATAAGTGAGAAAACAGGGGGTTTTTTGTTTTGTTTTTTCTTTCCTTCAAGGATCTTCTCCTTCCTTGAATTCCATTTGAATCAATGGAGAAAACTCAAACACACTGCACGGCTATATGATAGGGACCCAGCAAAGGGGCTTTTGCTTCAGGACAATCTCAACAAACAATTTGTACTTGTATAGCTCCCCAAAGAATAAAGCACTTTGGAAACATTAGTTTCCGGCTAATGGAATTAGCCAAGCACAAATTGTACCCCTTTTACAGATAAGCCCACAGAAAAATTAAGACTAAAAATCTGATAAAAGTCTTTAAAAATCTATGTCCTGAACACTCCTGATTGATCAAACCTAGATTTCTGTACAACCTTTCACCACCTTAGCTATTTGTTTTGTACCTTTATTTCAGTGTGTATAATGAAAATGGATTATTTACCCCATTTTGCTTTCTGGTCTGCATACATTAGGAAAACATTTCAAGATCTAGGTTAACCAGTGCAACGGAATTTTTTCCCCCGGTTTTAAAAATAAATCAAAATATGTGCATTACCAGATTATAGAAACCCCCCCCCCTTTTTTTTTTTGTAAAAAATCTGAAGCATTGGGCAATATTTATCCAACAGTGTCCCTCTGTCTGTTGCCTAAGACCACACAGGGAATCTGTAGGCAGGAGTGGAATTCAGAATGAAATCTTCTGTTCCAATTCATACTGTATCTCTAATAAATGGGTAACAGTCTAATGACTAACACTTTTAAAACCTAGCATTAATAGGAGATGGTTATTACCCAGTCTCCCTGTGCTCCTGCTGTGCTTGCTTTACTGCATTTGTGTTGGGACCATCATACACAATGCACTCCCATTATGTACAGATCACTGACACACCAGGCCATGACAGCTCCTTTGGAGCCCTTCCAAAATATTGTGTCATAGATAAACCATAATAGCTATGGGAATACTGTGGAAAGGCAACAACCGCAAATGCATGTTGACTCCACACACCAAACAGCCTTTCTACAATTCCCAGTTTAAGGCACTTTTGTTCGAGTCATCACTCAAATTTAAAAAGGGGGAAACACCCCAAACAAGATTTGCCTCCCTGTCCAAGTGGTAAATTTTCCTTTTAGAAATAAAGTACAGACCCATCTGAAACTGCAAGATACAGCTTCATTCTTCCCACCACCCCCTCTATTCCTTTATTTTAAGGCAACCTCATTTTATTTTATTATGTATCTAATGATTCAAACAAAGCCATAAAGGCTAAGAAGAATGTTTGGCAACATCTTGTAAACTCCAGCAAAGGATCAAATGAAGAACAGCGCGCTCAGAAACAGTTCTCCCATTCAGGGGCGGATTTAATTGTTGATTATCAAATTAATCAAGAACCTATAAATATTTTGCGTAGGGAGATTGTCAGGCGGTTAAAATCTCATGTAGCAGCAAATGTGTGCCATTATACATGCAGTGCAAGAATAACCGATTAAAATCATGAGAGTAGGTTACAGACAAGCTCTGGCTCCCATCTAACTCCACTGCTCCACAGCCCTCGCCTTTATAGCTGAGGCAACCTGATGAAGCTCCATGTATTTACTGAACTAATTCAGCAATATGTAGGTCCTTATGCATAACAGGCTTGTGTGTGTCCTGGAAACGCGTTTACCCATGTCCAGGGTTTGTGTTCAGTCATTATCTGTAATCTGTCTGGAGAGGTCCATGCTCTAGCAATTTTGCTTTTGTGTGAATAGTGCATTGTCTTTAAGCAGCAGCTTATAAGCCAGCCTTACACCAAATGTAGTTGCTTTGAAATGAGTGCTCTCAGTGTTCAGCTTTTACAGCAATGAGCAAATGTTTACTGACAAGCTACAATACCTTGAAATTCTGAAATACCCTTGACTATAGCAGGAGTACTGGGCACTGCTCTATCTTTAGCATCTTTAGAGCACAGCATCCTGCAAAACAGGCTATAGAAGGAAAATATTTTCTGTGTCTGTGCATTACCTCTATAGGACAAAAATACTTGTAGTCAATTAGCCATGTACCCTACAGCCAAATGAGGCATTCACAGCTTCAGACAGGTTAGGCCTAATTTTGTTTGCATGAATCCACCAGGGACTAGTGAAGCACAAAATATACTGGATGCACCATTCAGGGGAATTTACTATATAGTGCCCTTTTTCATGGGTTCAGTAAATAAATGCAAGAGTAAAGAGAGTACAGTGTAAAGGAAAATTCCAGCCAGCTGTCTAGCACTCCACGTTGCAGTGGAGTCCTCTCAAAAGCAAGATATTTTTCCCCCTTGAGATGGAATTATGGTTTGATCACAATATAGTGAGACAGATTTTCATTCCGTTTCAGTATAAGGAGTGCTTTACTAGAACAGTCTTCTCCACCTCTCTCGCTCATAAAACACTCACGCAATATCAGACCAGCACATAAGATCTGAAATCTTCTGAGAACCCAAGCCTGAGAGATGGGTTTGGGAGAGCCTACTTCCAGCTAGAGCTTCCACTGGCACCAGACAACTCATCAAGCTGGAAATGTGTGCAGGCCATCTGATGTGTGCTACCCCCAAATTAGGCCTGTTGCTTGGCTCCGCATAGAAGGACACTGAGGGAGAGGGGCAAGAGGGAGACGAAAGATGACTAGACTCTGGTGGATAATGGAAATACACAGCATTTTACTAGTGGGCCAATTGTAACCTAATGTTAACGATTGATTTGAGCCCTTCATTCAGTTAATTGGTGTTAAATTTCCAGGCATCCAAGACTGAATTGAGTCTCAGAAGTGAATTCTCCTCCCAGCAGATGTCAGGATTGTGGAACAGATTAAAGGGACAATACAGGGCACTTCCCCAGCAGCTGCCCATAACAAACCTCTTCTATTTAATCCACAACAGAATTATCAGGTAGGATTTTCCCAGTGGTGATGTGTAGGGGGTGCATGTGCACCCCCTGATGGCCACACTCACTGCTTAGGCGATGGGCAGGCGGGAACACCAGTGCCCCCCGACAAGCGCTGGCCGATTGCTGCACTTGCTGCAGCTGCAGTGATCGACCAGTGCTTGCCCCCAGAAGCAGCTGCAGTAAATGCAGCGATTGGCTGTCACAGGATCGCCCGGGGGGGACCCTTCTCCTCGAGTCAGCGGGACTGGTCATGGGGGGAAGGGGAAGGAGAGGGCACATGCCCCCCCTGACTAAGGCAGCACCAGTCACCCATGGGTTTTCCAAAGCACCTAAGGGAACTAGGCACGCAACTCTGACTGTTAGCTAGAGTTCAGTACCTAATATAGGGTTCCTATTTCCTCAAAATTGTTTAGTGGAGACAAACCATCCGGACGGCTACATTTAAAGTAGACGCAGATCTACCTTCCTAACCACCACCTGCAGTGGTTCATTCAACCACAATTACTGAAAATATCAGAGGATGAGATAGATTCTCACTCTCAGTCACAAAGGCCCAGATGCTCAAAGGTATTTAGACACCTACATACCCCTGAGGACTGCGACCAAAGGAAGAATGTTTTCTCTGATGGCAACAATTCTTGGACTTTTAATGATCAGAATCTGGAGAGTCAAAGTAAATGTGCTGTTAGAGCCATGTTAAAACACACAAGACAGCAGGGTGCAGTACATGAAGGTGGGGACAAGAGCATAAATCATAATTAAAAAGGCTACAACATAAATAGATTTTAACTACTGCCAATAAAAGGAAACCAAACACATGTCAGAGAGAAGCAGAGTCCCAGCACAGGACTAAGAACGAGGAGCTCCCAGGTTCCGATCTTTGCTCTTACCTAGCGCCCCTCTTTCAAGTCAGGCCTTGGAACCTCACTTAAAACTTGCTTTTTCCTATGTTATTAATGCCACCTTCCTTAATTACAAAACCAGCAAATCTTCCTTGTTTAGGATGCTTGTTTTGCTGTCTGCATTTTGCACAGCTGCCAGTGAAGGCAGTTTCATACTGGTTTAGAGCCAGTTTTTCTAGGTCAGCCTCTCTCAACCTGTGGGTCGTGACCCAAAAGTGGGTCGCAAAAAATATACGAAAGGGTCGTGTACAAACTTGAAAAAGGGAATCTCCTTTAAAGGAGAAAAAAAGTGTGGGAAACTGTGGCTTTTACCTTGCAAGCAGGCAGAGCTCCAGCCAGCGAGGGGCTGCATGGGGCCCCCCAATGGCCCACACACTGGGAGCCTGGGGGCAGCAGGTCCAGAGTGAGGGGCACTAGGTCAGGACTGGCCACTGATGTTCACAAATGGGTCCTGGTACAAAAAGGATTGAGAACTGCTGCTCTAGACCCTTATTCCTACCTGGGCTGAAGCACTAGCAGTGTTGCCCTACTCAGCTCCAGAACACTGAGGAACGCTGCTGTTTCTTTTCCACTGGTTGTCTTCCCACCGCTTTCCCCCTCATTAGCCCCACAGAGTGCAGGCAGCACCAGGAGAGCAGGCTGCATTCGATTTTGCCTCATCCATCAACCAAACTGTCAGTTGAGCTCCAGCTGCAAAAACTTTATTACTGGTTATGATGCAAGAGGCTGAGACCGCACAGCTTGCGTGTTCCAGTGATCACAGGGAGTTTTGCAGTCGTGGCCGTTGGGAAGGGGAGGGAGGGGCAAAGATTTTGGGCTTGTCACTGAGCCAACCTGGGGTAGGAACTGTTGACAGAAGAAAGATGGAATCCCACTGTGTCGTTCTTACAACCCTATTCCGAGTCCAGGCACATTTGGATTTTTGAATATCAATCGCTAGTATTTGGCATATTTTAAAAATCAGCTATTCCCCGAGGCCACGCTTGATCAATTATACAATTAATGTGTTTTTCAAAGACCGGTTTAGGAGATGAATTATCCCAAGCCCTTTCGGTTGCTTAACATGCAGAGTTAGGGGTGCTGTCATTTGTTTTTTATTGCAGTTTTCTCCAAAAGGTCAGAGCTCCTCCTGTACCATGCTGTCAAAAGTAACACACAGCAGCACATCCCAGGTAATTCTCTAGATGACCACTGGCCTTTTGCAGTTAGCAGTCTGTGCAAGGCACGTGCTTTCTTCTTGGAGGGGGAAAAATTGACTTCATTGGCTTTGGAATTTAAATGCAGAAAGCAGAACATGAGGCGTCTGCCCACTCTACCAACTTTTACTTCACTGCATTAATTGGAAAAAACATACTAGTCAACTAAGTTCGCTGCAGTACTGCAATTACTTCTTTTAATTAGTGACATCAACAGTAGTCTGCATCCTATTTCAGCTTGGCAGTCAAAACTCCAGTTAGTGAGAATTACTGTTTACATAATTCCAATGCTGCAAGCAAAAGGAGCCAAATCCATCTTAGCTCTTTTATCTGCACAAGCATTTGGTGCCTCTGCTAGTACTCTGACGTGTCCCAAACACAGCACAGTAAAAATGATACCACTTGGGCCAGTTTCACCCAGGAAACAGAAACATACTGACAGTTAAAAGCGGCTGAAAAGGCTGTGGTGGAACGTACCTTCCAAACACATCAGCTCAGTGCAGCGGGGAGGCTGGAACACACCCTCCTTCCTGGTCCAAGTGTCACCAGGCTCTGAGGGGGCACAGACAAGGAGATAAGCCTGGCTTCTAGCAGCCAAAGCAGGTAGGAGGAGTGAATTTCCAGCTCATTAGACCATGATACCAAAGCTGAAGAGCGAAGTCCAGAGTAGAGATCCAGAAACAGTCTGCCGGTAAACTTCTGCATCCTTTTCCCTGAGCTGCTTGGAAAGGACACCTTGTATTCCCAACTAAAACAGCATCCCTGGTCCCACATCACGTTCCAGGTTTTTCACATACGACACCATGCATTCTACAAGCCCTGTTCATACCCGTCATCCCTGCACCCTGGAGAATGAGCTCCATGTAATGCAAGAACAACCTGGTGGTGGGGGGAAGAAAGAGCCTTGAATGGCAGACAATTTGGAGTAAATCTGAGTAAATTATGGGGCTTGAAATTCTTGGAGGACAGAGAATTACCTACTGCTAAAGCATATCACTCTTTAACACACTCGCCATGCAGCTACCTTGCACAACCAAATGAGCAGCAATTAAGAGCATGGGGCCCAGAATGCCACACTTAGCACTTAAAGGATATTGCTGACGACTTTGCTAGTTTCCTCTGGCCCATGTTACCCTCTTTTGTACTGGGTTTTATCTTTTCCCCTTTCTTGTTTCCTTGTGGCTTTGCCATTTCTCAAAAATAAGACAAGTTATCTCTTCCTCCGTGCACAATCCCCTTCCTGTTTTGTACATTCTGCTCCATCGTCTAGCTTCATAATGAAAGACTGGGGTGGGGGGAAATGAGTCTGGGCACTTTGCACGATTAAATGCTCTGTTCAAAGAGTAATTACTACTGGGCACAAAACTAACGTATGAATTTTGATCCCTGAAAATCTAACTTTGCAATCTAGTGCTAATTATGGATGCATTATAAGCAGGCAGGTCTGAATACATTCAGGCTGCTAAATATTAATCCCATATTAAATATTAAACGCAGATAAATGATCTAGTCCCAGTAACGTTTAAAAAAAGCATGTGTTTTTTGTGTGTGTTTGTTTTGAAAGGGAATCGATGCTGAGCTGTGTGCTCACATCAAGTTGTTCCAGGGAAACTGGGAGCCTGCCTGCGGGGTCTCAACACATACAAAAATCCTTAACTTCTAGCGCATGAAAGAACAAGATATTTTGATACCCTGCAGCACAGAGCGAGAGGACGGGTTCAATCTCTCCCAGGATCACAAAGAAACCTAGCACCTCTGGGTGTGTTGCGTCTGCCTGCCTGGCAGTGGAGCTGGAACGCTCCCAGTATTGCAGCTTTTGGTTTTAAGGACTGACAAATATCAGCAGCACAGGAGAGCTCTAAAGCAGCATGTCCTTAAAAGGTGGGTTACATGGAGGGCTCGTCAACTCCAATATCATCCTTTTATTTCTTTCTCTGTTCAACCTGAGGCTGTACGAGTACATGCTGGACGCCTACGGCTTTAGCTAAGCAGCAAACCCAGGAAATTAATACTCTGCTTAATTAAATCTACGAGTGCTACTCATTGGCATCTTCTGCCTTACTGAGATTTGCTCCACGTTTGTTACCCATCACCGCAAAAAAAGATGCGATAAATTCTCCCGCTATGCTGGATCTACAGCTCCCGGTTAACTAGGTCACAGATCGCACTGCAACATTTGCAAGCTTGCCAGGCTTTACACACAAACTAGGGGCACTCAGCCAAATCCTGTCCCCAGTTACACCCATGTAACCCAGCGGATACACAGACATGGGCGACGTGGATGATGGAGGCACCCTTCGGTCCTCGGTTTCTAGGTAACAAGTCCTGAACCAGTGAGACAGCAACATGATGCATAGGTGCAGAGGATCCCCAACCTCATCCCTCTTGTCTGCCTCACGCGTTTCTATTAAGCCCTATGCAGCCCGTTCCCGGGGCCAGCGCGAGTCAGATCATTTTCCAGCGCTTCGTCCCATCTAGATTTTTAAGAGGTCCCAAGTGACCGAGACTCCCGCACACTTTAACGCGACCCCCGCGGGGAAGTTTTCCCTCTTTCCCAACCTGAAATTTCTCTTGGCTTCATTTCACCGCAGTTACATCCTTTTAAAGCTACCCTCACCTTTCCACCCAGGGTCTGGAGAAAACAGATGCGGGCGCGGACAGGATGAAAAGTCAGAACTGTCCACCCCAGAGGGGGGGAGAAAACAGATGTGGGCATGGACAAGATGAAAATCAGGATGGTGGGACCAGCAGAGGGTGGGGGGGAAAAGGATAAGCCACCCCATGAAAGGGGAGCACCCAAATTCCCTGTTGAAAAGAAGCCGAGAGGTGATGGTGGCGATAAAAGAGGGAGTGGGAAAGAGATCGGGGGTCTGGAAGGGACCGAGGATGAAGGGGAAGCAGGGCGAGGGGACCCCATGGCAGAGCTGGGGGGGGGCGGCAGGGCAAAGGGACCCCACAGCAGAGCTGGGGGGGAGGCAGGGCGAGGGGACCCCACAG
>NW_005841927.1:1333251-1357043 GCF_000455745.1 Alligator sinensis
GGGCGGCTGGCCCCGCCCACTTGTTTACCACACTGCCCGGTGGGGGGGAGGGAGGAGCTTCTCCCCGAGCGGGCATTCCATTGGCCGGTTGAAGTGCCCCCTCTGCGCTGTGATTGGCTGAGGGGACTCGGCGCGTTCAAACGGAGCGTGTGAAGGGAGGGGCAGCCGTGACGAGGGCTGGCTCCCCAGGGGGCGGTGCTTCGTAGGGGGCGGTGCTTCCCCCAGCGTGCCTGGGGCATGTCGTTCCCAGCGTACAACGCTTCACCCTAGCCAGAGCATCCCTGAGGGGCAGCGAGGCCCGGAGGGCCCTGGGGTACGGCCCTTCCCAGCATGCAATGCTCCCCGAGCCACAGCATGGCCTTTCCCAGCATGCAATGCTCCACCCTCCCCAGAGCATCCCTGCCCAGCAGGGCATTCCACTCCACCCACTGTCCCTGTGGTATGGCCCTTCCCAGCATGCACTGCTCCCCGTAGCCAGAACATGGCCCTTCCCAGCATGCAATGGTTCCCCCTAGTCAGAGTGCCCCAGGGGTACAGGCCTTTCCCAGCATGCAATGCTCCACCCTCCCCAGAGCATATCCCTGAGGGTCAGCATTCCAGCCTACTCAGTGTCCCCAGGGGTACGGCCCTTCCCAGCATGCAATGCTCCCCCTCGCCAGCATCCCAAGGGCTTGGCCCTTGTGCTGCACCGCGCCCAGAGCATCAAATGCGCGCGCTGCCTCCCAGCCTGGACCGTTTCATTGCTCCGTAAGTGCCTTGAGAGGATGACATCTCTCAGTCCGCCATGTTCCGCCCCTCCTGGGAGGCAGAGCTCCACCCTGCCCCAAGCACTGAGGAGGGGTGGCGGGCGCCTCCCTGCAGCCATCTGCCCACCAGCCTGCCGTGCTTCGGCTTGCCCTGAGCCCAGCAAGCGTCACCCCACATGGCTCTGAATCCTTTAGATGACGGACTCTCCGAGCACGCGCCGCTCCGTGTGGTCACTACCGAGCAGAAATTCCCACCAGGGCTCCATCCTAAATCTCCGATGGGACTGTCCCAATCCAAGCCATGATGAAAAGATGAGGTCCCTGCAACCAGCGCACGGCCGTGATTCATTTGCCTCTCCGCAAAGAATACAATGGTTTGCTTTGAACCCAACTACCCCCAGGCAGATCGGTGTGTCTCAGCATGCAATACTCAGTGGTGACTGAGGGTGACAGAAATGGCTTGGAGAGAAATCACTGCACCTGGAGTCTCCTCAACTTCTCCTTCCAAAACAGCAAAAACAACCCAACTTGAGAAAAGACAGATTTCTACGCAGTTACGAGGGAACGACAGCACTCGGAACAAAGCGATTCCCACATGGCATCACAGCAGCAGTCCCAGGCCTTGTCTGTGACAATGAGCAACACGATTTATTTCAGAGAAGGGTGTGGGATATAAGTCACCGTTGGGCTTTCTCTTAAAGCACCAGGGTTTCTTTCTTTCTCATCCTTATGAAACTTTTTTTGTCTTTCAAAGTACCACGGCATCTTTGTGAGAAAGGTAAGTATTACTATGCTGGCATAATTACTAGTGTGGTATAATTGTTTTAGGATTAATGTAACAATCAAGCTCCTTTAAGGATGAGGTGGCTCAAATAATAGAAGCTACTGCCTAAAACAGGCCGTGACAACTCATCAGTAATTGAGTTAGGGAGTGGAGGAGCTTTCCCGTTACTGGTTTTTGCAGCTGGGGGTGCGAGTAAGGAGGAGACAGGAAGGAGCACAAGGCACAGTTACAGAAACACTGGTACCAGAGCCCCAAAGAAAAACCTGAGAGAGTGCTTTTGGGCTAAGTGCTGCCTGGAAAGAAGCTTAGAACTGAACAACACAACTGTCTCTAGCTTTTTCATTTATATGTTCACATGGCTTTCAGGGAAACAAGTCATCATGCAAATCCTTTGTATAGAAGATCACATCAAACAAATACCTTGCTCCATCCTAAATTCTTCCCCCAATCAAAAGAGGTATTATTCCCATATTATAAGTGAGGATCACTGAGACAACGTCACGAAGTGGGGCATTGCTAGAAGCAGAACTCAGGAGAATCTAGCTGCCAAGACGGTGACCTGCTTAACCTTATTGTCCAAACCATGTGCTGGTGGCTGCCATCACGAGAGGAAAGGATTTCTTGGAGTTATATATTTGTTATTGGACTAACTGCAATTGGTGGCATCTTAAATCAGTTCACATAACGTGTGCTGCAGAAGAAATCACTGCTGTTTTCATTCCTTCACTGGTACTTGTTTGTTTGCTGTTGCTCCAGCCCAACCTGGGACCAACAGCAGCTGGTGCAATAAAAAAAAATCAGCCTAAGAAATCCTTGCCCTTCATATAACTCCTGGACCATTGCGGCTACCACATCACTCCCACACTACCATCATCATGAGAAGGTTTTCATCTAGTCCACTCTTTATGAGGAAAGAGGCAGGACACTCACTGTCTTCATACTTGCCTCAGACTCTTCCCTTGGAAGCCCAAGGAACAGCTTGGGAGTGAGGTCTCAAAAGAGCTCCTGTCCCTTCCTTGCCCTGCAGCTGGCTCCTGGCTGGTGGGCGCAGGGCAGAGAGGCTTTGGCCACCCCCTTGCTAGCTTCTCTGCCAGGTTGTGGGGGCCGCGGGAAGAGCAGGACGGGCAGTCAAAAGGCTCTGAGCTGAGGGGAGTTCTAGCAAAGGTGGCTCTTTCCCTAGCACCTTCCCTATGGCTCAGGAGAGGGAGTGAAGGGAAGAACAGAGAACCAGCAACCCCGTTCCAGCTCCACCAGTCTGGTCCAGCCCAACTTGGGAGCTGCTCTCATTTGGGTCATTCAGCCACAATTCCCTAGGGCCTAGGCCAGGGGCAGGCAATTATTTTGGGCAGAGAGCCGCTTACTGAGTTTTGGCAAGCCATCGAGGGCTGCATGACAGGCAGCCAGGGGCAGATAAATATTAATTTACTAAATTTTTAGGAGCCCTGTGGGCCGGATAAAATGGCCTGGCGGGCCACATCTGGCTCCCAGGCCGCATTTTGCCCAGCCCTGGCCTAGGCACTACCAGAGCACTGGGATTCACAGGGAAGGAGGTCCAGGAACCAGCTCACTTACTGGGATTGCCTCTACCCTGAGGGAACCCCCCCGCAGGTGACTTGTGGAGGGTCCCTCTCATTTTGTTGCAGCCTAAATGGTAAGACAGCAGTGGAACAACACAACGTCGTCTGACTTAGAGACTCCTTGACCTTTTTATATTTGGCTCCCTGGACTGCAAAAGGTTGGGTGACCCTGTATTCGACATTGGTTAAGTAACATCAGAAAGCATAATAAAGCACCAGTGACGCCAAACTGGGGTGACTCCATTCCATACAACAGCAGCAGAAAAGCTGAAGGTTGTTTTTTTAATTGGCTTCAATTAAGATATCTGGGGCAGTTTAGTTTTGATGTCTGCATTTTTTAAGGCAAGCCATTGTCTTCAAGGTAAATATTTAAAAGCTGCCGGTTTATTTTTTAATTGGGTTCAAATAAGATATCCTCTCTTTTAAAGACAGGGCATTCTCTTCAAGATAAATGCTTAATTACATTTCTAAAACAATTTAGGACATGTAACAACACAGGGAATCCAGACTTTGCACACAGCTGTAATTCCGTCGGGGCCTAATCCATGTAAACCTGAGCAATGATCATTGATAGAGGTATAAGGCAGAAGTGTAATTACTGTAAGAGGGCGTGCAGTAGCAGGGTGATCCTTATTTTTAGCAGGACTGGAAGAAAGCATTTTAAGAGAATTACCTTTTTTATGGCCATGAGAAAAACAGAAGGTAATATCTAGTTATAGGAGAAGGAAAACTCCGGCGTGATGGATAGTACTTGAGGCAAAATAGTTTGCTGAGATAATTACATTTATTTGTAAAGCCTCCAGCCCCTCTTTAAAAGACGAGTGAATTTCTCTCTCGTTCCGGAAAACACCCCAGTCGTCGCTGCAGGAGTAGTTGGGATCTGTCTCTTATGCTGCAGCATCATTCTGGTTTGTAGCCAACAACCCCCCACCCAGAAGCATCAACTCTATGATTTCCAAACACAATAGCAAGAAGAGGCTATAAGGCAGATGGTATAAGAGCACTGTGGAGCTGGCAGACGGATTTTATTGTGCTATGGTTGCTACTGTAAAGAACAGTCCTGTTTCATGTGGATGGCAGGGATACTACATCTAAGCGTATACTTAAAGCAGGGTAACCAGGCTCCGTAAACCAGATGCCTAATGCTTTGCTGCTATCTGTTACAGAGGATGGATCGTGACAACTGAAATCTGGTAGGATTGCTACTTCTTGTTTAAAAAGGTCCTTTGCCTCCAAAAGAACAAGCCTCACAGCTGACAGAAGAAGGTGCCATCTTTCAGCGCATCATTAAAAGATTTCTGACACAGAACCCTGGCACTTAGCCTAATTTGCTGCTCAGCTTTTTGCGGCCTGATCCTATGAGCAGATGAGTGCCTGCTGGGTAGGGAGGGCTCCCGCTGTGCTGGATGGCTGCTGGCTCTTCCCAGTTTGTGCTGTTTTTTCCAAGGGGAATTTTTCAGAAGGGACTGTACCCTACCTCCCTACCTTCCCCATGCAAGGGGCTCTAGTTATAGAGGGAATACGTATCCCCATCCATCCAAGGTTACCTTAACATGAGTCCATAATTTGATCAGGCTGGGGATCTGATAAAGAAATCTCCATGTTTGGACCAGCTGGTGAATGTTGAAATCCTATCCCAAACCTTGCACCACACTGAGATCACCTACAGTCTCTGAGAAAGAGAAACGTGACCCCAAGGCTCCCATAGCCTTTTGTGGCTGGGAGTGCAGGAGGCATCTGGATGGATATCTGGTGCAGTAACTTTGGCAAGGAGGACACCTAGTCATGTCAGCTAAGTTACCGAAATGCAGTTAGCATGCAGAGCCACGATGCAGCTTTCCAGCTGAACAGCTGTCCCTCAAAACAAATAGGCTGATCATTCATTGCATTCACAGAGCTAAAGCACTGCTGCAACTTGGTTTTCTCTCTGTGTGGTGCCTTTACATTTCTGAAGCATTTTGCCTGTCTTGAAGGGCAGCGGCGAGGTGGGATTTGAGATCAGCTCAGATAACATGTAATATGGACTGAACTGCTGGTGTTTTCTCTCCCTCGCTTGCACTTGGTTGCTTGCTGTTGCTTTTCTTAATCTGAAATAAAAACCAACCAAACGGAGAAAAAACAGGCAGTGCTGTGTGTGGAGACGGGGGAAAACCAGTGGCCCAGAGCTTCAGTTCATGCAAACCAAATGAAACTTCATTTCTGAGGACCCGCCTGAAAACTTGCAGACTGCACAGAGCAGAAGGAAGTACACTGAGGGCCAGAATCTCTGACTTGAAGAGCCTGCTGCCTTGCTTTTCACTCTCTAGAAGATACTGGTAATCTGAGTTTAGACTCCAGTCTGGGGGTATACAAGTCTCAGGAAGAATTCAAGTGGCGCTTGTCTGCCAGCAAAACAGACAGACACTTGCACACTGTCAAATCCCCACCCGTAGCACTTACAAACTACAATTTTGTAGAAATGAAGAAAAAAAGATGTCTTACGAGGGGCCTGGTGCAAATATGATAAGGTTATCTTGTGTCAACGGCTCAAACAACCCCTGCGAGAGGAAACAGAAGAACAAAAAACAAGCAAAACCTGATATGCAGCAGGGGGAATTGTGTGGAGGAAATCCGTCAAAACGGCCCTCTTTCCTTCTCCTTGTACTAGTTCAGCCACACGGCAGCCTGCCCGTTTCTTCATTCCTACTGTCAACATATTTGGAAACGACTAGTGAAACTGGAGGCAAACATTTTTGAGTGTTTTGAGCTGCACTCAATCCAACTTTTGGGGGTCAGACAGACTGAAGTTGCAGGGGAAGTAGGATACTCAGCACCTCTGAAAATCAAGTTCAAGGTATCTCAAGCAAAGCATCCAGACTTCCTAGCCAGCTCTGAAGTTTTTGTCCCAAACGTAACATCTGATATCCCTTGGGCAATGCATGCATCATCTCCCATGTACCGTGAGGAACAGGCGCCGCACTGCAATCCAGCCGTTTCTGTCTTATGCCACCTGTGCCTTACAGCTTGCTACAGGAAGTATCTGTGAAGAAAGAGGAGCTGCTTTCTGGAACTCTTTACCAAACTCAGCAATACCACTTCTCCAGCGTTATGCAGGGAAAAAAAAGCTGAAATACAGCTCATGGGAACATGAATTTTGAAATCCTAATACGGAAATCAAACCTGCTTAGCTGAAGTTGGCATCGACCAATTTTGCATGATAAAAGTAGAGGTAGACAAAGCTCTGGTTTTAACTTGGGACTGAGAAACAGGGATTCCTCCCTTCTGATCCTTTCTTCAGCTCTGGCTGTGCTCTCTTAACATTTGTGCTGCAGTTTGCTCCCTTAAGTCAACTGAAAATACCTATGTTGCAATGAATTAAGTAGTGGGCATATGTAGCATTGCTCTCATCTGCCTGGGTTCAGAAATAAGCTGCAAGCCGGCCCTACAAGAAGAGTTAAGTAGGATTATGATTTTGCAGATGAATGGTTTAATTTCCACAAAACATGCACTCGGAGGTACATCACAACTCCTGGATTTGATGAATAGCTTTTGCCCCACCAAATCATTTGAAAAAGTTGAAGTAGTTTTCAAAACGCAACGTTTTCAACTTGCTGTTTTGAAATGAGGTTTCATTTCAAAACGTGCCTAAATGGAACAATGAGAAAAGGTTAAAAAAATCATAAGCCCCTAGAAACAGAACAAAATATTTTGTTTTGGGTTGAAAGAAATGTTCCAGGTCAACACAAAGTGAAGATTTCTTTTTCATTTGCTTGTCTCCGTCAGCGAACCAAAAATCAATGCCCCTCACAACTCGGCAACAAAGGCGAAATTCTCTTTTAGCTCACGGCGCTCTGGAGCAGGAGGTTACACGTTCTAGTCCTGATCTACAAGGTAGTTCCCGATTGTACAGCTCGGTGACAGCTAGGAAGTCTTGCTATGCAGATGGTCGCAGGATTGCTATAAAACTTTGCCATGTCTACAAAGCCCTTGGAAGGCCAAGCTTTTATCCTCTGCACAAACAGCTGGCAGTGACAAAGAAATGGCAAAGAATTCACCGAGGTCGCCACACTGGACAGCAGGAGTGATACCACGGGGAAGGATTCAAGAACTAGTCACTAAAACAGTCTCCCAAGCGGTGAGTCCATTCCTCCTGCTCTCACTTTCTGATGATCTGTGCAATACGCTGTCAGCACAAATCCTTCATCTGCCTTAGCCAATCTTTGCATGCAGCCCTCTTCTAAGGAACGGTCATTTTGAGGACGTTGTGAAAGAAGCAGATGTGGATTTCATACTCGGCCCGATCATCTTCCATCATATCAATGTGCCCTTCTTTCACCGACTTCTAAGAGTAGGACTTCAAGGCAGGACAGCAAGTCACATATAACTCTGTTAACTGCCAGGAAGAATGTCAGTCCTCAAGTGGGAACGTGAAGGAAAAATACTCTCCTTTCATTGTCCACAGCCTGGAAAAAATCCCGTCAGTTCTGCTCCGTGTTTTGGCTGGAGATGAAAAACGGTGACACGTTTTCACTACCTGCCTCACAGGGCTTACGGTTTATGTCTGCCCCACAAGCAGTGATCTCTTCCAAATGCACGCTCCGAACTATCACTTCTGTTATTTAATATGCAGTTTCATCATGGCTTCCATAGAAATGTTAACCACTCCAGTACTGATCGTAAAGAGGGCGCCCCTACTGGGGACAGATTTCAATGATGTTTAGTGCATGAAGCTAGAAATTGAAGCAAATTGCTTGCATATTTTAGAGGGCTCTTTTAAAAAAAACCCAAAACTCACGTTAATACGTTCTTTGCAGTTCAGGTAGCCTTACTTTTCCAGCAAGAGACAACTGAATCTGAACACCTTGGATTGCATCCGGATTCTACTAGAGTCAATGGCCAAAGGCTGTCCCATGGGACAAGGATTGACCCCCCATATATCGAAGAAGTTAATGTTGCTGGCTGCATGTTTGATCCTAACCAGAGCAAAAGGAGAGGTTCCCCAGTGAAGTCAGTGGGCCAGAACCTCAGCCTTGGTTGATGTCTCCTGGGGCCATTACAGCTGAGGAAAGGTGTGCTTGAACCAGCCCAGAGAAGGATGCTGATGATTCCCTTAGCAGGAAAGGCGCTAAAGTCTGTAAATGAAAAATCGTCATCATTACTGGCCCTCCACCTTTCTAATGCAAAAAGATCCATCATCCAGAGCAGAAAGATCCCCCCTCCCCCACCTCAACTGCAAAGCTCATTTCCCTCATGCTTTAATGGCTTTGAACTAGACTGCTACAAGCAACGCCAAGAGAAATAAAGGTACCTCGGGGCATTCAAAAGGGATAACTTAAGTATTTCCATTACGGGGAAAATGCAGCGCTTCCAAAGAGTTAAAATCATTTAAACCACACAGTGCAATGGAAATACCAGGTTACAGTACTGCACATTGCCCATCCTCAGGTGACCACTAAGGCACCGTTAAAATCATTTGTCAACTTTACAGTAACTTACTCTGCAGGGCCACGTCGGTCAGCAGGTGCCTGTGGGCAATTACGTGGAGATTAATATACAGGTTCCAGAGTATTTGGGAGGCCTGGCTCAGATGACATCAACCATGTTCGTTAGTGATCTCAAACTGCCAGAATATTGATTAGGATAAATGTCTCAAATGCTCCGTGTGGGTACTGTAAGCTGGAGCGCAGCGAGCACTTTAGCCAGAGACTTCCAATGTAAGCAGAATTTAAAGTGGTTTCAGTTGAGGCCAAAAGTGCATGGGGGGGGAAAAATGGGGAGAGATAAGGTTAGCAGGGCAGATGCTTCAGCAGCTAAATATATTTCTGTTCCCTACAGAGGGGAGTAAAAGGTGTTGAAGCACTTTGCTATGCATTGCTTTGCCAAATGAGGGAATTACCCTTTTCCCTCTACAGGCATTAACCAATACAGTGGGAGCGAGACAGTGCAGAGTTCACATTTCCAGGGTGCAATTTCCTGTGTCAGATGAGTAGAACCAGACAAAAAAAATACTACTTAACATTTCTAATGAGCGAGGTGAATCATAGCCAAAGACACAAAAGAGAAACATTTTTTTTCCCACAGCTGCACATGTTGGCGTCCAAGTTTTATTTCATGCAATTAAAAAAAATATTTCCTATTTAAAAAGGTCTTTTAAAAAGTCAGCTCTTGGTAGTCTGGGCTACCAACATAGCAGCCAAATCCCGTGCTGTCTGCAGCACTTCTTTTCCCCCTCTAGTTCTTGAGAGGTACAATAGCCTTTGCTTCTCGTCCTGAACGGTGTCACTATTGCGACATACTGCTGAACGACTGCCATGCTTCACCCCAGAGGTGGCCACACTTCAGTAGTGGATAAGTGCTGGGTGCAAATGCTCATGTATGTCTCTAAGCCACAACATGCATTTTTACGTGGCCGTGAACAGGCCGATATAGCAGAGTAGCAAGTCCATTCATAGCATCTGACGAAGTAGGCTGCAGCCTCTGAAAGCTCATGCCTCTGAATGAGTTAGTTTATAAGGTGCCACCCCACCCGCATCTGTGCCGAACTTCAGGCTAATGCAGTGAACTACCACTCTGTAGGGAAGAGTAGTGTAATCAGCACCGATTTGGCATTCAGCGGGCACATCTACATGTGCACTTAATGCAGCCAAACAGACTCTGGTGCAGTTCACGCCGGAGTTTATTGTTCTTGGGCACCAAGTTTGCATATGTGTCTGGGACTGCAGCATGTTCATAGGTCAGAGGGACCTAAGTAGATCTTCAAGTCCAACCCCCCGCCCTGGGCAGGAGAGAATACTGGGCTCATATGACCCCAGCTAGGTACCTGTCAAGCCTCCTCTTAAAGACCCCCAAGGTAGGAGCCAGCACCACTTCCCTTGGAAGTTGGTTCCAGATCCTAGCTGCCCTGACTGTGAAATAGTGCCTTCTAACGTCCCGCCTGAACCTACTCTCAAACAACTTATGGCCGTTATTCCTTGTTACTCTGGGAGGTGGTCAGGGGAGCAGGGTTTCTCCCATTTGGTCCCCCCTGGTAAGTTTATAGACAGCCACCAGGTCCCCTCTCAGCCTTCTCTTGGGAAGGCTGAACAGGTTCCGGTCCCGTAGCCTCTCCTCATAGGGTCTGCCCTGCTGTCCCCGGATCATGCGAGGGGCTCTCCTCTGGATCCCCTTGATGCTGGCCACATCTCTCCTAAAGTGTGGCGCCCAGAACTGGACGCAGTACTCCAACTGTGGCCTGACCAGTGTCACATAGAGGGGGAGGATCACCTCCTTGGACCTGCTTGTGATGCATCTGTGGATGCATGACAAGTTGCGGTTGGCCTTAGTGACTGTGTCTTCACATTGGCGGCCCATGTTCATTTTGGAATCAATAATGACTCCAAGATCTCTTTCTGCCACTGTGCTTTCGAGAAGGGAGTTCCTCAGCCTATAGGTATGCTGCTGGTTCTTACTGCCCAAGTGCAGTACCTGCACTTGTCAGTATTGAACGCGACAGGGTGAACCGGAGTGGAGCAGCTCTGCCTAGCAGGGGCCCCAAGGGGTCATCCTGCCAACCTGGGGCTGCTCCTACCCAGCTCAACCTGCCGTGAAGGGGCTGGCTGGGGGGCCAGGGGGAGGGCTAGTCGGCAGGCAGCCTCCCCACTGAAGCACCCTGTCCCAGGGCAGGACCCGAGGCAGGGTCAACCCACCCAGGAAAAGAGAAAGCCCAGAAAAGAGGGCATACTTACCACCCACAGAAAAAAGAGAGTTGTGCTGAGAAGGGCTGCCGGCACAGTTCATCAGCTGCTTTTACTGCTGGCTAGCGGCACCACTGGCAGATGACATCAGAAGAAAACGCTGCCCAGCGAATTCAAAAGCCGGCGGCAGAGAAATGGCTGAGGAGATGGCAAGGATGCCCAAGGGTGAAGCTACTCCCCGGGCTGCATCTCAAGAAGATGGGCAGCTCTGGAAGGGGCACGACAGAGACCCTCTGGAGGGGTCTCAGCTACATTGAGAAGGCTCTACACCCAGCTTGGCAGGACAGCGGGGACAAAGAGGGACGGCATCGAGGGATCGGAAGGACCACAGATGTTGGACCTGTGAGTGAGGTGGGCAGAGACCCGCACCCTGATCCTTTAGTTATTTCTTTCTTTGTTTCACTTTATTTTGGAGGGCACTCAGAGTTGTGACCAGGGAAAGACTCTCCATGGGTCCAGGGTCATAAAGAGAGATCGATTTGCAGGAGCCTCAGAGGAAGTTCAGGTGCAAGGATAAAGACGATCTCACGCCTTGCGGTCATCCAATGCAGGCAAGTCATCCAGGGACGGACAAGGTGATAAAGAGACAGATGAGGACATCACAGGGGACAGGCCGGCAACCCAACATCCAGCGATCCTGAGGGCTGGCGCATGGGTGGAGTGTAGGGGAGGTGGATGCCCAAGAACGCCTACAGCAGGTAGTACCCAGTCCATGAGACGGAGTCTTCTTCTTAACTGAAGAAAAGAAGACCATGGCAGGCGGGTGTCGGGGTCTCCCTCAGAGTGGAACACGACCTAACACCTAGGTCCCAGGGACACGCCCCTCGGCCGGAGCCGAGTGAGCGCTCGAAGGCCACCAGAGAGCGCCTATACAAGATCAGGTGGGGGCACACCCTCATGTCCCAGCCAGCCCCGTCAGCATCTACACCTGCCTTGCGGTGAAGTAAATAACTCTACTGTAGGATAGTACTTGTGTCTGGCAGTACTATCCTACAACAGGGTTAATTAGTTAACTCCATCCTAGTAGCACTGCATATGTAGATGGTGACGTTTTACTGCGGAGCCAATTAATCAACTTCACAGTAATTGTCTCATGTCGATGCACCCAGCGAGTACAAAAGGAACGTACCTTACCCCCCAGCAGGTTGCAAGGGGACAGGATTGGACAACAGAGCAGCAGAAGGATGTAAAATAAACCACCGGCCACACACTTCATTTACCCCCACACAATCTCCAAACTTCTCAGGGGCCAAATGAAACACTGTTGTAAACCTGTTCACCACTCGACAAGTGGGAAAACAAAGATCAGAAGCAGCTCTTACATATGCTGTCGTAAATCTGGAGAAACTCCGAGCAGAAGTTCCTGGAGCAGCTTGCTCATGCAGGACTCAGGTTATGGACAAACGAGTTACAGCAAGTTAAAAGGTGTAAAGACGTACTGCAGAGCAGCTAACCTGTTTGTCTGCCCACTCTCAGCCTGCAATAAGAGATAGCTAACCCATGGTAGCCTACTCTTCCACGGAACAGGGCTAAGTTACTGTGACATTGCCCCATGTGATAGTCCGCCCCACGTGATGTGGTTTTCCTAGCTTAGTTATGTTGAATAGCGGTTTGGAATCCCCTCTCCACCCACCCCCAAAGAAAGGGACCCTGAAAACAGAAAGGTTATAAAACTTTTTCCGAGTCCATACAGTCTGTTCCCCATGTGCACTGAGCGCAGTCACCTTGGGCTTGGACTGTAAGAAAGAAGATGCAAGTTAGACATGCATTGGTAAGGATTGTTCAGTATTGTACAGACTCCTTAGGGAACCTGGGGAATCTCCATCACTGGAGGTTTAAAAAGAGCAAGATAGAAAAACATCTGTCCCAAGTAGCTGAGGCTTAATTGATCATGCCTCGGGCTGGGGGTGGGGCACTGGAGGACCTCTGGAGATTCCTCCCTTTTCTGTTTTCTGTGATGGTATTTCCAGGATTCAAGCTGGCAGAGCTGTGAGGCGCCCTCTCCCAGCCCGTACAGGCAAGACTAATACAGGCAGAAAACTTTTTTTTGCCACAGCTTGTGTCGTTCAAGGAGGTGCTTTAACTTCACTGGCACAAGAAAGCCATTTGCTGCTAAAAAAGCTCCATCTCCACCAAGGGGCTTTTCTGGGAGAGCTATGTTAACTAATGGTTAGATCAGGACACTGGGGCTAGGACGTCAGGGTTCTCCTCCCAGGTCTCCCAGCTGGAGTCCATCATCAAACTGGTCAGTGCCTCTTTAGAATAGGGAAAATGCACAGTGCTCAGCTGCTATCAATCAGTAAAATACTTTTCTTTAGCAGGAGTCGCAGGGTCACATTCATAATCCTAATCACTTCACACCCATTATAGAAGAGGTCCCATGGAATGAGAAAATCTTGCATAACTTGGCAGATGGATCCAATTAAACTGCATGGGACACTTCTCTTTCCCATCCCCACCCAAAGTTTGTAAGCTGAATGGTACTGTACCTAATTTGCAGGGGGAAGAGAAAAGCTTCCATGAATTCCTGCTCATTAGAAACAGCTCCTTTGTAAGGATGCAATATTTAGACACATAGACACACATACACGTCTGATCACCCTACAGGCAGCCCTAATGCCCAGGCTGCTAAGAAGAGGAATTAATACTTCTGCCCTTAACACAGGGGTATATTAGAGTACATTTTTAAATACAGACATCTCTTGGGCTACACATCACTCATGCATGCTGCATACAGATTAAAAGGAGGCTGAGACTAAATCACCAGGGTGTAAAATAGAAAACCTGAACTGGAGTAGATTACAAACATGGAATTAAAATGCAAAACAGCCCAGGTGCCATGCATGAGAAAGCAATGATTCAATTCAGCTATTTAAAAAAAATACGCACTAGCAATTCAGTATGGCATCTTTCCTTGCTAGCTTTAAAAGAAAAAAAAATCCAGAGTTAGAAGCCAGGAGATAAATGCAGTCCTTTAGGTGTTTGGAACTGTCATTATTTTTTTTCAGGTTTTATGCCTCCTTGCATTCAGCTGAGGTTCAACTGAAAAACGGGGAAACACCAGTAACAACAGATTTGTTCCCAGCGTAACTTTACTGACCCTATGTGTCAATCACTGAACCTTTCCACTTTTAACATCTTCATGGAGGTTGGCTCCCATTGAAGGGAGGGTGTAGCTGCTAATTTTCCTGCCTGGTGTTAAAGGAAAAGCAATGTCACTTACTTTGATCTTGGAAGGGGATTGTTTTGTGCCTGCTTCAATTTGTCAAATGGTTTCTCCAGCTATTGCTTTGACGCTGGCTCTGGGGTTCACAATAACCCTCAAGGGCAGCCTTTGGGTTGTATGCTGTGGAAAACAGTAGCTGCGGGTGGACTGCACATATAGCCATTATTCAGCATGCAAGACAGCCAGACAAGCTCGCAGTGTGACTCCTCACAGCTTGCACTGCCCGCTCCTGCCCTTCTGACAAACTGCACAGGCCAGCTCCGAGTACCAGCATCCAAGCATGTCATGCTGGATCAGAGGAAGCCTTTGAAAAGCCGCAAGACTTAATATACCTGTCAAAGCAAATTCTGCTCACCCTTTATTGCCTTGTAAAGGTAGGTAAAGAATGCCACGGCTACCTTCCAAATCAGCTTCCTGCCTAGGACTTGGTCCTTTGAAGCCCGTAACACGATTGTGGCTCTGGCACCATGAACTTGAGACCAAAAGGAGAGGAATTCCAGCGCTTGGACAGGCACTGCTGGGAAGCAGGTGGAAGGAAGCAGACACTCAGCTGGCAAGTTGAAGGATGCAGATTTACAGGTAAAGAAAACGACTTTTCCTCCAGCATTCGAAGAATCCATCCTCCTCTTCACCCTTTGAAACCAACCTTTGCTTGGCATTGAGAACCAAACTGCTTGAGAATAAGAAATATTTTGCCACAGGCACTGGGAGGCTGATCTTTCAGACGTGTTGGATAGTCCTTTACTTGAAGGCTTTGCAAGCTGGCTTTCTTTCTGAGAGGTCTACTGTAGCTCACGCAGAAGCAGCAATGACTAGGTGAGGCCAGCTGGCCTGTCGTTATGCTGGAGGTCAACTTAGATGGTCATAAGGGGCCCTTTCAGCATTTATTTTCATTACACAGCCATAAACTCTCTTACAGTTGCATATTATTATTACTCTATTATTGTAACAATTCCCAAAGCCTTTCTGGATGTCTCCCAATACACAAGACGTAAGCTGAGCGGCATCAGGCTAGTCAATATTTAGATACCATAACTAGCCTTCTGTTTCTGATTATGAAGCAGCATTTAGAAGTCACGCGACAGTCGTGACTTGATTCATCTTGCCCAAAATCAACATGTTCCCAGGGCTCTGGCCATATCTATTCTTTCCCAAAATGCCCTGGTGCAATGCGGTATTTGGATCAAAGGCCTCAAAGTAAGCAAATAAAACTGTTTACAAGGGATTGATTGAACTGCACTTAATTAAAAATGCAAAAGCAAACTATAGAGGGAAAAAGTTTTGGTGGAACTAGCTAACCAGGACCCCACCCCCACGTGCCCTGGGGAGGCTATCAAATTATATTGGTTACATCATCAGAATAGACTCTCATTGGTTGATCATGGGGCAGAGGCGGGGAGAGAGGCAGAAACATGTTGCGGGACTGCTGCAGACCTTTTGGTTCACTGATCCAGTCCTGTTATCTCCGACAGTGACATCACATCATTGCAAACATATGCCGATTAACTCTTTTGTGGACGCCGCACAGCCACGTAGCACTGGTCACAACATGCAGGGGTGTAGGACTTAGGCAATTTTGCAATGCTTCCGGTTCTGCATTGGGCCACAGTCTCGTGACTGTAGCAGTCACCCAAATCACCCAACAGCTATAGTTTTTGCCAGCTTTTGGCTAGCCAGATGGAAAACATGTGTTCCATACTCTGGATTCACATTGAGTAAGCAATATTCTTCAACTTATTTACAGCTGTCTTTATCGTCTGCTGCTTCTGTGTCAGGTACGGGATTAAAAGAGCTGACTGAGCTGAGCAGCACTGAACCTTCCTACACAATATGTCTAAAGACCCTAGCAAAGGCTTGCAACCAGAGAGATCTGATTGAGTCCATGCCAATTTGTTTTTATCCCATGATCTCTAGAGATTTTGTTCTCATTTTGAAAGCATGAAAAATAGAATGGGGGAGAGACGAAGACAGTAAACGGCAGGAGGAAACTATCTATGAAACAAAATCAACAGGGCTAGCCAAGCTTCCTTTATAATAACCATGACATTGATGTTGGTCCCATTATTCATCCAATGTGTTTGAAGTATTTCACCAATACCTTTTTCTATGACTCCGTTACATCGCATACATTTAGCTGGATCAAGCAGGTCAATACTTGGATGGAAGACCATAAAGCAGCGATTCAGCACATGGCACTCTTCCTCCAGTGTCCATATTGAGCCACTAGCTCAATATAATGCCAAGGGACACTGCACCATTGTAGCAGTCTCTTGGCTAAGATGCAAAACCGTGCATTAATGGTCTCTTTGCATATGCTTGCTTTGCCCCTAACTATGGGAGATTTAACCTCCGTGTGCCGACCATATTCAAATATGGAGAATCAATTTTGCTCACATGCATTTCTAGTTCCCGGCTTACAGGGTTAAGGAGCACTGTCAAATTGTGTTATAATGCCGACTTCAGCAGCACATTATTTCAACACCCATTCAATAAATGAAATGCTCTTGAAGAAAATCAGGTACAGAAGCAAAGACCCATTTCACTGTCCTAGGACATTCAAGTAGAGTAACAGATAAGCTAAAGCGGGTGTAGAAAGCAGTTGCTCCTGGAGTTTACTTACTTATTGATTAATTGAGTGGCTGGCTCTTCTAGAGAGGTGTGGCTTTGGTCTTAGAAGGAGGCTTTGAATCTAAAACGTTCCAGCTGAAAAATGATGAAATCTGTATCCTCTCCTGTTAAACTGTTACGATGAGGGTGGGGATGGGGGAGAATGACTGAAACAGCGCCCTTGGATATTGGACCTCCCCATGGCAGTTATTCAGTCTTAGGTGCTCATGTTTTGCAAATTATTCCATATTTCTGCTTGGCCTGTCGAATTAATAAAGCCAGGAGACAGTGAGCTGGAATATATTCCAGCTCATACATCACCTACAAAATTATAGGTTCCTGTTATAGAATCTTTATTAAAAGGTGATGCTATGTGAGCCATAAAGGAAAGAGAGTGCTTTTCATCCCCTAGCCTGATCTGCAGGTCTGACAGATTTTTTGCATCATTCACATTTCCTTTTTTTCCAGCCCCCTCTCCCCACCTATTTTTTTCCACTTGTGAACCCCACCCACTGGATCTGTAAGTCACCGACAGACAATATACATGGCTTTTATAACAGCACGTGTCTGGAGTCTTTCAGACTGCAACGACACTGAAAACCTCAGAATCCTTGAAACCACAGTGTTTTCAGGCAGGCTTTTCTATTGATGCAATCATCATGTAATCCTTTAAAAATACATACTTTATTATTTTGTAAACATCCTGTTTTGTACTGACCTTAATGAACTACAACCACTTGTTAGCAAGCGAGATCCTGTTTATGTGAGGATGGAGCTAGACGCCGTGTTTTGCATTTCTAAAGCACATCACGTTCCCCAGCAATTTGCAAACTATTCTTGGAAGACACATGACCCCCCAAATGCAGGCACTTCTCCGGGAGGACACGAGTGACAATGAATCTAGCGCACGCTACACAGCACTAAGGAGATGCAAGAGCCCAAGAACATAAGAGCAAATCCCTACCCATTTTAAATACACACGCAAGATTTCCAGTTCAAAATTGCATTAGTGTGGGAGTTACATTTATTGGACCTACATTCTCGATCTAGAACAACCCAACAGTGACCATGAAAATCACTTACTATCATAATTTCACTTACAATATAGGAACTGCACAGGCTTAAAGAAACGCTGTCAACTTTATTAAAAAAACCCATTCTTCTATCTGAATGTTTTTGACCTCCTACCGATCCCGGTAGCAGTTACGATTCCATTAAGTGAGAGAGACTAAAGAAAAAACGTGTCCCTCTATTTTTCCTTCATCTCATGTACTTCATTCACTTGACAGCGCTTTGTCTGTTCTCAGGTTCACTCTTGCGGGTTTTGTGGGTCTATTGCACCTATGAAGGAGGAAAGAAAATATATTTTTTCTTTCCCCAAGAACGGGAACGTCTGATTGTCACACTACAAAAATCATCCAAGGCTGCTCCAAGGCAGGTACGGTGCCTGGCTTATTTTTTCTTTAACTGATCAGATTTCAGAGTGACGACAATCTGTTGAGTTGTTTTCTGAGGTTGATGTCTAAGAAGTTTTAAAAATAAGATGATTGACTCTAGCTGCAGGGGTAATATAAGCAGCAAAAAGACAGCGCTCCAAAGCTCGCTCAGCTGACACCCATGAAGTAATCCCACTGAAGACAGGAGGCAGGATCTAATCTCCTTTACATCAGTGTGAATTCAATGGCGTTCTCCGGCTTTACAAGGAAGTAAATACAATGGATTTACTTGCTCAAGAAAAGCTTCCTTAGAGGAAGTAAGTGTGCCAGATCGAGCCTGAAAACTCCCAGTCTGGGGGTAATGAAGCATGCTGGCAGTTATCAAGTTCAGGTTTTTCTGTAGGCAGCGTATTGATGGAGAAAGCTCCGTGTATACAGCTGTTTATTTGCAAAAAGGAAAAAAAAAATCTATTAAAAACCTGTACCTCTGGGACTATCTTTGAAAAGCATGTGATGCAACTCCGGGAGGGAAGTGATCATTCTGTAAGAGTTTAGATGTCCTCGTTGCTATGGATACATTAAAAAAGTGAAGCTGCTCCATTATAATTTAAATTTCCAGTAACAAAAAAAAAGTAGTGTATTAAAAGTAATAAAAAAAAACCCAGAGACATAACTATTTTATTCCTTACTGTCAGTTTCCCTTGTGCTGTGACAGTCTATGGATGTGATAAAATTGCCATGTCTGAAGAGATTTAGTACTTTTACACATTTTATTACACTAATTAGACTCGGGGCTTATATGCCTGGGCATGTGATCAGAAGGCAAGAGTCAGGCGACAGGCCTGATGCTCAGATGTCACATTAAAATTCATGCCACTAAAGAGAGCGAAGGAAGGAGGGCTATATTTAAAACAAGCCTTGGCAGGCAGCAAGTTTGGGGCTGTTCTCACAGAAGTCGAGGAGGGAGACACAGGCACAAAAGTACAGGCAAGAATAACTTCATGGAAAGCATCCCGGTGGTCGCAAGCAAAGCCCCGGCCTGGAATGGATCTACCACGCGTGCAGTCGCTGAGAGCCAACACGGACAACCACAGCCGCGATCCGCAGCGTACGGCTGTTTCTTCCCGCAGCAGTGTCACTTCCATCACTCAGGCCAGTTTTCCCAAACACCCACGGGGGGCACAGGACAAAACTACTGAGGGGGGAACAAGCTTTTCCATCACTCTTCAGAGCATCAGCTTTCAAAAGGAAAGTAACCCCCTAGGTATTATTGTCTCTGATCTTGAAAACAAGGGACAAACATAACCAATGCATCAGCAGTTGCCTGAGTTTGAAGAGGGGCTGAAACAGCAGCTCTAAGAGGTATGAACAGATCCATCCGTTTCAAAGAGGGTAAGCCCACCACAAAGAGTGGGGCACCAACTACTTCCCTGCGAATCTGAGTGTGTAAAAAAGGAGAGAAAGCATCATCTAACAGCAGGCCAGAAAAACACGCCGAGTGCATGAATGCTCAATTTATTTAGGCAGGCAAAGTTCTTTGGGTAGAAGTGATGTCTAGGTGGAAATCAGGAAAACAATCCCTTCTCTAGCCTTTGTTTTCCTAATTTCCACCAATTTGCATTCTCACTGACCTCCTCACTTTTACCTTCTCTCATTCCTTGGAGATCCCGGAAGAGCAGAGACTCCCTATGCCTGAAGAAGGGTGATTGCACCCAAAAGCTTGCAAAGAACTTTTTTCCAACTACTCAGTTGGTCTAAAAAAAGATCTCACATCTACCCAAAGAACCTGGCCTGCCTATGTCCTTAGACCAACACGACTACAACCAAAATCCCATCGATTTATTTGCATTTAAGTTCATTTAGGCCTTTAATACTATCAAACAGATGTGCACGTGAGCCTGTGCACACGTGCATGCATGTGTGTGCACATATTTGGCTGGGGGGGGTCCTTTTGGGGAAATGGAAACAACATCAAGAGGGTTGGGAAAATGCTGCTCTAAACCCTGGGCCCTCGATCAGCACAAGCTGGTTCTTCCTCAGTCATTATTACAGACACAGCGGAAAGGTGCATCACGGTCCTGCAACGCAGCAGCAAAGCTGGCTCATCTCTCTCAGCGAGGCCCCTCCCTGGGAGCGCTGCACCTGCCGGCAGGTACATAACTGAATCTGTGCGCAAACACACATGCAGCCCTGGCACAGCGAGCGCTCACTAAAAATAGGCATCTTTTTGCTTTCAGGGATCTGGGCCTTCTCTGACAAGAGGGGATTAGCTCTAAGGTGCACGGCTGTTTGCATATGGAGATGGATTGTATTCAGGCTTTTGGGTAGGTGCCTTGTTAGAAATGCTTGACCAGGAAGCCTGCTTCTGCATTGAATCCGAGGTCTAGCTGCCCAGAATAGCAAAGCTGCAGCTGTTATGTGCTTATACGCGCGCACACAGGCTACACGCCGGCTGGACAGAGCCCGAGCCAAGCTTATTGAAGTCAATAGGAGCTTGCCATAGAGTTCTCCGGGGTTTGAATGAGGTCCTTAATCATCCTTTCCCTTCCACCTTTTGCAGACCGTGGATATCAGCTGGATAAGTGAGAAATCACGAGTCAGCAAGCATTTGTTGAACTAGCACTTCAACTGCTTGACATTTCAGAGCCTGGATCCTTCCTGTTAATTTGTTCCTTCACCATGGAAGGAGAAACAGCCCCAAAGATTGCATGGAAATTGCGTAAGTGTAATCACAGTGAATTTTACTTTGGGGGGGGGAGGGGGGAGGCCTCTCTCTCTTTTGCCTGAGAATAAAACACATACTGGGCCATCCAGATGCTGGCTCCTGCCCCTTATACATCTTGATAAATTTTCCAAGAGATGCTAAGATAAGCGGTCAGTGAGGAATGAGAGCACCAGTAGACTGCGAGTCCCTGCTGCCATCTCACAGATGGGGCTGCAGAAGCATTTTGGTTTAACTCATTATTTAAAAGCTTGCCGTGCCCTTCCCCAACGGTCACAATTTCAGCTGGCTGTAGTTCTCGGTCAGTTGTGCTTTTCTATGCTGCACGGGTTCACAGCATCCTCTCGAGCAGCTGGCCAAGCATTCTCCGAGTGGGGGGGCAGTAACTTCGTCTAGTCCTCAATGAGACAGACGCCCCGTGCCCCTTCTTCCAGTGATCCCGTGTGTGATGTTCAGGAGGCAGAAAAGGAAGGAGGAGAGAAGGAAATTAAGAGAGGACATTTGAACAGAAATGTTCCAGGGCTGGGAATTTCCAAAGCACTCGGTGCTGGCCCAAACGCTTCCCATGACATTCAGGGAGAGAAGAGAGAGGCCAGTGTATTGTTTCTAAAAATACCACTCTAGCTGTTGATTTCACAGGAAAATTGAAAACCATTGCATCCTCCCCAGCTCTAGAGGAGTTTCCTCTGAAATGACTCGGCTTTCCCTGAAAACCCCCAAGGCATCAAAAGGGGCTTAAGTGATTAATCTTCCTACCAGCGTGTTCATTTCATTAGGCAATCGTCTTCTTCATGACTCATTCCCATACTGCTGGTTCTAGTTACCTTCTAGCTCCAGCTTTTTGGAGCCTGTGGGTGCATCTACATGTGCAATTAATGCAACACAATAAACTCCAGTCATTTAAAACAGAGGAAACTGCTCCCGGGCACAGTGTCTACACATGCACCTGGAACAGCAGCAATTTGAGCTGGGGTGGAACAGCCTGGGGCTGTCAGGGGGATTGTGGGGGTCAGCCCCAGTCTTTGGGTGGTGGCATCGGGTGGTGGAGGGGCTGGCTGGGGCATGAGGGGGCTGAAAGTGTGGAGATGTGGCTAGACAGCAAGCAGCCCCCACAGTAGCACCCTCGTGCCCCAGCCAGCCCCTGTCATCGTCTACACGTGCGTTTCAGCACAGTTACTTACTCCGCCATAAGACAGTGCTTGTCCCTGACAGTATTATCTTATGGCTGAGTTCATTAGTTTAGCTTAGTGGTGCATGTGTAGATGGTGACACTTTACTGCAGAGCTGATTAGTCTACTCCGCAGTAAAGTGCACCTGTAGATGCACCCAGTGGCTGCATGAGCATGGATGTTTGTTTCCCCGGGGAATGCCTGTGCCCCACGCGCTCTGGCATGCGGCAGGTTACACCAGGTGGGGTAGGGAAGGCCGAGGCCAGCAACTGTGCTGGCCCCAGCAGCCTGTCCTGGGCTCCTGGGGGCCGGGTAAGCTGCAGCTGTGGTGCTCCTGCAGCTGGGAGCCTCGTCGGCAGTCAGAGTGTGGCTCCGGCCAGCCAGGCTCTGGTTTTGGGTGGCATGCGTTGCCGCCACGTGCAATACCCTGCTTTTTTCTGCGTGGGTTTTTTTGACCCCAGGATCTCCTGAGCTCAACCCTCCCCCCCTGCACTGCAAGGAGAACGCCTGAATGGGCAGCGTGCGGTGCCGCAAACAGGTCTGCAGTGCCACATACCGCATGGCTGTGCTCGGCTGGACGCAGCCAGCGTCTCCATTTTTGATCCTACCTCCAAAAAACATTCCTTTTACTGCAGTTTCTAATAGCGTGACACCTTTTTCTTCTGCAAGGCCAGTATTTCATCTTCAATCCAATCACCAGCTGGACTTGCTTGTGTTTTGCATCAGGAAAGAAAAAAGCACAATGTTATTTCCCTTTATCTTTCCCTCAGGCATTAGAGCAGAGGTGATAAATAAATCAAGTAATGCAGTATTAAGGCTCCTTCTTCCACAAGCATCACCCACTCGCTTCTCCTAAATGGAAAGAAGGCAGATGCCGGCATCCTGCTAAAAGGGTTTTCAAACACACGGCAGATTTGCCGTAAGAATCAAGGGTCCGGTTCTCTTCATTTACAAGAGTGCAACCTAAATGCCTAGCTTTGTCCTTCATCATATCTACACCTTCTCCACATTGCTCCTCCATGTATGGCCTCAACAAGAACGCTGCTATTCTCATCTTCCACTGCAAATACAACTTGCCTTCTCTAAAAAGATACTCAGAGCATACATAAAAATCACAGGAAAGTCGGGCTGGAAGGGACTCCGGAGGTAGAACCATCCCTATCCGAACCACTGCAGACAAATCCGTGCCCAACCTCTTATTAAAACTGCACACATCGACCCTGTCACACGACCACAAGGCACAGCACCCCAGCCCACTACAGTCAGCGTCCTGCTGCTGTGAGGGCTGATTAAATACACTGGAGAGATCCAAGGAAGAGAGTCATTCCCCTCCCATAAGAGGACAGGAAAAACCTCTGACCACAGGGTAACATTTCTTCCT
Organism: Alligator sinensis; assembly: GCF_000455745.1. Classification (NCBI taxonomy): domain Eukaryota; kingdom Metazoa; phylum Chordata; order Crocodylia; family Alligatoridae; genus Alligator; species Alligator sinensis. The sequence continues at coordinate 1,356,612 of NW_005841927.1, forward strand.
GATCCCAAGCATGGCGTTTGGTCTGACCCCGAGTGGAGGGGCAAGACCCCCTAGCCAAGACCCGCCCTGGTTTCAGTCCCATCCTAATCCCAATCATAATCGCAATCCCCAGTTTTAGCTGCAGCCAACATTCAACTGCTTCTGAAGAAGGCGGGGAAAAAAAAGATCAAACCCTGACACATGTAGCAACAGGAGAGGGAAACAATTCCCTCCCAGCCCCATGCAGCAGTGCCTAGAAACCTGGGAAATACAAAACACCCTCTAATAGGAAGGTGTCACCCTCCCACTAATACCCACCTCTTCCCAAAACCCTGCTGACACAACAACAAAAGACCATCTAGTGATCATGTTGTCACAACCCAAGGGTGTGATTTTGTGTGTGCGCGCTTCGGCACTGCTAAATTATTTCCCGCCACTCGGAGCTTTCTTTGC
>NW_005841927.1:1357392-1358130 GCF_000455745.1 Alligator sinensis
ACGGGCTCGCGTGTTTAGAGCCTTCAACCGGATGGGGCTAGAGGTTCGCGTGAAAGGAACTCTTGTCCGCCTCTCTTCTTTTCTGTCTGTAACCGCAACCCAAGCAAGTTTTCCTGCCTGCACCGCGACCATCTTCGGTGTAAGTAAAATAATCTTTAATCAACCGCTAAGCGTCCGTGCCTAATTCTAGCCCGCCGGCCTGCATTCCCCGACCCGCGTGCCAGGGCTGCTGGCCACAGCCCGCCGCGCGAAAGCCCCCGAGGGCCTCAGACCGCTCCCGGCCCGCACACATGTAATTCACCTTCCGGCGAGGGAAAGAACGGCTGATGTTAATCAAACTGCTTAACCCTCTCCTGGAAACCACTGCCAGCCTACGGTGATGGGAGCAATTTCAAAGGCCCAGAGAGAAGACAATTCCCTGCCCACGTACAAGACCTTCCTTCCTCCGTCCCGCTGCCGAGAGTCAATCAAAGCAACCTGCATGAGCTGGCAGCTCTCATCTCAGCCCGCTAATCTGTTTATCTCAAGACTGACAGGGCTTCGGAGGGAGACTCCTTCTCCAAGTCTTTTGTTTGGAAGATACCTAACACAGAGCAGGTGCGTCTGTGGATAGATGCTGATCGAATTGCAGCTAAGTTATACGGGGAAAACGAGAATCGCGCAAGGGTTTAAAGGCGCAGTAGCTGCAGCAGAGCTGGGAAATATTTTGCAAGGGAATGAAAGCCATGTCATTAAAAC